>NC_027756.1:11526117-11545683 GCF_000695525.1 Brassica oleracea var. oleracea | reverse complement strand
GATGGTCACCATCTTGACTACAGGAGAGAAGATTTCGGTGTAGTCAACGCCTTCTTTTTGTTGGAATCCCTTCACAACAAGCCTCGCTTTATAGCGCTTACTCCCATCAGGTTCTTCTTTTATTCGGTAGACCCACTTGTTATGCAATGCATTTTTCTCCTTAGGCAAATCTTCTAACTCCCACGTGTGATTGGATAACAACGAGTTCATCTCGTCGTTCATTGCAAGATCCCACTTGATCGACTCATCAACTTGCATAGCTTCCTCATAACATTAAGGCTCGCCTCTGTCTCTGAGCAGAATGTAGTTGAGCGATGGAGAAAATCTTACTGGCTTTCTGATGATTCTGCTTGACCATCGTAACTCCGTGACTGGTGTATATGGGACCACTTCAGAATCATCACTTTCTTCAGCTTCACCACTCTCATCTTGAGAGATTTCTTCATCTGCTGTTGTGCAACTCCGGTGTCAGGATCTCTTCTAAGTCAACAGCTTCAGGCTCTTTCCTCTCCGAGCCTTCTCTTAGCTTATCCTTATACAGCACTTCTTCGTTGAACACAACATTCTTGCTGCAGATGATCTTTCGATTTTCATCATCCCGAAATCGGTAACCAAACTCCACGTTACCATAGCCGATGAAGTAACACTTCTTAGACTTCGAGTCAAGTTTACTTCTTGCAGCATCATCAATATGAACATAAGCTAAGCATCCAAACACCTTTAGATAGGAAAGATTTACTTTCTTTCCGCTCCAAACTTCTTCAGGGATCTTAAATCCCAATGGTACAGACGGTCCTCTGTTTATTAAGAAGGCTGCGGTATTGATTGCATCTGCCCAAAACATATTTGGCAATCCATAGTGCAATCTCATGCTCCTTGCACGCTCATTCAAGGTTCGGTTCATCCTTTCCGCTATTCCATTCTGTTGAGGCGTTCCAGGAATAGTCTTCTCCATCTTGATCCTATTATTAGCGCAATATCTCTTGAACTCGTCGCTGAAGTACTCTCCACCATTATCAGACCTTAAACACTTCAACTTGAGATTCGTCTCAATCAGGAATAGTCTTCTCCATCTTGATCCCATTATCAGCGCAATATCTCTTGAACTCGTCGCTGATGTACTCTCCACCATTATCAGACCTTAAACACTTCAACTTGAGATTCGTCTCAATCTCAACCATGGCTTACCATACTTTGAAAACCGAAAACACTTCATGCTTGTTCTTCATGAAGTAAACCCACACTTTTCTTGTGGAGTCATCAATAAAGGTCACATAGTAGTATGAACCTCCCAGCGATGCAACAGGAGCGGGTCCCCACACGTCAGTGTGCACCAGCTCTAACTTCTCAGATTTTTGATTTCTTCCTCCTTTAGAGAAACTAACTCGTTTCTGTTTCCCAAAGATGTAACTTTCACACATCTGATGATCCACCGTCTTCAGATCCGGAAGAGCGCCATTTTCCACCATGAGTTTCATCCCTTTCTCACTCATGTGCCCCAACCTACAATGCCACAACTTGGTATGTTTAGCATTCTCGACAACAACAACAATGTCTTGATAACTCGCCGTCATGTAAAGAGTGCCTCTTTTATGACCTCTAGCCACCACCATGGAACCTTTCTTGACTCTCCAGGCTCCACCACCAAAATTAACATCGTACCCAGTATAATCAAGTTGACCTACTGAGATCAAATTTCACATCAACTTTGGCACATGTCTGACCTTCGTAATCTTCCACACACGTCCGTCTGACATCTTCAGGTTGATATCTCCAATACCAACTATGTCCAAAGGTAATCCATCAGCAAGATATACCTTTCCGTAATTTCCCGCAACATAATTTTCCATGATATTATGGTGCGGTGTGGTGTGGAATGATGCTCCTGAGTCAATCACCCACGAATTGACTGGGCTATCGACATAGGAGATTGACGCTTTGGTGGTATTTGCAGTTGCATCACGAACTTCAATTTTCCTCGGGGAATCAACAGAAACTACCAATGCATCAGCGATTTCACGTGTCATTGCATTGGCTCTGCCTTTAGTGTTGTCTTCCTTCTTCGGTGGTGCTCGGCAATTCTTCTTAATGTGACATGTCTTTCCACAATTCTAGCACTCTGCAGCCTGTCTGAATTTGGACTGACCCCGTCCATTCCTTGACTTCGATCTGCCATTACTCCGGTTATTTCTATCTGGGTTTCTCCCTCTGTTTTCCAGGTTGAAAGCAGAGCTCATTGATGCTTCCCCAGAGTTCTCCCACTCATCCTGATCCATCTTCTCAGGCTTCTTGCTCAGCGGTTGATGAAGCTTCTTTCCGTACAGATAATCTTCAATTTGCATTCTCCAAAATGCATAATCTGTACCGTCAAATTTCCCGATATTGTGCGCCGAACCGTCTTCACCTCCCATCGTTTCTGGAACCACCGTGTATTAGAACACCTTCGTCGACAAACCGATGTTACCGACAAAATTTGACCGATCACCGTAACTCAAGATTTAATACCAGTTATTAGGAAATACGAGGTCAAATTTTGTGGTAAACCAGAATTTATGGGAGCGGGAAAAGAGCACACACACAAAATTGTTAACGGAGTTCGGCCAATGTTGCCTACGTCTCCGGACCTGCTACAGATCTTTTATTAACAACCCAGAAAATTTTACAAGCTCACAACTCACACCCCGATCCCAAATACACTCAAAAAATTACTCGTAATTTCGTAAAGAAGATTTTTTGTGAGAAATTTTTTTTCTCTCTCTTCTTCTCTTTCTTCGTTCTCTCTACGTTTTTTCTTGTTTTGGGATGAATGAAATGGTTCACCATAACTCTCCTTTTATAAGCATGAAGAAGGTGTTTGGTAAGCTAACAATCTTTAACAAAACCAACGTCAACAATTTCAGTCGCCTAACATCACCGTCCATACCGTGACCGTCCATGCCGACCATCATTGTGAAACATGTGCTTTGACTAACAAAAAAATCAAAAGGAATGTTTTTAAGAAACAAAAATGTAAATGTATAAGATAGAAACAATCGAAATTTGGAAACTTATCACTTTATTATGTATATATCTAGAAGATTTTTTTTTTTTAACAACAAGACACTCACAGACTCTTATTGACTCTGCAAACCAAAACGGTAACTCCACATCCATGTGAACGACGAAAGACGGTTGTTTCCTGGCATTACGTGCCAAGCTATCCGCCTGTAGGTTCTCCGTTCGGGGTACGTAGACGATCTCGGAGTTGAGGAAGCTTCTACGTAAAAGATTGATATCTTCCAGATAACGTTACCTGAAACTGTTGCAAACGTTACCTGAAACTGTCGTAAGTTCTTCATACATTCCATTGCCCAAATCAACGCCTCCACCTCCGAGTGAAGAGGTGATAGGCATGCCCTTACGTTTCTTGCTCCTAATAAACCATCAAAGCCGGGTAAGGTACTATACCATTCTTGTGCCGAAAATAGTTCCTTCTCTTTCCAGGAACCATCTGTAAAACACCATCGTCCTGAAATTCCTAATGAAGGTGTAGTCAGAACTTGCCGCTCCCTCCTTTGGTCAGTGAGTACCTGTGCTTCAGCCCAAAGTGCTGATTCTAGTTCTGCTAGTTTAAGAGTTTCCCTTGGATCAATATTCAGATTACTAAACAATTTATTATTCCGTCCTTTCCATATATACCATAATATCCATGCAAATTGGTGGTCCTCCATTTTTGGGTTGACTCTCCAAAAGAGATGATGATCCAAGTTACCAAAAAACGAGCAAGTAGAGAAAATAGTCGGGTTCGATGGTATTTTAGATAATGCCCACACTTGACGTGCTGGAGGGCATTCAAAAATTTAATTTTTATATTTAAACTAATTATAGTTTACTGATAGTAATAATATCTAGAAGATTATTATTCCATAATTTAATTTTCCTAGAAGTTTCCATTAAATTTACTTTTATATTAATATCTAGTAAAAAACTTAATTAAGTTACCCTTTTCTACAAATGCCCATAAATAAGAAAAAGGAAACATTTAAAAATATTTATAAATATACAGATTTTTATATTTAAACTAATTAAAATTTTACTGTTTTTATATTGGGAGATTTGCAAAATATGACTCACAACTTGATTTTAAACACAAACTTATACCCAAACTTGAATCAAATGCAAAACTAACCTAAAAGCCTTGTGAAATTACAGCCAGCCCCTTGTGACCAAACAAAAAAACAGAAGCCATTTTTACGAATATAGCCCCATTAAGTCGTCTGAATCGTCTGAAATGATAGAAGTCGTCTAGACGATTTCAAAGTAAGTCTTCTGGTGTAGCTAATCTTAAAAATAATTTATAAATGTTTTAAAAAATATTTTGATAAGTGAAAAATTAAAATAATGTAATTATAAACAGTTTTAAGTGATATAAATTAAAATATAACAAAATTGAATTGTTTTCAACATAGATAAGTGTAGGTAGTAAATCATGGTATTCTTTGGTCTAGGGTTTAGCAACATATGTTGTAGTATTGAGGATGATTGGTACCAGCTGTGGGATCGGTAGACAGCACCATTTAAGTTCAAAGCACTCAATCTAAAGCAATCAAGATTTATCTTTCCTTTTATGTTCACAGCACTTTGTAAAAAAATCACACCACTTTTTTAAAATCCTACTATATAAAAGGGACTAAATTCAAGGCTTTTGGAACTATCCACCTCAGCCAAAATATTCTCATCCAAAAAGAATTAGAAATAGATGTCATTTAGAAGATAATTAACTAACACACGACTTTTGATATTTCTAGAAATTTCAAATTTGTAACTGCTAATTCATTAATAGAATCATATATCTATATTGAATTATGTTCTATTTTTAATCGTTAGACTTCAAGGATAAATAAATTATTAATTTATAATATATATAGTTTATAACATTATATTGTAGTTATAAATAAAGAGAAAATAACCGGGGAGGGTGAAGAAGCTCATGTAAAATTATGTAATTAAAATGGTAAAATGGTGAGTATGATGAGGTGAATCTAAGAAAATTTGTTGTACAAATTATGGTGCTTTCTTCGTCCACTATAATGATTTAAAATATCCTACTATATAAAAGGGACTAGATTCAAGGCTTTTGGGACTATCCACCACAGCCAAAATATTTTCATCCAAAAAGAATTAGAAATAGATGTCATTTAGAAGATAATTAACTAACACACGACTTTTGATATTTCTAGAAATTTCAAATTTGTAACTGCTAATTCATTAATAGAATCAAAATCTTTGGCTCGGTCAAATTTTATCCAGTTGTTTATAAAAATATTGTTATCTGATTCATGTAATTTTTCGGTGTTGATTTAAAAGCCCAAAAAACCCATCTATACTGACTTTTTGATATTTTTTTCTGTGATTTGAATTTAAAAAGAGATAAAACTTTCGATAAGTTATGTAAACTCAGAACAAGTATTTAGCTTTAGAAAGCATTTACATGTTTCAAACTTATAATATATACATATATAATGTTTAAAATTATGCATATAAAACTTGTGTAAAATGTGCATGAATATGTTTCTCTTCTTTAATGTGTTAATCGTACTATATATAACATTATTTTAAAATTTCAAAAAGCTTATGTCACATACAAAAAACCATCAATAAAAAATATAATTCTCCATCTACAACAAGAAAAATGAAAAATTATAAACATATAAATTTAAATTAAGAAAAACTAACATTGGAAAAATAAGAAGTTAATGTAAAAGAAAAAAACCGACAAATAATATTATAAATAAAATAAATTTATAAGACACAATCCGCGCGAAGCGCGGAAAAAATCTCTAGTCATGTTATAATAATTGCTGTAGAGACATACGTACCTACGGCCAAAATTTAAATGACTCTTAAAAATTATAAACCTAAAGCCAAAGCAAAAAAACCACAGCTATAAATCTACAGCCAAAAAAATGAAATCACATCACTTACCAATCATGCCCATTGTATGTATTCTTAGGGTTAGATTTTGGAAAGCTTGAATGTTTTTTTGAAAAATTAAAATTTTACGTATACATGTTTATTTCTGTGTATAGTAAACACTTTTGAAGTTTAATTTGATTTTACGAAGTGTTTAGTTAGTTAATAAAGTTTAGGGGTTATGTTTAGGGTCTAGACGACTTCCATAGAAATCGTCTCGTGAATAATTTTAGATGGACGACTTACAGAGAAGTCGTCCATACCGGGCTGAATCCTTTATTTTACCAATGTACTTTTAAACCTAACCGGATCATTTACCAGACATATAAATACCATTTATTCACTTTTTCACAACTTTACAAAACCCTAGCACCGTTTCTCTGCAGATTCGATTTCGAAGGCGATTATTTTCTCAGATTTCTCCCCGCCGGTAATCTCGCGTATTCCGTAGTTCTCACCGCCGGTAATCTCTCCTCTTACGACGAATCTTGTTTTTCCTTCATGGCGTAGAGTTTTTAGTAGTTTAAACTGACCATCCGCTTCCTTTGTTTCAGATCTGAAACCGCGTCTCGTTGAACTCCCCCGCCGGTAAGTTATTTCTCTTGTCTTAAGGCGTTTAGCCGCCGTAAAACCCTAAAAATTGTAGTCTTGATTCTTCTTTTCCCGTCGATTTTTGCAGATATGTAACCGCTGGTGTCATTGGAGACCATATCTTCTCCGACTGTAAGTCATCCATCTTTTAAAGAAACAGTTTTTGTATTTATTCAGAAAGACTACTCAGACGACTTCCTGGAAGTCTTCCAGAGTGTAAGACTTCATAGAAGACTTCCTGAAAGTCTTCCAGACGACCTAAGTCGTCGTTGGAAGTCGTCCAGAGTGTAAGACTTTGTAGAAGACTTCTTGGAAGTCATCTCAGTAGTCTTCTCACTAAAATTTACATGCAAGTCTTCCACTTTTTGTATTTAGAAAAGTGTGCTTGTTATGTGTTTGAGATGCTTGTTTTTGATTGTTTTACAGGCCGGAAAATGGATTTACCAGCACTCCCGCAGAGGATGTATACATTAGGGGAAGAGCCCCCTGCACTGAAGAGCATTTCTTATCACACTGATGACTCGAAGCTATTTACTGCACTAAGGCGAGCTCTAAACGCTGACGAATATGAGGAGCTAAAGGAGTCAAAGTTGGGAGTGTTCATCAAGTTCAATGAGCTGAATTTTGGTTGTGCTTCAAGGCTGGTTCATTATATGCTCAGTTTCCAGCTTAACATCAAGAAGAAGTATGAGCTCTGGAGTCTCGTTGGTCCACAACCGGTGAGGTTTTCACTGTTGGAGTTTGAACACCTCACTGGTCTGAACTGCGATTACATCGAGGACCTGGAAAATCCAAGGGTTGAGGTTACGAAGGAGATGGCTGCTTTCTGGGAGATGATGGGTGTTGATGTCGATGCGGAGCCAAATACTGAGCATATAAAAGCAACATTTGGGAGATGCGAGGAGTGGTCTCGGGAAGATCGCATGCGGCTCGGTTACCTTGCCATCTTCAATGGATTCATTGAAGAGAGAAAGTACTCAACCGCTACACGGGCTAGTCTTGCAAGGCTAGTGATGGATTTAGAAAGATTTGATAACTATCCTTAGGGGAGAGTGGCGTTTAAGGTGCTGATGGAGTCTGTGAAGGGTGTAAATTTGGATTCAAATTCATACACTGTTGATGGGTTTGTTCAACTTCTCCAGGTGTGGGTGTACTTTGCTCTGCCAGAATTTGGTGCTAATTTTGGGCATCCCCTACCAGACAGACCGTCTCCGCTGTTGCTGGCTTACAATGGTGGCAAAGGACGCAGATTTTTTAAAGAAGTCATTTCCAGACATGTATTTAAACTTCAATCTCTAAGACTTCACAGAAGACTTTAAAGTAAGTAGTTTGGTAAGTCTTCCATAGAAGACCTCGCAGAAGACTTAAAGTTATGTCGTTTGGGTGACTTTACTTTAAGTATTCTGCGAAGTCTTCTCTGGAAGACTTACCAGACGACTTGTTTTAAAGTCTTCTGCGAAGTCTTCTCTGGAAGACTTACCAGATGACTTTACTTTACGTCTTCTGCGAAGTCTTTTCTGGAAGACTTACCAGACGACTTACTTTAAAGTCTTCTGTGAAGTCTTTTCTGGATGATTTCAGTCTTTGTTATCTGAGTTGATATCTTTTATTTTTGCAGACTAGCGTGATCAACTGTGTCCGCAAGGACTATGCTGAGATGTTTCCACGATGGGACTTTGATATGGAGGACCCGGCCGCGGAGAACATAATCATAGTCATGTTTTATGCGAAAGCTAATTGGAACTGGACCATGAATTGCTGGGAAGTCACCAGTACTAAACCGAGAGTGAAGAAGGAAGAGAGGGCAGCGGAGACAGAGAGTGGTGTGAAGGAGGAAAGTAGAGTACGTCGGAAGAAAGCTCGTAAAGCGGCTTCTGTTGAGGCTAGTAAAGTGCCTTCTGCTGAGGCACGTGCAGAGGCTCGTTCAGAGGCTTCTACGTCTGTTGGTGGGATGACCAAGGAGCATATTGAAAAAAGCTTCAAGGGCATAGCTGATGTCATGAGGGATGGGTTTGGGATGTGCCTTAGGGAGATCAAGTTGCTGGGGGATATGATAGAAGCTGTGGAGAAGAAAGTGGGAATCACCAAAAAGGGGACTGCATCTAATGAACTTCAAATGACAACTTCAAATCAGGAAAAGCGTGGGCACGAACCCAGGGTTAGTACCAAAACCTCTCCCAAAATCGCAGAGAAGAGATTGACTAGAAAAAGTGCTAGGAATAAGGAATGATGTGCTTTGGAGAGTGAGAGTGTGAATGGAGAGAAAGCAGGACAGAATGGGGCGAAAGCAGGACAGAATGACCCCCAAGAACCGAGTTCCTCGAAAGACCTGAGTCTTGTGATAGCAAATGAGCCTCCAGAATAGAGTGGTGAACCTAGCGTTCTTGTATTGGACAAAGAAGTACCCACTGATTCAGATTTACAGAAGGAGAAATTAGGAGGCAGAGAAAGAGGAAAGCTGCTATGGCACATGTTTGTGGAAAGAGTGAGCGAGCAAGGAAACTTGCTGCCTCACAGCAAACTCCTTTTAAGGGAAACAGCACTGCCAAATTGATCATTCCAAACAAAAGGGTTGGCCAAGGCTATGATCTTTTTGCACCCTTTGCCAAGAAGATGTCGAAGGTGCTCACTGACTGGGAGAAACTTGATCCGTAAGTGAGAATGTCTCATAATAGCTTCCTTTATTATACAAAAATATCATGTTTATCTACATTTTGTGTTTGCAGTTATTTTAAAACACCTATGGCCAAAAAACCACGTAGATGTCCAAGTCTGTTTTATTTCACCCTACGAACCCCCTTAGAATGGCTGAACGACGGTGTAAGTCTCCTGCTATGTCTTCTAGTTTCCCCTTTACCAGTAGTTATGTCTTCTCAAGAAGACTTAACAGACGACTTACCAATTAGTCTTCTGTTAAGTCTTCCAGAGAAGACTTACCAGATGGCTTAAGCGTAAATCGTCTGATAAGTCTTCTCTAGACTTAACAGACGACTTACCAATTAGTCTTCTTTTAAGTCTTCTAGAGAAAACTTATCAGACGACTTACGCTTAAGTCGTCTGGTAAGTCTTCTCTAGAAGACTTAACAGAAGACTTACTAGAAGACTTAAGCGTAAGTCGTCTGATAAGTATCTCTTACTTGTACTGTTTTATATGCAACATATGGATGCTTTTATTAATGTACTGAGGCAACAGTACCAAGATAATCCACATCATTTCAGGAGCGAGAGATTGTGCTTTCTTGATCATGTATTTTCTCGTCAGTGGTCCCACCATTACCCGCAATTTGAGAACGACGAGGGCGACATCAACGGCTTAGGAAGAAGACTCCCTGGTGGGGCGTGGAATTATCACGCAGGCATTGTACCATCATTTTGCCAATCTATGAAGGTTTGGGGGTCGGATGTGGATGATATTTATGCGCCAGTGAACTTCAGGAACGAGCATTGGATTACTATTTGGATATCGATCCCTAACAGGCACATAGTCGTCTGGGACAACATTTTAACACATATTAGAGCTGCAGACCTCGATGTGCTCATGGAGCCTTTTGTCAACATGGTCCCTTATCTGCTCGTTGATTGCGCTGGCTCAGACGAAGAACGTGTCAAACACACACTGGAGCCATACACATATGAGAGAGTTACCGTTGGAGTACCTCAGTGCCGAGCTGGTGATTGTGGCATGTTCGCTCTGAAGTACATCGAATGTCATGCTCTTGGGATTTCATTTCCTCCAGCGCTTTGTAACAAGAACTCGAAGGCTATAAGGAAGAAGATGGCGTTGGATATATTTAAGGAGACTACACAGAAGGTCGTCCAGGAGTTAAGTCTTCTGGACGACTTACTAGAAGGTCGACCAGAAGTTAAGTCATCTGGATGACTAATCAGAAGGTCGTCCAGAAGTTAAGTCATCTGGACGACTAATCAGAAGGTCGTCTAGAAGTTAAGTCTTCTGGACGACTTACGAGAAGGTCGTCCACATCAGTTATTACAATGTGGTCGCGTATGGTCAGTTTTTTTGCAGACCGAGCATCTATAAACCATGTGTTGCTTCCGGGGCGTGCGTCCTCTCATCCTAGATAGCTCCAACCAAGATTGCCATCTTGATTTCTTCTGTCTCCCCGGACCACGCTTTACTTCCGGAGGAAAGAATGTGTGTGCCTTAACTTTTTGTCCAACACAAGGATAGATATTCTCTGAGTATCCTGCAAACAAAGTCTCTTTTGAGTAGATCGGGCATACAAGTGTGGAGATATGCAAACCAGCATATGATCCAACTGCTATAGCATGAGAGCAAGGTATCTTCTCGACACCATAGACACCACAATCACACTTTCGATGTTCCAAATCGACAACACAGCTCTTTTTACCACCTTGCACAAAGAATCGCCATCCATCAATTTGTTGGACAGACATTGTATCCGCTATCTCCGATCGAACAACAAGCAAGTATTCAACCCCCCGACTATGTTGAGTTGTGAGACTCAAAGCATCTTCTCTCCTTTTCCAAAACAACCTTGATATCTTATCCTTTATGAACTCCAACAGGAAATGAATCGGAAATCCTCTAGCTCGCTTCAGTATAGATTCAGCGATGTTGCTAGTTTTTATGTTGTACCGGTCTCCCTGACAATGAACCCTTTACCATAGGGTCACGTCGGCATTCTCCAAGTAGGTTGCAAGTTCCGAGTTTGCACTCCTTATCTCATCCATGTACCGGTCAAAATCGTAAAGTGTATGAGCATAAGCAGCACCTTTCACCAAGTACAAGAGATGTTTCCCTTTATACTTTTTGACAATGTTCTATTGAAGGTGATAATAACATATTCCTCGGGTAGCCCACAGAAACACCTTATCACACGCATTCTTAATGCCCGTGTGCCGGTCAGAGACTATCACCAGAGGATACTCATCAGATACACAACTCGCCAATTTTGTGAAAAACCACTCCCAAGATTCATCATTTTCACCATCAACGATCGCAAAAGCCAATGGAAATATCTGAAAATTACCATCTTGTGCGGCTGAAACTAACATAACACCTTCATACTTCCCACTTAGGTGAGTGCCATCTACCATAATGACCCGTCTCTGATACTGAAAACCTCGGATTGAAGCTCCAAAGAAGAGAAATAGATACTTAAATCTATTCAGAGAATCAAGTTCTAGACCAGTGATATAACCCGGATTTGCTAAGGAGATTTGCTCCAAATATGAAGGCAGTCGCTCATACCCATCTTCCGCTGATCCTCTCACCTATTCTTGCGCATATAACAATGCTCTGTATGAAGTGGTGTAATAAAATGTCATGCCAAACATGTTCTTCATTGCATCTTTGATATGCTGCGGATTCAACCCATCAATGATTCCAACACGATCTATGAAAATCCTACCAACATACTTCGGAGTACAGTGTTTCCGCTGGGCGATTCTGTCTCCCACAGAACATGTATGAGTTTCCACATTCTTGGTTACCCAAAAAGTGTTTGTCTCATGTTTCACACTCGCTCTGATCTTCTATCCATAACCATTAACCCGACATGTTGCCACAAGGAGAGTTTTCGTTGACTTGTATATTCTGAAGGAGAACTTACGCCTCGCCACTGTCAACCATAACTCTGAAACCAATGCATCTTTACTAACAAACATATGGTTGACATATATCCTGCTACCATACGATCTTCCTCCTGCACTACCATATGTCCCTTTGAAATCTTCAAAACACATATCATCATCTTCTTCCTCATCTTCATCCTCATCTTTAACCTTCCCATACTCACTGTAATCCTCAACATCATCAATCGCTTCAGCAACTACAGGGATATCAGCATCCTCGTCCCCATCATCCTCCTCCCCATCATGATTTTCATCTTCAGCCATATCGTCATCATCTTCATCCCCTTCATCATATTTATTCCCTTCATAAGCTTCATCCTATTCATCATCCTCTTCCCCTTCCTCTGAAACAGCTCTCATCTTGCTAAGGCTTGATACACGAAGACGTACTTCATGCGTTTTAGCTATCTTGAGCAAGTTCTGAACTTGTCTATCACTTGTAACATGAATAGGAGGAGTGTCTGGAGCCATCTGTTGCATCATTGCCTCTGGTAATGAGTACGCTAACTGCACAGACTCTGTGTTCATGTCCAGGTTATAATCTTCTTGAGCCATTGCAACAAGTTCAGCATGTGTCGAACCTTCACTCAAAAAGAACAGCCTCACTCCTTTGAACTTATCAACCACAAAATTCCAACAGCCATCTTTCAACAACCATTCTCCACACACTGCATGTAACTGACGATCCATCTGAAAAAAACAAAACAAAACACATTAGCAAACATAGAACATGTATGAGTTAAAAGCACATTAGCTATAAACTTTAATTAACATGAATGTTGGTAACCTAATAAATATCACCAATTAAGTTATAAATTTCATTCAGTAGCACAAATATACATTAATAAACATGAATTAACAAGAAAATGTTAAAAATTCTTTATAGTTTTAGAGAAAATGCAAGTTTATTAAACATTGATACATACGACATCATCAGAGGTCGTCTAGTAGACTTCCAGAGAAGTCGTCACTTGTCAAAGGAGAGGTTAATTTTGTAATTGACTTTTAAATATGTTTCTAGAGTCGACTTATATTGAAGTCGTCCATCTTTGTTTGTTTAAAAAAAAATCTCAAGAAACCCAGAGACGAAGTCGTCTGGGATAAACAGGTTAGTTTTGCAATTGACCGGATTGTGTCAGAAATTTGACTTCGTCCAGTAGAAAATCAAAAATTCAATATTTTATTATAACGAGACGACTTCCATGTAAGTCGTTTCAGGTTAGTTTTGCAATTGGAAAATAAAACTTAAATATATAAGTCTTCTAGACGACTTACCGGGAAGTCGTCCAAGATAACAAAGGTTTGACCAGAATCTCGGAATAAAATCGTGGACGACTTCTATGTAAGTCGTCTGTCGGTTGACTTCCGTGTAAGTCGTCTAGAGTAACTTAAATATTTAAGTTACTCTAGACGACTTACACGGAAGTCGTCTCAGGTTAGTTTTGCAATTGGAAAATAAAACTTAAATATATAAGTCTTCTAGACGACTTACCGGGAAGTCGTCCAAGATAACAAAGGTTTGACCAGAATCTCGGAATAAAATCGTGGACGACTTCTATGTAAGTCGTCTGTCGGTTGACTTCCGTGTAAGTCGTCTAGAGTAAATTAAATATTTAAGTTTTATTTTCCAATTGCAAAACTAACCTGAGACGACTTCCGTGTAAGTCGTCTCCTTATAATAAAATATTGAATTTTTGATTTTCTACTGGACGACTTCCAAGTAAGTCGTTCATGGAAAGTCAAATTTTTGATACAATCCGGTCAATTGTAAAACTAACCTGTTTATCCCAGACGACTTCGTCTCTGGGTTTCTTGAGATTTTTTTTTAAACAAACAAAGATGGACGACTTCAATATAAGTCGACTCTAGAAACATATTTAAAAGTCAATTACAAAATTAACCTCTCCTTTGACCAGACGACTTCCAGGAAAGTCGTCAACGCGAAGAAGACTTCTGGGGAAGTCTTCTTCGCGAACAGATCTGGATAAAAACTCGATTTCATACCTTAAATTAGTGAGATAACTTCCTTAGCACAAAGAAGTCTTCTCCAAGCACACAGAAGCTCAAATGAAAGTGACCCACCAAGAATCGTGACCTTCAATGCCTTTATGAACCATAAAAATTTTAGAATCAAAATCTTGGATTTTTTTGGATGAATATGGAGAGAAAGTAAAGAGATGTTGTTTTAGTTCATAAGAATTGAGAAAAGAAGAAGTGTAAATCGATTTTAGGTGCATTAAGAGCTTCAAATTGGCTGTTCATGGTGGTTGGTGTATTGAAGGCAATAGCAATCTTGTAAATACTTGAAGATGATGAGGTTGAGAGAGTAAAAAGCTCATTTTCGAAAGAAAAAAAATTAATGGCATTTTCGTAAATAATTTGAATTTGTGGGGTGAATAGGGAAAATGAAAATTCCAAAAAAAATCATAGGTTAGTTTTGTGGTTGACTTTGAGTTGTGGGTCACTTTTGCAAAAAGCACTTTTATATTTTCTCAAAACAAATAAAAAATAAAATATCTAGAAGTTTTTAAAATATATACTTATATATTTTTTTTTGATCAAAAAAATATATACTTATATTTATATATATAACTTCACAAAACAAATCGAAAAGAAAATTAGTTTAGATATTCTTTTCTGAAAATAATAATACATTTTCCAAAAAAATTATATAACATACAAAATTCTCCCGATCACTCATACATTTTATATTATCTCATTGTCTGATGAAGAAACTGAAAGATGATTTAAAACAAAAAAAAAAACAATGCTTTTTCCTTCAAAAATATTATTTTATTTAACTCTCTTACTCTCTTCATCAACTTTCAAACTGTTCATATCAATCCCACCTTGCTTCAACATTTTCCTTGCTGCCGAGTTTCTCTGAAACAAACGCACATAATTATTTAATTGAACTTTGTTTATAATTTGTACTGTTGTTAATTGTCAGGGCATGTTTTTCACGATCAAAATGTATCATTTGGATGGAAATGAGATTATTGTTTTATTAAGTTTAAAATTACAAATCATCTGAATGATGACCCATCAACATAAGTTTTAAAATTTTATTGCTTCATCATGTTGTTTGTTTTTTTTTGACGTCAAACTCCATATGCATTATCAATTCAGGTGAAATAGTTAGCCTTTGAATCCAATTTCACCGGAATTAAAGAGTTTACGTGAGAAAAAATAGAGTTTTGTGAACGGCAAAAGATCCGCTCTTACATTGCACTCTCTTGCTATGAAAGAAATAGAAAAAGAACCTTAAAGGAGGAAACCAAATAAATGAATTCATTCCATTTGGAAGCCAAAGAAGACCATCAATTTGTACTGTTGTATTGCCTAATCCGGTCGCTTTCTTAATTTTTGTGGTGTTTCTTTGTATTTTGTTTCAATTCAATATAAATTATTGCATTTTTGTAATGATACATAATTATGTATGATGATATTATTTTGAAATTGTTTAAAGTCGAAAAGTTTAGTTTTAAAAAAAAATCTCAACACAAATCAAAGTGATTTGAACAGACTCCTAAAACCCAACTTTGTGATTGTAATTACGAGAGTATCACTCGATGATAGCGTGAGGAAATGATACTTTCATTCTTCTACAAGAGTTTTAAGAAGAGCAACACTAGCTTCTAGATTATCCTCATAGAGATAGACCCAACGCTTCCAGCAAATACCTTATTTTTTGGTCAGGGACCAGATAAGCGATCGCTGTAGCTTCCCTGGCTAAAACGGGATTTCAAATAGCTTCTCCAGCTAGTCTCAAAGAAAAAGTGAATATATGCTGAATGACTTTTGTCACTCCCTTGCTTGATGATGATAGCTTGAACTTGAGGGAATGAGCCTCATAGTCATGTACAAGATTTTTAAGAAAGAGAAACACTAGCTTCTGGATTCTCTTTATAGAGACAGTCCCAGCGATTCAGCGAACAAAGTTTTTGGCCAGCGACTACATAGCGATTACTGAAGCTTCTCTGGCTAAAACAGGACTTCCTTCTCCAGCTAATATCTAAGAAATAGTGAATATACGTTGAATGAATTGACTCCGTGGGTTGGCTGATGATGATGGTAGTTTGAGGGAATGATCATTCCATTTCTCTACAAGCGTCTTAAGAAGAACAAGACTAGCTTCTAGCCTTCTAGATTGTCTTTGGATATTTTGTACCAGTGGAACAGCCTGCTTCCACTGAGGTTTACTACGCAGTAGCAATGCTAACACAGAAAATATCGAGATATTAGAATACTGAGAAAGTCCTTCACCCTGCCCACTACAAAGTTAGACACTGTGTCGTCTGAAGGTAGAGAGTCAAAGAAAGCCATAAATCTCCACACGTTCGGCAATTAATCTCGGTCGAGTGAAGCTATAACATGTGGAAAATCGATAGCTTCGGGAAAAGATGCTTCCGGCTCCTTCTGTCTCATCCGTACACGATGATGGGAAATTAGAAACCCTAGGGGGATCCGTCATCTGATTACCGTCCAATCCATCGACGCCATACTGCATTCCGACCTTATGTCCAGCAAATTCTCCTCCTTCCAACTTCGGAAACGCTTAGAATCCGCCGTCAATGGCTTAGCCTGCTGCTTTGCCTAGAAAACATTTGCTAGATACAGATTTATCCAGACCCAAGAATAGAAGTGTACCAAAACCAAAATAACCAAAACTGAAACCAAACCAAGAATCGACTGGACATTCAAAATTTTAAAATACATACTATATACTTAAAAATATTAATATATTTAGTTTTTAAGTAACTAAATATCATAAAAATACTATTTACAAACTGTAATACTCAAAAATTCCAATTACACGAAATATTTAAAATCATCTTAATTAACTGACATTTTTATCTGAACAACGCGAATTGTTGTATATTTAACTTTAAAAAAATTGAATTATCTGACGTTTTTATCCATATTATCCAAAGTTACACAAAAAGTTGGAACCGAACCGGAGCCATATTAGACCCGAATCTTTTTTTAGATATTAACTGATTCCTAACTTTACTATAGAACCGATGCAGAATTCAGATAAAGTATAACTTCTTTAAATTAATACTCTATAAATTAATATACACTAAAAATCTTTATAAAATAATATAATTTTATAGTCTCAAATTGAGTTTTTGGTTCAATTAGTATATCGATAAATTAATATCTCTATAAATTAATAAAAAAAAATTATAGTTTTGGTGTAGTCCCAACATTATTAATTTATAGAGGTTTCACTGTATAAGAAACTAACAGCTTTTTAATAAAAGTATAGTAAAATTAGTGGGTTTCAAATCTTTTAAATATTTTTGATAAATCATTTTAATTTATATAAAGTACCTTTGCACATTTTGCAATTCATATATCTGTTGCAAGAAAGAATTAAAGGATGAAAATTATTCCTCAGCTAAACTGCATGTGAAGAATGATGATTCAGGATTATACTTAGTTTAGGAGAACCAAATCAAGGTAGGTTATAATCATGAACATTAACTTCAATAAATTGAAAACCCCATATCTCAGACAAAGCAAAATTAATACAAGATCCTAATCAGATTTGGAAGGATCGAAGATTTGACCAACAAACATAACAATTCCGGTTCTGTCTTCTCTAATCATGAAAAGAAATGGATGATCTGCCACGAAATCTATCATCTTCCGTACAAATGGTCTGCAGCCGCCAGAAGATTTCCGCAGGGCAGTAGCAGCCGCAGCTTCAGTACCTACCTCATCGATTTCAATGAAAGCTTTTTGGTACAATGACACATTTAGCTCAAAATCATCAAAAGCCTTTGAAGCTTCAAACCCAAATTTGATCTTAAATTTTGGAATTCTGAATTCGCCAACTCTATCTTTGTATCTCGGTATGTGAGAGTCCAAAAATCTATGAGTAGATGTCAATCTCTTCAAAAGATTATCCAGTCCATCTCTCTTGTCAGGTAGATAGAAGTACATTGAGAATTTGCGGTCGGCATCGTCACGGCCTTGTTGATAATCGAGCCTCAGGACCTTGAAATCATCATAAGCCTTTACATATTGGTTATTATGGCTGCTCATGAAAGGCACAGAGACTGATTCTCCATTGACAAGGTGAAATGGTTTGTTTTTAGTCAAATAACTATCAAACTTCTTTTCCCAAGATCCTTTGAAGTACAATGCATTTCCATAAATCCATTCGGTTTGGCTTGTCACGGATCCTTGAGAAAGAAGGTCTTTGATGAGATTATTTGTGTGCCGTAAAGCCCATGCATTGACCTCCATACGCACTATTTCCGCCTTCAAAACAGCAAAATCATCAATCATTAACAAAAAAAAAGAAGTATATATAGCTATAAAATTATCAAAAAGAAAAGGATGCCTAGAAACGACTGAGATATGTTTCAGTGATTATCAAAACGCTAGACAATCCCAAAAATAATAAATAGTAAAAGTACCTTGGTATTGGTACTGAAGTCAACTTGAGCGAACTCAGCTTTGAAGAAATTTACTATGAGATCCTGCCACGAGGAATCAACCGAGAGTGATTGATCGATCCAGACTCCATTAATTAAGTGCTGCGATTTTAGGTCCCCCGCTCGCACTGCCGTCTGCTAGAACCACAGAACAGATCTCACCAAACACAGCGCTGAGCTCTTCGGTTGAGGAAGAGCTAAGAAAGGAGAGGATGAAGGATCTTAGTGTTTTGGCTTCTCGCCTATTAGCCGCCATGGTGAGCACCGCGTTTATTGATACCGGAGAGAAAACCAAGTTAGAGTTTTTGGCTAGGGTTGAAATTACTTCCCCCGCAAGGAACATTGCTACGTCGTTTTGCTTCTTCATCGCTTCTGCCAAATCAATCTTTGATAGGGAAGGACTTGGGGTTACTTGTGATTCACAAAGTTTTTGTTTCTTCTTTGGATTTGTCTCTTGGATAGAGAGATCTGCGACTTGTGATTTACCAACTTTTTCTTTCATCTTGATGTTATCCATCACCGTCTTTGGGGATTTCGTTTATTTTGTGTGAGCACACATACATGTAGAGATGGCAAAATTTGAACCTGTCCGCGGGCCCGGCCATTTGGACTTGCTGCGGGGCGGGATTGGTCACTAATATTCAGGTCCGATTTTGTAGCGGGCCTCACGGGACGAGCTTGTGCGGGATTGGGTCAGAAGCGGGATTGGTTCAGTGTATCCCGCGGGACGCGCGGGGATCCGCACAGACATCGTCACTTTGACTCTCGAGCTCTCACCGACAAACAAAACAAAGAGAAATGGCAATCTCTTCCGGCTTCTTTTCCGGCGAGTACAAAGGCGATCTCTTCCGGCTTCTTTTCTTATTCGAACCGTCAATTTCGATCTGTCACAACTTCGCCATGCATGTTCTTCGTATCCTCGTTTAATCAAGGAAGAGTCTCTTCTCGGTTTCATCTT
>NC_027756.1:11518380-11526028 GCF_000695525.1 Brassica oleracea var. oleracea | reverse complement strand
GGTCTAACTCTTTGTTGTCGATTATATGATCTTCAGTGAAATAAAAACAAAATATGGGGACTCTTTTGTCTCTTATCAAGCGGCTACACATTGAGCAATCCTGTAAGTTGTTCTGTCTCGTTGTTGGCTCTTAATAAACAGCTTCTTATCGACAATACTTGGGGTGTTTAAGTTGTTCTTGTTGTTATCATCAAGTCAATGTTTGCTAATATGCATTTTTTCATGTTGGTGTTGTTGTTCTTGTTCTTGTGTGTAGTTGTATGTTATAAAGTTTCCTTCTTTGTTTTGATATTGAAGTCAGAAGTATGTTCGGTCTGTAAAATTAAACTAGGCACTGTTGTTTGTTATCCTCATGGCAGTTGTTTCTTAATGTTCTAATCGTATAAACTCAAGTGACTTAAGTCATAAATTTTCTAAAACTTTTTCTTTATAATGACATGTGATGAGTGGGGGATTGTATTATGACCAAGGAGGAGAATGATATGAGAATGCAAAGGACACTTGCATTCCGATCTATAAGGCAAAGGACCTCAGGTTAGTCTCTGTTCTATTTTTTTTTTGTCGTCTCCATTGCTTATGATAAGAGCTGATGGAATTTAGGTATGAAAGCAGACCGTTGACAAAGTGTTTTATTTTAACATGTTATATTAATTGAGTTTCTATGATAATCACAATAACTAGGTTACTAGTATATACTTGTGTTCTTACATAGATCTCTTTCTTTCTGTGTTTCTAGTAGAGCATTGTTTGACTTCGTGACTTTGTAGACAAACAAGTTGACAAGTACATTGCGATCGATGGCTAAAGTTGCAAAACCTTGATGGCTATTGTGATCTTCTTCTGGTGTCTTCAGACTTGCAAGCAGTTTGTGGAAGAGGAACTGCATCGAGACAGGTTTGTTGCTTTGTGTGTAGTTTCGTCGGCATATTTTAGATTTGTTAGTAATATGGGTGAGAGTTTGATGCTAGCTTTTGCAGGTGAGGAAATATAGATTTGGCTGGCTTTGACACACCCGCGGGCCTGTACCGCCAAGGCTTGTGCAAGTTGCGGGTCGGGATTGGGCAGCACTTCTAGTGACCGCATCCCGCGCAGGCTTGTACCGCCAAAACCCGCATTGACTGTGTACCACGGCGGGGCGGGACAAAGCGGGTTGGTACAACCCAATTGCCATCTCTACATACATGCATATATATACTACTTCTATCTAGGAGTCTAGGACTTAGGTCGGCGTATAGTCGGTTTAGCTCTTTTTTCTTAAGGAAAAAAAATCAAAGGAATATTTTCTGCAATAAAACATATATGAATAACGTGAGAAATTTGGAAACATGTCGCGTTTAAGGGCTGTAGTTTTAAAATTTTTGCTGTAGAAAAAAATCTTTAGACTTTTTGCTGTGGCTTTAGATTTTATTGCTGTAGAATTTTATGGAAAGCACTAAAAATTGCTTTGGATATTTGGCTCTGCAGAGCACTTATAGAGCTGTAGGTTATTTCAAGAGCTATGGTTTCAAAAAAAAATTTAAAACTTGATTGCTCTAAATTTGGTGCTTTAGAAATAAATAGGGCTGTGGACAGCACCTACAGCAACTACCAATCACCCGCGTATAGAAGTTTTTTTGGTTAAAATAAAAACTTCTATAACGTCACAAGTTAATTTAATTTTCCTTTTAATTTAATATCTAGTAAACCTTTTAGTTTAACTTTCCTTTTCTTACAAAATCCCATAAATAAGAAAAGGAAATATTTATAAAATATAAACATATAGATTCTTATATATAAACGAATTATGATATTATTCATTTTTTATTTTCTCAAAACAACACATAAAAAAAATCTAGAAATTGTAAAGATATACATACACACACACACACACATATATATATATATATATATATATATATATATATATATAACATAACTTGACAAAACAAATTGAAAATCTAAAATAAGTTAGACATTATTTTCTGAAACTAATAATAATAATAATTTTAAACAACAGTTTATCTAATATCAAACTTTTCAACAAAATTAATTACATAGATAACCTTAATGAACTAAAATTATACCTAAATGCCATTAGTGATAAATGATTTTATTTCCTTTTTAATAAAACTTTAATTAGCTTTTTAATGTAAAATTCCTTTTTTACAAAAGCAGTTTAAAAATAAAATTAAATATTTATAAAATATAAAAACATACAGAATATTCCATATGTGAATGAATTTTATTTTTATTATATTGAAAAGTATCATTTTAATTTTTAGTTTTTTCATCAAATTATATGTTCGCTTATACTACTGCTACATAAATATCGAAGAGAAAATTTTGAATACATTATTCATAACCTCTTTTCATAAGAGGAATTCAAAATCACTTATATATGTATTGTTTTTTTATTTTATTTTCTGTAATCAAACCCAATATCGTTCAACCAAAAAAGATAAAAATAAGAATAATCCGGTCTGAGCCGATTCTAGATAGCCTTCAACCGAATGAACATTTCGCTAAACTGAACTGATTAGATCCAATAAGAAACAAACCAGACTGGAGTATGGTAAAATCGGTCCTAAGCTGGAGAACATTTAAAAGGATTGAAGATTTTGACCAACAAACAAAACAGTTCCGGTTTTGTCTTCTCTAATCAGGAAAAGAAACGGATGATCTGCCACAAAATCTATCATTTTCGGCACAATACCATTGGAGGTACAATAACCTAGTCGAGCAGAAACAGCCACAGCTTCAGTACCTTCTTCGTCAATTTCGACACAAGCTTTTTGGTACAATGACATTTCGTGCTTCCAATCACCAAAAACCTTTGAAGCTTCAAACCCGAACTCAATCTTGAACTTTGGGATTCTAAAATCACCAACTATAACTCTCTCTAATGGAATGTGACGGTCCAAGAATCCATGAGTAGATGCCATTTTCTCTAAAAGATTATGCAATCCATCTTTCTTGTCGGGCAGATAGAAGTACATTGAGAATTTTCGGTTGGTATTATCGTCACCTCCTTGTCGGTATGGTAGTCCTAGGACCTTGAAACCATCGTAAGCCTCAATGTATTGTCTTTGACCGCTTGTCATTAAAGGCACACGTACATATTTGCCGTTGAGAAGGTAAAAGTCATTGTATTTTGTCAAGGACTTGTTGAACTTATGTTGCCAGACTCCTTTAAAGTACAATGCGTTTCCATAAATTTGAGTCGTTAGGCATGTAACGGATCCAAGAGGAAGAAGATTTTCGATGAGACCGTTGGTGTGATGCGAAGCCCATTTATTAACATCCATACGGATTTCTTCAGCCTAACATAATAATTAAAAAAAACATTATAGCAAAGATAGTTGAATAACTTGAAGATATCTACAGGCAGTGCCTGAAGATTGATGGGCCTCAAGCCAAAAATATTTGAGGGCAAAAATTAATATCACAATACTAAAAGCCGAATAAGCAGAGCATACAGGGTGCCACGTAGGATTTTTTATTCAGGTCAATCAGGTTCATTTGTTTAGACACGTCAGACGGGCCTTGCGGTATTATTTTGTCCAAAGTCGAGCAGTATACCTTGTGGGCTTCATCCGTAAAGCTTGCCATTTGGGCTTTATTAGAGTTTTATTTGGACACAGATCACAAAAACAAACCGTCGAAGGATAAGATTCTCCTCGCCTCTACCTCTTCGTCTTCTCCGATCGAAGAGCAAAGAAGCCGAGCACTTCTTAATGATTTCGTTTCAGCATCAAAGCAAGCACCAGAGATCCTTCCATGCTCTCTAAGATCTTAACCAGTTCGTTCTCGATGTTGTCTTATGAAACAAACGTCTTTCTCTCTGTCTCCCCCTCGATTCAATTCGCCTTGGTAATTTAATTGATCTCAATTCATCTCGCTTACTCCTTATCAGTTCAGATTTTTCAACTTCCCCCATCAATCGAAGCCACTGTATATATGGCGTCAAGGTGAAATCACAAAACTTATTCAAATCATCCTCTCCTAACCAGATTGTCCATAGCGATTACTCAACTATATTATTCTGATTTTAAGGCTGGTTGTTGCAAGGAGACCGTTTTGGTAAGTCTTCTTCTTTTTTGGAGGCTACGAATGTGAAGAAGCCGGAGAGCTTATAGGTGTCGACATGGTTTTCCTTGATGAGAAGGTTACTCTCATTCAACTCCTCTATTTGAATTTGTTTATCAATTACGATTAAGCAATGAAAACTATCAGACTGGCGGCTTAGTTTTTTTTTTCAGTCGACTTTGGTCCACGGATTTATTGGGGCTCAGAGACTCAACTCTTTCTAGACCCAACTGAATAAATCAGGTTTCAGAAATATGAACAGAGCCACGGCTCTAGCTAATCCTAACACTATTTCACCGGATAATTCTTTATCATGTTAGGTGGTCAATAATATTGCATCTGTATTCTATATTTGTTACCAGTATTTGCTACATATATTTTTGGTGAAGCATGTGACATCAAGAGAACCTGCAACGACGACAATCAGGCTATCCAACGTGTATCCAAGTAGACGGGTACGTATCTTGAAGCCTACTGTTATAAAGTTGTTAGTTGGTGTTTATTGGTTCTCTAAGTGTCAATGCTCACTTAAACAACCTCACAGTAATCTGCAACAGGAGATGGTCTGAGCCGCATTGTTCCTATCTATGAAGGTTATGCCCTTCCACATGCTATCATGTGTCTTGATTTTGAGGGTCTTGACGTCACTCATGCGTTGATGAAGATCTTAACCGAGCGTGGTTATTATTTCACCACCACATCAAAGCGTGAAATTGTCTCAGACGTAAAAATAAGCTTTGCGACATCGGTCTTGACTACAAGCAAGAGCTTGAGAAAGCCAAAAGTAGCTCAGGTGTTGAGAAGAACTACGAGCTACCTGATGGGCAAGTGGTCACCATTGGTTCTGAGCGGTTCGTTGTCTACCACTACCACTAGAGCTGTAATAGCTGAAGTGGTCCTGGGAAGCGGCAAGACCAGACGGAGACACCGAGGCGGGAATGACAACCCGAGCACCACCTCGCCGCCTGTGACCTTTGAGAACCAAAGGTCAATACCAACCTTTGAAGGCCACGCTCCGGTGTCAGTGGAGAGAGGCCGATAAAACTGAGCGCTTGAGACCAAACCAAGGAAAAAGCGAACGCCTAAGCAAGGAGAGCTAGCAAAGAAGCCGAAGGGAAGGATCCGAAGCTCTGGAACCAGAGGCTAGCTTCAATAGAGTTTTGAGATCTAGAGCGAAGAGTGAGAATCTGTTTTGTTTGTCTTTTTGACATGGGGGAGTGGAAAAGGCTTGACCTCCAGCCCTACAAAATATGAGGGTGTTAAGAAGATTGATCAAATGGTAGCAGAGCTTAATGACTTCGTCCTGAAATCTCCTACTCAGGTACGCCGTTAATCAAATATAATTGATCTCCGGAAATTGCAGGGTGGGTTTACATCATTCACATGGGCTTCCTGCAATGAGGTGAACGCTGTTGGTATCATTAGATAAGTCACGTTCTTATTTTTTAAGAAACGGTCACTAATATTTTCACATTTTTTCGCTTATGAAGGCCGCAGGTGTACAAGACCCACATGATTGTGACCTTCCACAATGCTTATAGAAGATTGTTGGGAGCACTTTAACCTTCCAATTGAACCTACCTAACTTCAACTTCACTGCAAAACATCAGAGCTTCACCGTCTCTTGCATTCTTGACAACAACCAGCGCCCTCCCCAACATAATTTTGAGGTTCATGTAAGTTCTTTAGAAATGTCTAGATCTAAAGAAATTTTATTTCCTTGGTTATACTTATCAGGATCGAGTTTTGGTTGAACGATATTGGGTTTGATTACAGAAAATAAAATAAAAAAACAATACATATATAAGTGATTTTGAATTCCTCTTATGAAAAGAGGTTATGAATAATGTATTCAAAATTTTCATGAAGGTGGAAGAGGTGAGGCATCAGATCGACGTGACAACTCTGTTGACGGAAGCAGCACAGGAGAGGGGGCACCTGAGGAGGAAGATTAGGGTTCTGCAGAGAAGACACGAAATGAGTAAAAACGTTAAGAGATCAAAGGGTGTTTAAGTTGCAAGACATGATGGCTTTTTCTATGCATTAGTTTTTAAATAAGATTTCCAGACACTTACGTCTGAGTATTACAAAGTTTCTGCTTTTATTATTTCCAGTTTTTTTATTGTAACTTATTTTCAGTTTTTTTGTTTAGAACATTTTAGTCATATTAGTATTTTTTTTTTGCATTTAAAAATATTAATATCATGTTCTTAAACACCGTTCCCTATTCCTAGGAAAGCAAAATCTAATAGTCTCAAACATTAACCAGAATATTGATTATCGTTCAGTTTTTTACGTGAATTAATTTAATCTGATACTTGGAAAAACCAATCAGTACATGAAGATAACATGCCCATAACATCCAGAATTTTCAATACTTTATAGCTATGCAGACGAAAGAAACTTTGTTTCAGTTGGTCAATAACTCTTTTCAATCATCTATCAACAAATTTCGGGCACTCTTATACTGCATTTAAATGTAAACAATAATTAGTCGGTTCACAAATGCACAATTCTGCACCAAAGTCAAAGAATAGTCAAATAATACGAACCGTAAACAGAAGCATGCTTTACACATCTACGAAGAAGAAGATGGAGGATTCGCAGCAGCCTTAACAAGGAGAAAAAGAGAGTTATCTGAGTAAGAATGATACGGCAAGAACATCCGGAAAACTCATTGGAGAATAAAGTTTACGAACCCGGCGCGTAGCGCCGGAATACCACTAGTGTTAATAAACACTAAAAATATAGGAAGAAGGAATGTTCCTGTGACACTACGATAATGATAAAAACATATAACAACCGCTACACTATAGTAGAATATTTAAGAAGTTTTGGCCCCTAAAATAATTAATATCAAAAAGATCCCAAGCCCATGCTTGATTTGCCTGCATCCAGGCATGGCCCTGGATATCTAATATCTAACATTATTTTGAAGGTTCTTACAATTTACTATAGGTATCTCCAAAAAGTTATCGTGTAAATTATTTCTCAAAAAAAAATATCAATATAAATATGTATTATTGTAATTACAATAATACATATTTATATTCGTCAGTTTGCGGTAAATATTCTAATTTTTTATTTATATTTTTAATCTTTAATATAAATTTTCTACTAATTGTGTTTTTTTTTTAGCAGGAGTTCAACTGGAATTCCGATGAGACGCTCTTTATCTATCACCACTTCGTCCATAAAGTTATGGACAACTACGGGAAGCAGATCCACGAGTGGAAGAAGAAGTGGGAAATCAATAAGGTTCGATTTAATTTATTAAACAATTTTTTAATTTATTAAACTATTTTTTTATTTATTAAACTATTTTTTTATTATTATTATTAAAAGGTCCCAAAGTCGATGAACGACACGGTCTGGAAGGAGTTGTGTGCGCATTGGGATAAGGAAGAGACGAAAAAAAATTCTTCCACTAACTCCACCAACCGCAGGAGTAACCGTAAAGGGAAAGGCATCTACAAGCATAATTTGGGTGCTCAATCTATTGCCACTCTGGGAGATCGCATGGTAAGTTCAACCGCTTTTTCTTCAATTATTTGAGTTTCAGAATTTTAATTTATTGTGCATT
>NC_027756.1:11494510-11517775 GCF_000695525.1 Brassica oleracea var. oleracea | reverse complement strand
GAAACTTTGAATATTAATTAATATGATTTCAATTTTAATTTTAATTTTATATTTTCGAATTTAAATTTCAAAAATTTTATTTTTTAAAAAAAATTAATATTTTTTACATTCCGAGGAAATTAATTATATTTTTTACTCGAAAGATCGATGCGTTTTTGGACATATAGCCATCGATCGATCTGTTTATAAAAAACGTTCGGAATATACCGAGGGACATCTTCCTCGGAATATACCGAGGGACACCTTTCCTCGGAATATTCCGAGGAACATGTCCCTCGGTATATTCCGAACGGTTTTTATAAACGGATCGATCGATGGATATATGTCCAAAAACACATCGATCGATGAACTTCCGAGGAAATATCCCGACGAAGTTCTCCCTCGGTATATTCCGAGGAGATTTCCGACAAACTAGTGATCCTTGGAATTTCCTCGGAAATTTGTTTCCTCGGAATTCCGTCGGAAAATTCCGAGGGATTTCCGAGGAAAGAAGAAATTCCGGGGAATTATTTCCGAGGACTTGTTTCGTCGGTATGTCGTCGGAATAACGTTATTCCGACGAAATTCCGACGATTTTTTCCCTCAGTATCCTTGCTGTTTTCTTGTAGTGTAATTCTACAATAAAAAAAAAAAACTAATCTCATAAACAAACTCATGTTCACTAGAAATCAATCTAAATTAAACTCGATTATTAAATTAGTCTAAAAATAAAGTCGTGATCATGAATCTTGAGTTGAGTTGGCTAGTTCATAAGTTATATGGCTCATTTTGACGGTCCTAATTTAATTAATTAGAAAGTGATGAAAACAGAAAACATACTATTCTTGCTGCATATAGAAGTACTAGTATATTACCATGTGCTATGCACGGATCAATTTTTGTTTGCATCTATAAATTATTTCTTTTCTCCTAAATTTCAATATTTTTTTTATGAAACAGATTTTATTCGATTAAAATTGTTTCACTCATATTTTCTGGAGCTGGATAACACACGCATCTAAAATTAGAAATTGCTGCGTCCAAACAAAGAAATTGGAAGCATCAAAACAACTATTGTGATCTTTTAAAAAGAGGATATACATATTTGGAAGCATTTTTCATAAAAAGTTGAGATATATAGGAACACATAGAAATATTATATTTGATCCACTAAAGTTTTATTTGTATTTCTCTACAAAAAAAATTATTTGTATTTCTCTACAAAAAAAAATACTTTAAAATATAATGTACGTAGATTAGAAATAATGAAAATAAAACAACAGAATTAAAAATATATGTAAAATATTCAGTTTATATTTAAAAGACTTACCAATAGTTTTTTAAAATCGTTGAATATTCTGATATATTGTGATAATAGTCTATTTGCATCAACAAAGTTGTTGATACTCTTTCTCTTGGTAGGGTGTTAGGTTTTTGTTGTCTCTCCGCATCTTATGAAAGATGCATCACATCATATTTCCGGTACAGTGTTAGGTATTTCTGCAAACTTGCAACGGTTACAAAAACAAAGCAAAGTTTTGAAGAGTAACATAAAAGAGAAACAATAAGAGAAGAACTAATGATACCAAATAAGAGAAGAACTAATGATACCACTTGTTTTTAGATTATGTACATTCTGCTCTTACACTCCGTTTGTTGTAAAGAGCGCTCCTTTGTTTTTTTTTGTAGTTTGAGATTTTTGTTTTGCTTGATTATCTGTTGGCCTAAGTCGTTCTTGTTAATGCCAAATTTGTCTTTAGTCTTCTTCTTTCTCGTTTCTGTTTTTATTCGTTCCAGAAATGTACCTTACAGAAAAATCTTTATATATTTCATTTTGTAAGTATATTTCAGATTTTGTCATATTTGGAAAAAGAGATAACCTGAGGCTGAGTTCTTCGAAGGGAAACCTTGCATGTGAGAGAGCGAGGCTTAGTATACAGACACAGCATATAAAAGAGTAAGATCATGAGAGACTGAGTAAGAAAAAAAATATGTTTGCGTGGAAGATAAAACGTTGAATATAAACACAATATTTGTGAATTTGAGTAGTAGAGAAAGTGTGTTTTCTCTTTCTTTTTGCGTGTGGATCAATAAGATGGCAAATATAAACGATGGATGAATAACTGGAATCTGGAGATTGATAATTGGTGATCGTGGAGTTTTTGGAGAGAAATGGATAAGCAAGTACTTTTTACGGTAAATTTAGGAAACAAACACATAATTTAGTTGTGGAGATCGTGCTTGCCATCTATTTTTTTCAATTAATGATTCTATTGTTTTAAATATATTTTTAATTTTTAAAATATAAATCCATGTGTCAAAATCGGATGTGTCAAAATCGGATTGGTAAGTTGACTTGTGCTTTAGTATATAAAGGATTACCTACCTTGGATCGGAAATCAACTTGAGCATACTCAGCCTTGAAGAAATTCACCAGGAGATCCTTACAAGAGGGACTAAACCCGCGTGATTTCTCAATCCAGACTCCATTAACCGTGGCAATTTTGGGGCCACCGGTCATGCTGCCGTCTGGGAGAAAGCACGGCAGTGATCTCTCGGAATACAACGTTGAGCTCATCGATGGAGGCAGATTTGAGGAAAATCATGATTTCTTTTTTGACGCTGTCGGATTGGGAGGTGGCAGCCTCCATGGTGAGCACTGCGTTCACTGATGCTGGAGAAAAGACCAAGTTAGAGTTTCTTGCTAGGGTGGAGATTACTTTCCCCGCAAGGAACATAGATACGTCGTTCTGCTTCTTCATCGCTTCTACCAAATCTATCTCTGTGAGAGATGGACTTGGGATAACTTGTGATTTGCCAAGTTTTTGCTTTTTCTTCTTTGGATTAATCTTCAGCTTGTGATTTGCGAACTTTTTCTCTCTTCTTTTTAGAATCAATCATGTTGGGGTTTGTAATAAAAAAACAAAAGATGTTGATTTTGTTTTCAGATTAGTAACAAGAAGGCTCGTTGGGGCGCGGACATACGCACATCTTGTTGCCTATGTAACACATTCCTCGAAGCCAGGGACCATCTGTTTCTTCGTTGTGAATGGAGCAGGGATCTTTGGAGACTCGCGCTAGGAAGACTGGGTTACACTAATGCGGGGTTCCATACATGGTTAGCCTTCTCGGAATGGCTAATGTTACGAGACAGAGTCGCACCAATGCTGCTCAAACGTTTGGTGGCTTCAGCAACGATCTACTCAATCTGGTCTGAGCGCAAACAAGCGTTATCACGATAGCATCTCCACTCCGGCGGCGGTAATCTTCAAGAGACTCGACCGCTTTATAAGGGATGCTATTCTGTCCAAAAGGAATCAAAAACACAGCTGTGGACTAATGCAGCATTGGCTTCTTAGATAGTATTTATCTTCGAACCTTCTCTTATCTGCTTTGCCTTGTTTTTATCTTTTTTGCCAAGGCAAATCATAACATGATTAAACCTATTGTAATAATTTTACAAACTCTACCCATTTCAATGGAATTCACATATTTGGCAAAAAAAAAAATAGTAACAAGAAGGAAGACAAGTTCGAAATTCTGAATATCTAGTTTATTGATAGTCTTTATCTCGTGTATATATAATAAAAAGCTTAACATACTTTTATTTAGAACGAAAAACTATTATTTTGTCAACTTAACTTAAACATAATGCCTTTACAAAACTGATGTTGTTCGTCGGAAAAAATGTGAATTTCAATCTCAACAATTTCAGTGTTAAATACAACCCGAACAAATAGTAAGTGTCAAATACGACCTCAATTCAATTATAATTCAAAAAAACTATCAGAACTTAACAAAATAAAACAACATCGTTTTGATCTAATTTTTTTTTTAAGTAAGTTCATTCATGGACTCGAACCCATGACTCATACCCATTTAAAGGGGAACAATAAGCACTAAACTAAACTAACTTTTTGAAATATAATTACAAAGTGAAAACTATATAAACTACCTTACAAACTGGTATCAAGCCACGGATATGAGTCTCAGAATGAATTTAAAAAAAAAAAAAGATTAAAATGATGTCGTTGTATTCTGTTAACGGTTGACTAATTTCTTTTAAAGTTAACGTACATTTAAGCATGTTTTAAGAAAAATTAAAATTATAATTGAGTTAAAATCGTATTTGGTATTGACTATTTGTTTAAATTGTATTTAGCATGACTAAAATTGTTGGATTTGAAATTAGCACTTTTCGCGTTGTTGTTCGTCACATATGTACGTCAAAAGTTAGGCACGAGCCTTTAACTTTTTTGATCAATTTGTTTTTTATTACTTCGATTGAACAGGATCAAAGCATGTAGTGAGATTCCAATTTCCAACAGATCACCATCTTAAAGATGGCATCTTTAGAGTTTTTGTTTATGTCGTGTCAAACAAATATACCAAGATATTTGTTCTATCTAGGGTTTGCATACGAATCCTATATTAGATCTATCTAGGGTTTGATCTGTAGAGAAAAATATTTTAAATATTTTAAAAGTAAAAGCTTCAGAAATGTGGAAATTTTTAGTTTTCTATGACATTTATCTGGTACGATCTAAATCTTGTTTGCTCGTATACAACAACACGCATAAACTAGGATGATTCTTATAATTCTTAGAAAAATAAGTCGGTCCATACAAATATATATTATATTTTTTATTAAACTAATTATCAAATTGATTAGTAGTGTACAAAACAATATTCTCAATTCTTTTATTAAATAAAAATTATAGAATTACCTAATATGATTAACATATATATGATAATTAATAATTATGAATAATGCATATTTCATAACAATTTTTGTAACCTCTCTTTTTTGTTTAATTTTATATTATTAAAAAAAATTAACCAATCACGTTAAATATATAATAAAATTTTATAATTTTCTTTATATGTTATATTTTAATTTTTTTTGAAATGACCATAAATTAATAAAATTGTAAAAGTCTCATATTGAAAATTTTGTGATCAATGGTTTTACTTTTTTTAATCAATCAAGATAAAAATGACCATAACTTATGGAGCGTCAATAGTAAACAAATCGAGAGCTGAAAATCTAATCTGCAAAACTTAATTTCTTTTGGTGCACATAAAATCTTAAAATAATTGAAATGAGCTGTAATACGATATGCACAAAATCACCAATAATAAAATAAACAATTTGGTTATTTCTAAATAATATAAATATATTCATATTTATGATATATATATATATATATATATATCATTTTTAAAAAATTTATTGACAATAATAAAATATATTTAATTATATTTAAATGTGAAATATTATTATTTTAAAAGTTTAAACCAAGTTTATTTTAAATTTTATTTTTAAAAATAATATTAATTTAATTTTTGGATACCAAATAATTTTGTGATATTATTAAATAAAAATAAATAACTTAGTATAAAATTTTAATAGATTTTTAATGCAAATTTTCTATGAAAAGTTTCATATGAAATCATAAGGCAAAAAGCATTTGAATTGAATTTGTATCTTCTAATTGCTATTCAACATCCAATCGTTTATTTTAAAAAATTCAACACCCTACCCTACTGTTTTCATATTTTTATCTTTTATAATATAATAATTACACACTATAATATTTTGATTGTAATTAAATTAAAGCAAAAATGACATTATTTTTCTAAACTCTCTTTTATTTATATACTTACCTTACTTTTTAAAAAATAATACTAAAATTAATATTATTAAAACAAATAGGATCCATTTAACAAAAAAATTTAAAACACTAAAATAATTGATTATAATGAAAAATGATGTTTTCTATATCCAAATGATATGAGAATAGAATAGTATCTATTTCTAGATCATAAAAATCATGAATTTTGATATAATTTTTATTTTTTTAAAAAGAATTCTATTATAAAATAAATGAGTTTGAATTAGTAGGTGGAAATAAAAATTAAAAAATTTGTCCAACAATTTCTCTCAATCCAATTGCGCCTTATGGCGAAACTGATCATAGAAAACTGATCAATTCAACAGCAGTTGATGCCACGTGGATTTGTTCCAAAACTTCAACACCATCATTGGAAGAGGTTTAACATTCACTGTGGACGATCTAAGAGCAACTGCAACGGTGATTTTAGATGAGTCCTTACAGTTAATCATTAGCATTATTTCAATATAATATTATTATTTTGGCTTAATTAGCTAGGGATCAATCCTTCAAGAGGGATTGGAAGGACTCTATCCTTAACACACGTGTCTCTCTCTATCTCTCCTCCCACGCTCTCTCTCGATCTCTCCTCGCTCCATCATCTCCCACCATGATCCTTATCGAAACCTTTTCGAAAAATCCTCTTCTCCCTTTTCGTTTTTTCCCCGTATGACTCAATCCTTAGGATTTTTAGCTACGCTATTGGGGATATCGTGTTTTGTGTGTGTTGAATTGGCAGGAGGGTACTCTGACTTTGGTTGAAATTTTCATATGTGGTCTTGTTTTGTTTTCTCTTCATAAAGTTTTGTCCTTTCTATGGTGAACGTGAAGCTCTTTTTCTGTTTTATCTGGATTCTGTTATCGGTCAAAATCTCATGAAATGAAATTGCATAAATCTTATTAGGTGTTTGAAAAAGCTTGAATCTTTTATGTGTTGTTCCTTGGAGTTAGGTTGTTAAAGAAATTAGAATTTTTGCTAAGGTTTTTTTTTTTTTTTAAATGACTTGTTTATGTCTGGCAGGGGAAGTGAAATGGCTCTTATCAATTTGGAAACTCATGTGTTGCTGCTCAGTGGGGGATTCGTCGTCCTCATGTTGCAGTCAAAGCTTCTTTTTATCCAACCAGATTGGAATCTCACCATGACAAGTAAGAGTCTTTAACTTTACCATTCCTTAATTTGTTGAGATTGCTTCTTCCCATTGCATATAATTGCTGTAAAGTGTTTAGTCTTACTGCTTTGTAAAGTTTCATGTATCTGAGAGGCTAATGAAGTTGTCTTTATTTTGATATAACCTTCAGCAGTTGCATCAGCCAAATAAATTGTTTGGGAGCTTCACAGTCGAGTATGTTTTCACATGGCTCCTTGCCCTTCTTGTCACTTGTAATGGGACAGTCCCGTAATTCACATTCTCGTAGAGGAGCTCGCTTCACCGTTAGGCCTTAGGTTGAGTAAACAAAATATACTTTTGAGTTTATGTCGTGGATCCCAATAACTGTCGGAACGTTACGGATGCAGTGGAAGTGAATGGAGGGATTATTGTGTCGGTGGTGAAGGAGGAAGATTGGTTTAAGAAGCATAGGAGCCGAGTGAAAGTGATTGACTATGGCGAAGCTGTCATCATGCCTGGTCTTGTTGATGTGTAAGTTTGATCTTAAACCACATCACCAAGGACTCGGTTCTGTGTAGTTTCTGCTTCCTTCTGGAACAATGGCTGCTGCTGCTGGTAATCAAATCATGTTTCAATTACTTTGAGTTTCGGTACTTAAACATTGGCTCTTTCTTTGAAAGTTAATTTCCTAGTAAAGTTGGCTCTTTCCTTGACCAATGAAACATGAACTCTTTCTTCTTTTTTTGAACTTCATGAATACAAAACGCTAAGGACTCTAATTCAAGTAACACCAATGGACTTGATTCTTTTGATTAAGTCCTTAACTATTCAAAAAAAAAAAACCAAAAAAATTTAATGTTTTAATAATGCTAAGGACTCTAATTAGAGTAACACCATTGCATATGCTCTAAGAGCGTCAGCAGATTGTAGAGGAGGTAACTAGTAAAAAAATAGTAATAAAAATATAGAAAACTAAGAAAGAGAAATCATTGAAGAGCATCAGCACTGGCTAATTTCTCAACCTCAGTCTCTAGATAATATCATAATAATATTTTAAACACAGTTTTATTATCATAATAATATTTTAGACACAGTTTTATTGTGAATTGAAATTAAATGTTTAAAATCCAATACCACCATTTATATAGAGACATCTGCCTTTTTACAAGTTTCTTCTTAAATGTACTTTTCTCTTTAAATTTTTCTCTCTTGTTTTTTCTAATTCATTTAATATATTTTTTTTTGAGAAATATGTGAAGAATCCCTCACTAAAGATGCCCTCAGAGCTCATTAGTGATGGAATTCTTAAACTAAGTCTCTCAATATATATATAATAGTATTCTGAAGTAAAACAGTAAAATTAATTAAAATTGATGTCATAAAATTTGTGTTGCAGACACGTGTATAATTAATATCTCCTAAGAGCACCTCTAATGGAGGTTCTACCCATTAGAGTTCTAAAAATTCATATGTGTATAAGTATATGTTGTATATGTGTATGTAGGTGTGAGATCCATATATTTTGTGGATAACCCCACACATACATACATATATACAACATATACTTATACACATGAATTTTTAGAACTCCAATGGTTAGAACTCCCCATTGGAAGTGCTCTAACAAGCTCAAAGTTTCTTTATCTAGGGATGTACCTCTACTTTTCTTCTTTCTCTTTCTTGCTTTTAGTTTTTATACTAATTTGTCTGGTGAGAGAGTCTTAGGCCACCTCCAACGGAAGCTCTAATAAAAGGTTCTAAGAAAAAAAAGCAAAAAAAATAAATCAAAAATGAAATGAAAGAAGAGGACCGGTGCTTAATATAACACTTTAAGGATTGCTAAGCACCCCATACGTGGTTCTTTGTCATTGGCTAAAAATTTTGCTTTCTCTCTCTTCTTCTTCGTGATGTTTTTTTTTGGATCGAGACCACCACATCGAGCAGTCTGGATCAAGCTCATCGTTCACTTTGGGCTTCACGGTTCATGGACTTCAGGCTAGGTGTCGAAGGTGCGGGATCGAGCGGCTCGTCTTCTCCAAGCGGTCGCTTCGTCAGGTTGGAGATGGAAGGTGGGAGCTTTGAACCGAGCGTGAGCAAGCTGGAGAACATGGATGTCAGGTTCCGGATGGAAGGTGGGAACTTTGAACCGAGCGCATCAGATCGAGCGAGCATGAGACCACGGATCCAGAGCTTCGCTTCTTCATGAGAACAAGATCCATCTTTTGTATATTTGTGCAACAGGTCCCTGAGATTTGTGACTTTCGGTTTGACCTCGAAACTTTCAAATGGACATATTAACCCTCTATTTTTAAGAACTTACCATTGGATCTTCTTATATTACAATAGATTCTGAACTTTATAAATTTCAAAATTTACAATTAAAATAGTAATTAGAACCCATCAAAGGTTCTTACCAATGGACATGGTCTTACAAAACGTAACCAATGCGCATGCTCTCATGAGATTTTCTGAACACATATTTTTGGGACTGGTTAATAAATTTTAATGCCACATGTTTCTCTTTCATTAGCCAATATTTATTCAAAACAATTAAACTAAACTACACAAATATAACACATCAAAATATTTAACTTTTTTTAATTTTAAGCACCTCAAATCACCATCCCCACCAATGGAGATGATCTAATGCTTATAATAATGTTTTGATAATAAAATAATAAAACATAAATTCGTAGAAAAAATCAAAACGAACGGATCAGGCCTGAACCAAATCTTCGTGGACATATCACATATCAGTTCAATGAACCAAAGTTACCAATAAACTAAACCTAATTAGACTTAAAACTAGTTTTCGGAATGCGAACATAAAACTAGAACCATAACAGCCAAGACATAGACCATTAAACCTGATCTTAGCCCGGTTAAGAAGATTTGGAAGGATCGAAGATTTAACCAGCAAACAAAACGGTTCCCGTTGTGTCTTCTCTAATCAAGAAAAGAAAGGGATGATCAGCCACAAAACGGTTCCTATTAGGAGTACAACTGTGTCTTTCATAAAAGGAATCTGCAGCAGCTTCAGCGCCTTCTTCATCGATCTCCACACAAGCTTTATGGTACAAAGCCTTTGAAGCCTCAAATCCAAAAGAGATCTTAAACTTTGGAACTGCGAAATCATCAAGAGTAACTCGGCATGTCGGATTGTGATCATCCACAAAACCACGAGTTGATGTCATTTTCTTAACAAGATTATCCAAACCATCGTTCTCGTCGGGAAGATAGAAATACATTGAGAAACTTCGCTTGATATCAAGGCCTTGTTGAAATGGGAGCTTAAGGACCTTGAAACCATCAAAACGCTGAACGTATTGGCGTTTAGAGCTCCTCATGAACGGCGCAGACACTGAGGCGTCATTGAGAAGGTGAAAGTCTCTGTCTTTCGCTCAGACTTGCTGAATTTATCAGCCCAAGTTCCCTTGAAGTACAATGCGTTTCCATAAACCTGATCTGTATTGCTTCTAACGGATCCAAGAGGAAGAAGATCCTTGATGAGACCATTTGTCTGATCTGAAGTCCATTTATTCAGCTCTCTACGCACTTGTTCAGCCTTCAGAACAAGAAAGACGTGTTAAAATAAATTCAATATAATTGCATATAAAAACTAAGGCATGTGAACTACCTTGGACCTGAAGTCAACTTGAGTGAAAGTAGCCTTGAAGACATTCTCCATGAGATCCTTATAGGAATGATCAACCGGAAGTGATTGCTCGACCCAAACACCGTTAATCGCCGTGATCTTGGGGCCACCGTTCGCCTTTCCATCAGCAAAAGCGACGGTAGCAGTCTCGTTGAAGACGGCCTTACTTTCTTCAGAGGCGGAGCTGGCAGCCGCAATGGTTAGGACGCTGTTGAGTGATGCCGGAGAGAAGACGAAATTAGAGTCTCTTGCTTCTGAAGCAATCACTTTACCGGTAAGGACCAAGTCAGCATCGTTTTGCTTCTTCAATATTGCTTTTTGCAGCTCCTTCTTTGACAGAGAGGGACTTACGATTATCTCTAAGACAGACATATCTGCTGTTTCTGAGGATGTGCTAAGTTTTTGTATCTTCATCTTCGAACTCATCCTTGAAAGAAAAGAACATCCGGTTGCAAATCGTCGACCTATCATCTTTCTATTTTTTTCTGTTTATATTTGTTCTGAGCGCTCATATATATATATATCGAGAAGGTTGAACTAGGGTTTTCGGAATCATCCACTTCGACCGTCTCTATTATTAAAAGAGAAGTACCCATTAAAAAATATCCTTAAGTTTTCTAACTTATTTACAATTCCATGCCACTAAGAATTAAATTAAACTACCTATTTTAATGCTTGTCTTTTCCAGTTAAATTAATGAATTTTTCTTAATTTTCATTAAATAAACCTACATATTTTAATGCTTGTCTTTTCCAGTTAAATTAATGAGTTTTCCCTAATCAAATTTAAACTTAATGTCATTAAATGAACCTAAAAATACATCATATTTAACGTACCTTATTACGTACGAGTACGGCCCAATAGTTTATTTTAACGAAAACGTGAATCACTTGACTTATGTAATATTTAAAATATATTAACTACAATATAACAAATGCATATAACCTACCTATACTTTAGTTTGAAATGATCATGCTCAAGATTTATATAGTCAACTTACATCATGCATCGATCGATGTACAATATTCAAATCACCTATAGTTTTCGTTTTCTTTATAGGATGTATCAACCAATCAATCATCCCATTGATTTTCTAAGCTTTATAAAAAATCAAATCAATAAATATAAACTCAAAATCCAATATCTTCTATTAATCAAAATAAAATATCTTCAATGTCGTATCTTTAATGTACCTATTAAATATAGAAACTGTAACCATAATTACACTAATTATAATTGCCTATATTTGCGTATGATTTTCGCATAATAAGCTTCAAATTGAACATTGAAAAAGACAGAGATATTTTTTTTAATCTTTTACCTACACAAACTTAAACAAAACGAAGAGTTAAATGTAATTTTTTTTTGTTACACTTCCCGAAAAAAACGGTTACATCATGGGCTTTCATAATATGGTCTTTTAACATATTAATGTTATGGACATTTCATAATTATCTTGACGAAAAACAAATACTATAAATAATTTATTATTAACAAAATTATGAAATTATTTACAATTTGATGACTAATTAATCGTCCTTTTTTATATGTTAAATTTATCATAAAAGTTTAAAAATCATTTTATTTTCTTTAAACATGTATAACTAATTTATAATCTTTTATGCCATACTAAGTCATAATATAATATTTTTTCATATTTTACATTAATAACCATTGTTTTTATATATCGTCTACAATTCTCTAATTACGTCTATTTGTTCAATTTTTTATATGATATCGAATATTCATCGTAAATAGATAGTTTAAGATGCCAAAAAAATTATTTACTCGGTGAATATAATACATCAAATATTACAAATGCATTATTTAGTTAAATAAATAACCAAAAGCCAAAAATTCAAATCCGCGCTGGCGCGCGGGTCAGAGTCTAGTTGCATCTAAATTTAATTTCCCAAAAAAACATGAATTACACCAAAACTATATATCGACTTTTTTACCACGCTAACCATACGGAAACCCGGTCAAGCCTGATCTGAGCCCGGTTAAGAAGATTCGGAAGGATCATTGACATGCTTTCGGCCTGGTTGCTAAATCAAGTGGGGGGAATATCTCGAGGAGGTTGCAAAGGATCTCATAAGTATGTTTTGCTCCAAATTGTAATAAATATTAAAAAAAAAATTGGTGTAATAAAAAAAATATAGTGTAACAGTTGCGCACAATGTTTTAATTTGGTTTGATATTTGGTATAACTGATTTCATATCACGTTTTTGTTCAAAACTATGGGAATATACGTTTTAAAATTCAATTGATGGGAAATTAGGATGAGAGTGAAACATTATCGGTAACTGTTACTATATGATATTTCTCAGGCGAAATAGGTCGTTTACCCAGTATTAAATAGAAATTATAAAATTTTCAATTATTAAAACTAATACTAGAATTATCTTTGTTCAGTAGTTTTAACATGAAATATTGCATATAAATTCAAATATGTTGTGAGATAAGAAAAATAATTAATTTGATTAACTTGATAATATTTGTTTTATAAATTAGTACTTTTACAATTATTAAAAAAGAAAATTATTTTCACAATTATAATATAAAACCAGTTGGATGGATATAGTTATTAAATGAATAAGTGATTGTTAGTCAAAAGTTTCATAAAATTAATTTTAATATATATATATATATATATATATATATATGGATATGCGCTTCCAACACATATATGCTTTATAGTTTTTTTTAAATTTCATGTATCCACGCTTTACAATTACCCACTTCCGATTCATGTAACACATGTTAGGATATTAATATTTAAATAAAAAACATTCATTTAATAAACTTTAAAGGATGCTCTAAACAAAAAAAAAATCACACATGAAATATATTATTAATTATATTTTAATATATAAATAATTTTATTTTAAAATTTGAAACAGAAATGAATATTTTTTTTCTAACAAAACCTATTTAATTTTTTCTTAAAATGTATTTTCAAAAATTAATCAATTTAATTTGCTATTATCATTAAAATAAAATTAGAATATTTTATATAACTTGAATTTTCGTTTATAAATCAAAAATAACTCAATTTTAATTTCTAAAAATATTTTATGATAATTATAATTTAAACTAAATAATTTTAAAAATATTTCAAAAAAATATTTTGTTACATTTTCTAATAAAATTATTCATTTGTATTTCAAAAAACAAAGATAAAGATATTAAAATGTATAATAATTAAGCTATGTACAATTTGATTAGTTTTGTATGGAATGGTCCAAACTCCAAATTAAAAAAAAAAATACACATGAAAAAAGTTATTACTTATGTTTTAGTAGTATAGATTATAACTATGTAAAATTTGTTTAATTATTTAAGGAATGGTCCAAAGTCCAAATGAAAAAAAAAATCACATATAAAATAGGTTATGGTTTCTATTTTAATAGTATAGATATAAAATAAATTATGATTAATCTATGTAAAATTTGATTAATTTTTTAAGGAATGGTCCAAATTCCAAATGAAAAAATCACACATAAAATAAGTTATGGTTTCTGTTTTAATAGTATAGATGTATATTTATCTATACTATTATTTATGAAGTGATTCTGCTGATTTGTCACATTTTCCATGATTTTACCTAATTTTGTTTATTTTTCATATTATTATTATTATTAGTTTTTAGCTTAAATATTTAATTTATTAATTTAAATAATATAAATTTTTCGAAATTTTTAATTAATTTATTAATTTAAATAGTATACTATTTCGAACTTTCTAATTGGAATTATAATTATTTTAACTTTCACAAGTTTCTTATTAGTTTCTAGCTTAAATCATTAATTTATTCATTTAAATAATATAACTATCTCGAAATTTCTAATTGGAACTAAAATTATAATTGTTTTAACTTTCACAAGTGAAGACCAATTCTTGTTATCATGTGATGTAAGATGTTTTAAATTTTATAGTTTCATTTTTCTCATTCATTCCAAGTTGTATCGGTTATAGTTTTTTTTCATCCTCTAGGTATAGTGTTTTTTGGTTCAATTGCTTACGTTATCTTCATGATATCACTTTCATTCTAATGTGAACGTTCTCTTTTCAGTGGTTCAATCATTTTGTGCAGATCAAACAATATTTTTTTGCCAAACAATATTATTGATGTAGTTGTTTGCATTAACGGCTATATGAACAACATCAAAGCTTAATTATCTCTTTAGCTTTAGATCCTTTTTGGGTTCTTGACATCTATATTTATGTACTTTCGATATTTGTTTTCTGCTTAGTTGGAGTTTTATGTTTTTTTCTTTCGTTGAGTTTAAAAGACTAGGAAGCAAATCAGTTTTGTTACATGCAGTTTGGAATTATGAATTAGTTATTCCAAATTATTTAATGCCAGTTATTTCACTTATATGTTTTATTACTGTTTAATTTATAAGAAAACTTATGCTTTGATATTAAGTTTAGAGAGTTGCTTATGTAATCATGTTATGAACATGTGTTTAATGGTTTAATCTCTAAAACGGCTAAAGTAGATATATTTTTAATGAATAATTAGATTTATCATTATATAATTAACCATAATAATAAAACTATTATTATCTATTTTTTTTGTTTTATGAAATATTTTGATAACTCAATGTATATATTTATCAAGTAAACCAATGAAATATTATCATTATCTCAATTTGTTTTTTGTAAGTTTTCTTCTAAATTATCATCGAACTTTATTTTTTATTTACTTTTTATTTATTTTATTTTTACTTGGATTTGTGTGTTTCAATGTTTTTTTGGTAATTTAATACATTTTTCTGGTTCAAAAATACAAAGTAGATTAAGAGAGACCAAAAGTTCACATTCTTCGTTGTCCAAAAAAGAAGTTCACATTCTTATTTTACTTTATCGTGTGTAATATTTGATATGTAATTATGCTCTCATGGTTTCATAGTTTTATAGCTTTCCTTTGTACTAAGAAGACGTAGACCGAGATAAAAATCAAAGAAAACTAAAATGATAAAGAATATAAAAAATAAGTTATTGTCATGTTTAAATCATAAGAAATATATTAATAACTATTAGTAAAACGCCTGCATGTGCGGATAAAACACCTGGTTATTAATATATATTGTAAGAAAAATGTGAGAAAAATGTAATTCTTAGTTAGTTAACTTATTGCATAATTTATGAAGCTGCTAAAAAAAGAAATACCAAACTTTGCTGACCAAAATCTCTATAATATTATTTAAGAAGCTAGTTTCTTACGTGTCGTACTCATGTTAACTTTCACGGTGATTGATTACGATGATACCTTTAATGAGTCAAATATATCTAATTATCATTATTAAATATTTATTTTGTTTTTTTCTTTTTTATTTAGGTTTCCATTTTCTTTATTTTTTCAAAAAACCAATATATTAAATAAATTTTTAAATTTTTAAAACGAAAAATATCTTTTATATATATAGTGTAATTCATAATAAGGAATGTTCACAAAATAATCTTGATTTTAAAGTAAAGAAATAATCTTCCCTTTTAAAAGATAATCTTATAAAACATAATATATATTTTAAAAGTATTAAGCATTTTATTTAAATCAAGATATTTCTCAAATTATTACAAAATAATTTAATAACATAAATTAAGATATATTTAATGAATAAAATTTAATTTAATTTAATCTTTCTTTATTATTTAAGTTCCCTTTAATATTTTTTAAATTAACATATATGATAAATAAAATATTAATAAAATTTAAGAAGAATATATTTTTATATATATAATGTGATTTCATAATAAGGAAAGTTTAGAAAAATAATCTTGATATCAAAGTAAAGAAATAATCTTCCATTTTAAAATTTATCGGTTATGTTTTTATGTAACTTTGTACCTATCATCATTTTATTTTGTAATTTTCTTTTTCCAAATTAACGTATACTAAATTACTAAAAAAATCAAAATATATTTACACATCTAAGATGAACAACCAAACTAATACAATAAATATAAACAATTATACTTTAATTTGACGGAGTATATGTAACACAATATACCCACAAAATGAATAATACCAATTCAAAAAATTTATACAAAGTCAAATATTAAATTAAAATAATATATTTTATTTATAGTAATATTTTTATACATATAAATTATAGAACGGCTCAACATATTACAAATAAATATGAAATTTTCAAATAATTTTTATAAATATATATTAACCAAGTATTACAATTAAGTATTTTGTATAACTTATATATATATACATAAGGTTTCAAATGACTATAATTGTTATATTTATTTATGTAACTTTGAATCGTCAAAACTTTAGTTTACTTTTACTATTTGATTCTCAAAACAACATATAATGAATTATACATAATCTTACTAAAATATGTTTGCAAATCTAAGACAAGAATCAAACTACATCAAAATAACAAAATTAATCAAAAATTTAAGTTGTACAACAAAAATATTATAGTTGAATCGAAAAAGTAAATGTTATCTAATACATCCAAATAATAACCAAACAGTCGAGATATTATATATCCAAAATTATACGTTTAATTAAAATAACATAATGTTATTTAAAACCATTCATATTGATTACAATAAAATTAATATAATAATTAAAGCTAAAATATTAATAAATTATTATAATATATTTATTTTATGATATTTATATCCGTGTATGAACACGGGAAAATCACCTAGTAATAATAAAATATAAATTCGTAGAAAACATCAAATCAAACCGATATGGCCTGAACCAAATCTTCGTAGACATATCACATATCAGTTCAACGAACTGAAAATATAATTTCTCAATCTAGATCATAAAACTAAAACCATAACAGCTAGGACACAAACTTTGCCAAGTTGAATCTGATCTCGATCGGCCCGGTTAAGAAGATTGGGAAGGATCGAAGATTTGACCAGCAAACAAAACGGTTCCCGTTGTGTTCTCTCTAATCAAGAAAAGAAAGGGATGATCAGCCACGAAATCAACGCTAGCTTTAGTATAGCTTCTTGGCACAGCAAACATAGTAGCAGCAGCAGCTTCAGCGCCTTCTTCATCGATCTCGACACAAGCTTTATGATACAAAGCCTTTGAAACCAGACTTCCCTCGAAAGCCCTTGAAGCCTCAAACCCAAAAGAGATCTTAAACTTTGGAATAGCGAGATCGCCAAGTTTAACTCGACATGTCGGATTGTGATTATCCACAAAACCAGGGGTTGATGTCATTTTCTTAACAAGATTATCCAAACCATCTTTCTTGTCGGGAAGATAGAAATACATTGAGAAACTGCGGTTGATATCAAGGCCTTGTCGAAATGGGAGCACAAGGACCTTGAAACCACCACATCTCTGAACGTATTGGCGATCATGACCACTGCTCATGAACGGCACAGAGACTGAGGTTCCATTGAGAAGGTGAAAGTCTCTGTCTTTCGTCTTTGACTTGCTGAATTTGTCTTCCCAAGCTCCCTTGAAGTACAATGCGTTTCCATAAACCTTATCCGTTTTGTTATCAACGGATCCATGAGGAAGAAGATCCTTGATGAGACCATTGGTCTGATCTGAAACCCATTTATTCAGCTCTGTACGCACTTGTTCAGCCTTCAGAACAATAAAAATATATTAGTATTAATTCAATATAATCGCATATAAAACTAAAGCATGGGAACTTTTGTCAAACAAAAAGAAAACCAAGGCATTGGGGGGAAACCTACCTTGGACCTGAAGTCAACTTGAGTGAAAGTAGCCTTGAAGACATTCACCAAAAGATTTTTATACGAATGATCAACCGGGAGTGATTGCTCGACCCAAACACCGTTGATTGCCGTGATCTTAGGGCCACCATTCGCCTTTCCATCAGCAAAAGCGACGGTAGCAGTCTCGTTGAAGACGGCCTTCCGTTCTTCAGTAGCAGAGCTGGCACTGGCAGCCTCAATGGTTAGGACGCTGTTGAGTGATGCCGGAGAGAAGACGAAATTAGAGTTTCTTGCTTTGGAAGCAATCACTTTACCAGTAAGGGCCAAGTCAGCGTCGTTTTGCTTCTTCATTTCTTTTTGCAGCTCCTTCTTTGACAGAGAGGGACTTGCGATTATCTCTGAAACACACATATCTGCTGCTTCTGAGGATGTACTAAGTTTTTGTATCTTCATATTCGAACTCATCCTTGGAAGAAAAGAAAATCCGGTTGCAAATCGTCTACCTATCATCTTTCTAATTTTATGTTTATTTTTGTTCCGAGCGCTCGTATATATATAGAGAAAAGGTTGAACTAGGGTTTTGGGAGTCGTCCCCGTCGACCCGTCGTAAATACTAAATATCGTATCGTATCTCAATGTATTTCTATATATGCACTAAGAATTTGATAGTGATCGGAAGTTTAATCAGGAGAAGATAAATGATGTAGGCAACGATATCTTTAGAACACAACTATATAAATGATTTAGGTTGAAGTGTTGGTGTAGCTCTCTCTAGGATTTTCAACGTGTCTTTTCCTTATGCGTTGACTTCCTCTTATAGCATGCTGCTCTCGTGATGTTCGCAACTGCTCCGCGATCTCAGCAGTCGTTCCGCGATCTCCGGATCTTCGAAGTCTCCGTTTGGAGCTCGAGTGCTTGCTGTGGGCTTCAACTCTTCTCGGCCCATTTGATCGATTATGGCCCATTAACAACATGACCAAAATTGGGTTCAACAGTGCGATTCAAATCAATGAGTTCACTAAAACCCCAAACCCAATAGACAGCGAAATTCATAAAAGACCTTGGGAAGGATCAAAAATTTGTCCAACAAACAAAACAGTTCCAGTTTTGTCTTCTCTAATCAAAAAAAGAAATGGATGATCTGCCAAGAAATCTATCCTCTCCGGCACAAAAGCGCTCGAGCCTGTAGTGCAAACCACGACAGTAGCAGCTGCAGCTTCAGTACCTACTTCATGATCTCAATAAAAGCTTTTTGGTACAATGACACTTAAAGCTCAATATCATCAAAAGCCTTTGAAGCTTCAAACCCAAATTCGATCTTAAATTTTGGAATTCTTAATTCACCAACTCGATCTTTGTATCTCGGAATGTGACGGTCCAAAAATCCATGAGTAGATGTTAATTTCTTCAAAAGATTATCCAATCCATCTCTTTTGTCAGGTAGATAGAAGTACATTGAGAATTTTCGGTTGGTATCATCACGGCCTTGTTGATAACCGAGCCTCAGGACCTAGAAACCATCATAAGCCTTTACATATTGGTTCTCATAGCTGCTCATGAAAGCCACAGTGACTGATTCTCCGTTGAGAAGGTGAAATGGTTTGTGCTTAGTCAGATACTTCTCGAACTTCTCTTCCCAAGCTCCTTTAAAATACAATGCATTTCCATAAATCCATTTGGTTTGGCTTGTCACGGATCCTTCAGGAAAAACATCTTGGATGAGATTATTCGTGTGACGTGAAGCACGCATTCACCTCCTTACGCACTATTTCCGCCTTCAAAACAGCAAAATCATCATCAATCAATAACAACAAAATGTATCTAACTATAAATTATCAAAAGAATAAATAGAATGCCTATAAAATCCCCTACCCCACTAAAAAAATAAAAGCAACAACCGGACGGAGGTTATGTTCCAGTAATAATCAAAAGCCTAAAAATAATAAAAAGTAAAAGTACCTTGGTACTGAAGTCAACTTGAGCGAACTCAGCTTTGAAGAAGTTTACTAAGAGATCCTGCCACGAGGAAACAACAGGGAATGATTGATCTATCCAGACTCCATTGACTGCCGTGATTTTAGATCTATCCACTACCGTCTGCGAGAACCACAGAACAGATCTCACCGAACACAGCGTTGAGCTCGTTTGTTGAGGAAGACCTAAGAAAGGAGAGGATAAAGGATCTTAGAGCATGATTAACCGGGGGGGATTCTTACTTTTTTTAGTTAAAAGTTAAAGACGGTTTCTTATATTCCTCTAAGAACATCACCTTAAGAACTTCCCTTTAATCATGCTCTGAGTGTTTCTTCTTCTTCTGGCCTAGTAGCCGCCATGATGAGCACGGCGTTTATTGATGCCGGTGAAAAGACCAAGTTAGTGTTTTTGTCTAGGGTTGAGATTACTTTCCCCGCAAGGCACATGGCCACGTCGTTTTGATTCTCTATCGCGTTTACCAAATCAAACTTCGATAGAGAAGGTCTTGGGATTACTTGTGATTCACTAAGTTTTTGTTTCTTCTTTGGATTCGTCTCTTGGATAGACAAATCTGCAACTTGTGATTTACCAACTTTTTCTTTCATCTTTGTGTTATCCATCACCGTCTTTGGGGGTTCTACTTTATTTCGTGTAAGCACACGTACATGCATATATATCAATGTTTTAACACCTGACCCGGACACTGAACCGAACGATTTACCGGGTTGATGGATCATTCGATCGACCACGGGCGAACCGCGGGTTAATAAATAAATTAATTTTATTATATAATAATATATCAGCTATGTAAATAAAACCTTTAAATCTTAACCACTAGGTTACGGTGCTTTCACACTATTATTTTAATACAATTTAGGTTTATATTAAAAATTTAATTAATTTAGAAAAACAAACCATTCATACAATGACACATATTTACATAAAAGTTTCGAAAAGGTTTTTATAGGATGTGTTTTCAGGATCGATTGCTAACCGCTCTCCTACTTTTTCATTTCTTTTGATTTTTTTATTTGTTAGGAACTCTATTACATCTTCCCCATTAGAGTTCCTAAAAAATAAAAAAAAATCAAAAGAAATGAAAAAGTAGGAGAGAGGTTAGAAATCTATACTGAAAACACATCCTACATAATATAAATCAGTTGAATGGATTAATTATTTAATAAATATGTGTTTTTATTTTTATTTAAATCAGATAATTTTTAGTCATAAGTTTTATAAAATTATTGTTATATTTTAAATATATATATATATATATATATATATATATATATTAGATATGAAAACATATATGATTTATAGTTTTTAGAATATCTCACTACTGCATTTTCCATACGATTTCGCTTCCACGTACACATTTCTCATTCAATGCAACATGAGTCTGAATATAATTAGTTAAATAAAAATAAAAATTTAATTAAAAATTAAGGGATACTCTAAATAAAAAATTACACATGAAATAATTCATTAATTATATTTTAATATATAAACTATTTTATTTTAAAATTTAAATAGAAATGAATATTGTTTTCTAGCATAATCTATTTAAAATCTTTTTAAAAGGTAATTTCGAAAATTAATCACTTTACATTGTTATTATCATTTAAAATATAATTAAAATATTTATATAATTTGATTTTTCGTTTATAAATCAAAATAACTTAATTTTAATTTCTAATAATAATTTATGTTAACTGGAATTTAAATTAACTAATTTTCAGAAATAATTTTGAAAAGATTCAAAAAATATTTTGTTAGATTATTATTAGATTAATTTTCTTACGAATGGTCCAAACTAAGGCTGGGAAAATAGACCGAACCCGAACTGAACCCGATCTGATAAAAATGAATCCGGACCGATCCAAATCAGACATAAATACCAAATGGATCTTCTTTTATGGTATTTCAGATGATGGGTTTTATCCGAACCAAACTCAACCTAAATGGATATCTGATATAATCTGAAAGATTTAAAATCCAAAATAAAACTTGTACTAAACATGATATCAATTCCTAATATGTATCCCCATGTTCGGAATCGCGCTAGGCGTGAGTCGGGCGGTCGGTCTGGGCCTAGCGAGTTGTAGAAAACTCGGAGATTAATCGACGATTAATCGGGGATTAATTTTCAACAATTAATCAATTTTCTGATACATTATAGATATGAATTAATAATTTCCGTAAAATGTAATTATTTTGACAGTAGTAGAGTGGTTTCTGAAGTTTGAATGGAAGCACCAGTATGCGAGTCCGAAACTCAAGGTGCGTTTTTTGTCTTTTATTTTTATTTTTATTCATTAATGGCATAGTTGCAATTTGAATCATCTCCTTCCCCAATATGCTTTAGGGTTCGCAAACAAAATTTCAGAACCGCCATACCTTTGTTTCATCGATTTCATCAGTTTTTTTTTGCGTTTTTCTTGATGTTTATGCTTAATATTCGTAGATTTAACATGTACCACTCGATTTTAAGCTTAAAACCTCAAAAACGTGAATTTTTTTGGACGACTCCGAGTTAGTGGTCAAATAAGATGAAATCGCCTCGCTTAACCTCCGCGAAGCGTTTCCCTGCCGCTTAATCGGCCGGTGCGGCCGCGTTTTAGAACATGGATACTAAATCCTGGATGTATCCACAATACATTAAGATATTATTGAGCATCTAAAATAATTATCTATTCACTACAAGAAAACATAATCTTAACGAGAGCGGTTTTCCTCGTTATTTCGTCGTAAAAGAGGCTTTACGACGAATTAGCGAGGAAGCGCGTTTGCTCGTTACTCGTCTGTCGTAACACATATTTCCTCGCTAATTCGTCGTAACTTAGCGAGGAATATATTTCGTCGTAAAGACGAAGTAGAGCTATTCGTCGTAAAGACCACGTCAATATTCCACGTAAAGACGTCGCTATATTTCCACGTAAATACCTCGAAAAGAGTTCCTCGTAATCTACACGTAAACACCTTGAAAGAGTTTCCTCGCAAAATACACGTAAAAACCACGAAAGGATTTCCTCGTAAAATACTCGTAAATCTTTCCTCGTTATTTCCTTGTAAATAGTTCCTCGTAAAATACTCGTTTAGTATTTCTCGTCATTTCCTCGTAAGGTTTCCACGTAAAGAGGTCGTACATTAGCTACGAATTTACTTCGTTTTTATTATTTTACAGAATTT
>NC_027756.1:11493408-11493536 GCF_000695525.1 Brassica oleracea var. oleracea | reverse complement strand
AAACCCCAAACCCGAAACCCCAAACCCGAAACCCCAAACCCGAAACCTCAAACCCGAAACCCGAAACCTTAGACCCCAAACCTCAAACCCCATATTCTTTATTTTCTACTTCATATATTCCAAACCCC
>NC_027756.1:11492947-11493403 GCF_000695525.1 Brassica oleracea var. oleracea | reverse complement strand
AAACCCCAAACCCCATATTCCTTATTTTCTACTTCATATATTCCAAACCCCATCTTTATTTTTAGGTTTCGTCTTTACGACGATTTCATCCTACGTGGTTTTTACGACGATTTCATCCTAGGTGGTATTTACGACGATTTCATACTACGAGGACTTTACGACGATTTGTTATTTTACGACGATTTCTGCTTACGTGGAATTAACGAGTATCATGTTTAAATCCCTAAAATCCGAAACCTCCAAACCCCAAACCCCAAACCCCAAACCCGAAACCCCAAACCTGAAACCCCAAACCCGAAACCCCAAACCCGAAACCCAAAACCCGAAACCCGAAAACCCAAACCCGAAACCTCAAACCCGAAACCCGAAACCCGAAATCCCAAACCCCAAACCCCAAACCACAAACCCCATATTCCTTATTTTCCACTTCATATATTCCAAACCCCATCTTTATTT
>NC_027756.1:11474555-11492794 GCF_000695525.1 Brassica oleracea var. oleracea | reverse complement strand
GTTGAACTACGAGGACTTTACGACGATTTGTGCTTACGTGGAATTAAAGAGGGTCATGTTTAAATCCCTAGAATCCAAAACCCGAAACCCAAAACCCCAAACCCCAAACCCTATATTCCTTATTTTCTACTTCATATATTCCAAACCCCATCTTTATTTCCATTCCAAACCACAATTCCCACATTTGCTTATTCATAAAACAAACCTCCGGCATTACCTTATTCATAAAACACACCCCCTCATCTTATTCATAAAACAAATACATCAATCGGATACATCGACATTCTCGTCATCACTAGAAACATCATCATTTTCATTAAACTCGTCTTCAACAGCTTCGTCTGTGGCATCATCGGTAAGATCTTCGTACTCGTGATTATGCGGATCAATGAGAAGGATGTCATAAATTTCTTGTTCAGGTTCCTCAACTTCATTTTTCTGTTCTTCTTGCAATGGTGGTTCTTCTCCACTGATGATTCGTCCTCGAGGTGTAACTTTGATCACTGCTAACCAATTTATACCTGAATCTCTCATCCGAGGGTACGGAAGGAAGCTAACTTGGTCTGCTTGTGAAGCTAAGATGAAAGGCTCGAATTTGTTGTACCTTCGTCCACCGTTGACATCAACTACACCGAATTTGTTAGACCGAACACCTCTGTTGACGACGGGGTCGAACCATTCACATTTGAAGAGGACGCATTTCAGCTTCAGTATCCCTGGAAATTCGACTTCAATAATCTCCGTCAAGATCCCGTAGAAATCTGTTTCCCCTTTCACACATATTCCATAGTTACTGGTCGCCCGCTGTCTACCATAGTCATATGTATGAAAAGTATAGCCTCGTGTGAAATACATCTGTGATGTGGTGACCTTTACAAGTGGAGATTGAATTACTTCGTGTAACCACTTAGGATAATCTGCATCGTCGTCGTCATAATCAACCTGCAAAAATAAAGAAAATGTTAATGAAATACAGATAATGTATGAAAAAAAAGTTTTAGTTAATACCTGATTCCGCAACCACTTAATGAAGTGTTGATCTTTCCTTTTGTCTACGTCACTTGTGGATATACCAGGAAATGTTTCTTCGACTTGAGAAACAAATAGGCTGTAAAATCACATTTTATAAGAATGAATCTCTCGCAATTATACAATTAATTATACTTATATGTGTTTCGAAGTGTCAATATATGTTACCTTTCAAAATAACGAATCAATGGATCTTCGCAATTGAGTAGAATATAGGTGTGTGCACTATGAGCGTCTTCTTCACTCGACCACCAAACCTCTTTAGACTTCCCACCGAGTCGCCCAATCTGGCTAAAGATGTCTGGAACACCAGCAACTGCATAAGTTGGCGCAACACCACCATCATCATATCTTCTTGGAGCTCTTCTCCGTGTACGTACTTTTGACGCAAAGTAGTACGATGTGAAGTGAGAAACTTCTTCCGTCAAACTTCCAGCAATTATAGAACCTTCAACTTTGGCGAGGTTCTTTGCTTTTCCCTTCAAATATTTCATGGCTCGCTCATACTGATACATCCATCCGTAATGTACAGGTCCACGAAGCAATGCCTCATATGGGAGGTGGACAGCTAGATGCTCCATGACGTCAAAAAATCCGGGAGGAAATATCTTCTCCAAGTTGCACAATAAGATGAGAATGTTCTCCTGAAGCTGTTCCACAACTTCTTCTTTAAGAGTGCGTGTGCTCAGATCCCTGAAAAATGCTCCAATGCCTTTTATATTCAAAAAAAAATTAAACACATTGTTAGTCATATATTATTTTGTAAATTATTGTGATATAATACACTACGTACCTGCAAGTGCTTCATGTACGTTTGTTGGAAGTAGCTCCGCAAATGCAAAGGGCAGTAGTCGTTGCATAAATACATGACAATCATGACTCTTCATCCCGGAGAACTTTTGACCCTTTTCAACACATCTAGAGAGATTCGAAACATACCCATCAGGGAACTTCACTTCTGATGCCACCCAGTTGAACAACACCGACTTTTTTTCTGAAGATAATCTGAATATCGGAACGGGAACTTGTCCATTGCTTTTAATATGTAACTCGCTTCTTGAGCAAATATCCGGCAAGTCCAACCTCGATTTTATGTTGTCTTTTGTCTTCCATGGGACATTCAATATTGTATTCATGATGTTCTCAAAGAAATTCTTCTCTATATGCATCACATCGAGGTTGTGGCGCAGAAGAAGATCCTTCCAATATGGCAACTCCCAAAATATACTCTTCTTGTGCCAGTTGTGATGAACACCGTAAGAATCTGGCATATTACGAGGGACATGCCAATTACCACCCCAACGAACTGTTTCGTTAGCTCCGTAGTAGTCGATTTGCGCTTCAATTTGTTCTCCAGTTAGATATGGAGGAAGAGTGTCTCTCACAACCCTTTTGTGCCTAAACAAATTCTTGTTTCTTCGGTAAGGATGGCCAATGGGAAGAAATCGACGGTGACAATCAAACCAACTTGTCTTCCTACCATTCTTCAGTTGAAACGCATCTGTCGTTCCATTACAATATGGACAAGCTAATCTCCCATGTGTAGTCCATCCAGACAACATCCCATAGGCAGGGAAATCACTTATGGTCCACAAAAGCATCGCTCGCATCGTAAAATTCGTCTTCGTTGAACAGTCATACGTCCTCACCCCTGTTGACCACAAATCCTTCAACTCTTTTATCAGTGGTTGTAGGAAAACATCCAGGGACCTTTTTGGATGGTTCGGACCAGGTATTAATATGGTCAAGAATAGTAACTCCCGTTGCATGCACATCTCCGGTGGCAGGTTGTATGGAGTAAGAAAGACTGGCCACAATGAATATTGTCTCCCTGACATTCCGAACGGACTAAATCCATCTGTGCATAATCCGAGATACACATTCCGGATATTGCTAGCGAAATCTGGATGTACTTTGTTGAAATGTTTCCAGGCTCTTGCATCTGATGGATGAGTCATCTCACCATCCGTCTGAGTATGCTCGGCATGCCATCTCATCTTTCCAGCAGTCTGCTCTGATTGATACAATCTTTTCAATCTATCTGTAATTGGTAGGTACCACATCCTTTGGTACGGTACCCTATTACGTCCCCGTCCTTGCGGCTTGAATCGTGGCTTCTTGCAGAATCGACATTCTTCTAGCTTCTCATCATCTCCCCAATAGATCATGCAGTTGTCTTTCACGTTTTTTGTTGTTGGTGTGTTTAAAATGATGTTCAAACATCCATATTTATAGGAAAATTTGAATCTAGTAGTTGTAATTTTCCTATGAATTTACGACGAAAATTAATTAGGTGGGCAAAAAAAACGTGTAACACCTATAAAGTTGGTGGATTCAAAAATTTCCTCGCTAAATACACGTAAACTATTTCCTCGTAAATACCACGCAAACTTTACGTCGTATTTACGAGGAAATAGTTTTTCCTCGTAAAATACTCGTAAAATTACATCCACTTTACGACGAAACACTTTTGTCGTTACGTTACGAGGAAATAACGATGACTTTAGTTTTTCACGTAAATTCCTCGTAAAATCGACGTAAATTTACGAGGATTGTTTTTCCTCGTTAAATTTCGTCGTTAAGCATGTGTTTTCTTGTAGTGATTACATGAATAACTGACTCAAATACTTAGTTTTAATATATATTTTTGGTATTTGTTTAATATTAATGTTTTTTTGTATTTTGGCAACTGCATTTGAAATTCAGTTATGAATAAGTTTGTTTATCAACAATGTTTTTTTAAAGATTAAATAGTGTTTCTTAGGTTTATAGAGTTTCTAGTTGTTAATTTTCATTTGTTTATGTTTCATTATCTAATGATAGTTCAAAGAAGAGTCTCGTATGGTTGATATACGAGTCTCCCAAAATTATTTTGGATGAAATCAATATGGTTTGAGGAAGCCATGTAATCAAATTATTTGGATATATTTAGTTTAATCAAGTACAAATCAATATTTTTAGAATTGATAACCCGATTAATATCTGAAATGAAACTATTTCGGGTTCAGTTGGATCTTGGACATGTACCTAAACCCGAACCGAACCCGACTAAAAACCAAACCATATCCAACCCGAACTTTTAAAATATCCGAATGGAGTTGAAATTCATGAAACCGAAAACCCGAAATCCAAGTGGACCTGGGCCGAAACCCGATTGCCAGTCTTTCATACTCTAAGGTAATCCTACTCTCCTCTCTTGTTTCATACTCTATTATGGTCTCCTTGATGAGCGGGTTGAGTCCATTTACGAGGACTCTAACACGTGCTGTTGTTTTTGTTAGCTCATGTTTCTCGTAGCTCCCTATTTCCTTGCCAATACTGCAGAGCATCTCGTCATGCCAGAAATGGAGTGGTAGCCATTTTATGAGTATCCAGAAGGGTATCATTGCAGGGAAGGTGTCTGATATGACCGGTTCCCGGAGTATCACCATCCAGTACTCAAAGTGATACGGTCTGTTGTCCAAGACTCGTTGTAGGCTTTCCTCACCTTCACACTTGAACTCGAAACAGTTGTGTCCCAGATCTGCGCTACTCTCCGCTGCGTGTTCCACTTTCTGAGGCAGTAAGGGTATAAGATCCTAGATCCTTTGTTCTTGAGGGTTAGTGAGGCAGCCTATCAGAGTTAGTGTGTTCTCCTTGATGAGAGCAGAGGTATCCACAGGTGGAGCTCTAATCCTCTTGACTTGTGGCTCATGTTTGTTGCTAAGCCTTTTCCTTTTTCTAATGCATAGAACCATCGATTCATGCTTGTTCTTCTGGAGAGTCTTCGGAACAAACCAGAGGTGAATCGAGCAAAATCTTTGTTAGAGAAGCTTGTGAAAGAAGAGACTGTGCTGGAGGAGTTACCTTGTCGACTCCGAGCATAATGTTTGGTTGTGTTGCTACTCAGCGGTGGTTTAGAGATTCAGGGTGTGAAGCTGTGTAAAACCGTCACTAATTGAGGTTTCAGAGCTTGGGCAATGTTTAGATCTCAGAAAAACATCAACCTTGAATCTTTGGGGAGTTTGGTTGTTTCTTGGAGGATGCTTCTTCTAGCAAAGGATTAGGGATGTGTATCTTTGCCCGCTGATACAGTGATTCACATCAAATGCTTAGGAACAAGGCGAGTTGAACCCGTGTCGCAGCGAATATATGAACTCATTCTGAAAAAGACTGAATGGTGTGAGACTCTCCATCAACCGACATCCTTCACGGAGAACGTCATATCTCCGTTGAAATATATGTTGACTGCAAATGCATATTGGGACAGATACAGTTGATGATTGTGGTGGAATTTGAAGAATTTTAGGTGTTAAAAGGTTTATTATTGGGATCTACTTAACAAAAAAAAAGTTTATAACACCAAGATAGTTGATTATAATAAAAATGACGTTTTCTGTATCCAAATGAAATGAAAATTTTCTCTATTTATAGATCATAAAAATATGAATTTTGATATAATTTTTATTTTTATAAAATTTTCATGACAAAATAAATGAATGTGAATTATTGGATGAAGATAAAAATAAAATAAAAAATCTGCACAACCAATGAAAATAGAGTTAGTTTTTGAAATAACCAATTTTGATAAAAAAAAATTAAGAAAATATTAAATAGCATTGATTTTGACATAATTAGATCTCATATCATTTGTTCCTTTTTCTTCCGGTTATAGCCTCTCTCGTTTCAGGTTACCGGTAAATAAATGATGATGAGGTGTATATATGGAAGTAGTAGATATAAACGAACAGCTGTGAAAAAAATCAGAAGATGCCTCAACTGCAAAAGTGGCAAACCAAAGGAAACGATGATTGTGGTTGAGGACCAAATATAAATGGAATGGATCATGCTAAATGAAAAATAAGAAATTAAATGAAGGAAGAGAAAGAGGAGAGAGAGAGAGAGATTGTAAACGACATTTTTGTTATATCATTCTAAAATAGAATATAATATAGTAAAATAGAATAGTAACTTTATGATTTACAATAATTGTTATGGAAGAGAAAAAATCTCATTGGAAGAGGAAGAGAGGGGATGAGCAGGAGGAGGAAAGATGAAGATTGAGATCGAGAGGAAGGTGAGATGGAGATAGAGAGATATATTGTAAAGGGACATTTCTATTCTACGTAGGTGAGTAATATAGAATAGAACACATTGTACAATACACTATTCAGCTTCTCCAATTTTGATTCCTATTTTCACTATCGATTGTTGAACCATCAAAAAATTAATCACCAACATCACAAGATTCACCTCGATCTTCATCTCCTCCGGTTTAGTCATCATCATCAAGGAAGACGACTATAGATTTCCGATGACTAGCAATCAACTTTCTGCTTTCAGATCAATGAATTATTTTTTTGTGGTGGTCGTGGTGGCGGTGACTACGGTGATGGTGACTGAGAGATGAACGTAACTACCAAGGATGTTAAAGTGATACGAGGAGGTACAATTTATTTATTTATTAGAGACTTTTTATTTATTTTAATTAAATTCTTAATTATGTTTTATTTTCTAGTTATAAAGTACAATTTCCCATGAAAATAACATTTTTATCCATATTAAATATATATATCCAAATAAAGGATGCATGCTTACACGCGTCAAACACTTTTACTAATAACATTTCGTCAAGTAGCAAAGTCGGGCCACCAAAAATAAATGTTCAACGGTTGAATACTTTCAATTTAGTCGAAACCACATATTTTCTACTAAAATTTTAACACCCTTCTTATTTTACATTCAATAGTTTCAATGTATTTGGTTTAGGAGCACACCACGGTTGTTCCGCATTTATCAAACGTACAGTTGTTCTGGTCAAAATTAAGGTGAATTTAGTGTTGATAGAAATAAAAGTGAATTTATTTAAAATCAAATAATAATAAAATGTATATAAACATTTAACGGACACTAGAGAATCTAACGGCGTTGGTATTCAGAAAAGGGGTAAACCCGTCGAATAAATATGCCCAAGCCAACACCTGAACACTCCATGGGAAAATTTCAGAAACTCACCAAAAAATATACGTGCGAAAGCCTAGATGACTCAGTAAAGCCGTTAGATCATAAAATCCTCGTCACCAGTCTGTATCTAACGGTTGCAAATCACTGTCTACAGCAATAATGCAGTAAACACGTCATGCGTACCGGTGCAGACGAGCACACCGGAACATAGAGCATATCCAAAGATGACAAAATTAATTTTCCAAAAACTATAAATACTCATCTTTAATCCACTCTCATATTTTCATTTGCCCTAGAAAAATCAACCACGCAGCCGCACCATCGCCTTCTTCTTCTTCCCCCAAATCGTCAAATCCCTAAATCAATCTCACTCTTTTCGAGCTTTCGATTTTCCCACACGAATTAAATTAGCTTCTCTCGAGCTCGATCGAAGCTTTTTTAGCTTGGAAGAAGAAGAAGAGATGTCTTCTTCGTCTCGCAGCCTACACGGTTGCGATGTCGTCTTCTGATGGACGTTTTGGAGGTTTCTTGTCCCGTGGTGGTTTCGTTGCAGGCTAAGCGTATGGGATCCGAAGGGTGCGGCGGAGTTAGGGTTTCGTCGAATAAAACAGCAGACAACAGCAACTGTGAGAAGACTCGCGTCGAGATTGAGCGTTCAATTAGTAAGAAAGGTTAGACCTTTTTTTACTTGCGTTATAGATCCAGTCAGAGATTTGGTAAATTTGCTAACTTTTAAAGATTCTAAATCTTCCAGGAGGTGGGGTTTCAGATCCGTCTCAATGGCGCAAGTTAATGCACTCACACGACTTTGTACATGATAGGCTTACCAAACTCCGTGTTGAAAGTTCTTCCGAGCCTCAGAACGGTTATCTACCGATCGCCAGTCCTGAAAGTGCAGAGTCTTCTAGGAAAAGAGGAAAGCTTTCGAGAAATAGTAGTAGCAACCTTACTTCCAAAAGGTCTAGATTGATTCTTTTAGATGACACTGTCAGAGATAATGACTCCAAGGAGTTATCTGGACAAGGATCTACTCTCTCAGGTAACTTTAGAGTATGTAATATGTTCTTGAAGTTTGTTCCGAGATGCTACTTTTTAATTTGGCTACTTATTATGGTTTTTGTTTAATGCTGTGCATAGATAAACCCTTAGCAGTGAAGCAACGAAGCAGCTGTAATGGCAGGCGAAGTGATAAGAGGACTCCAAAAGTTCTCACTAGAACTTTTTCAACTGTCAATCCAGCCACTGGCGAAAATGCTTATTTTGGTATGTGGTCCATTTACTTTGGCTAGTTCTTGTATACTTTCAATCTGAACTTTGAAGTGAATTTACAAGTGAACCTGTTTTGATGTAGCTCTAGAGGTTCCCTTGGTTGTGTGGTGATTTTCAGTCTCTTTTCTCTTAGTCTCCTTAACATCAAACTGAAAAGGTTTCATTGGCTGACATACTCTTTGGATCTCTATAGTACCAATGTGACTATGTGAGAGTCACAGCACCTGTGTTTTCACTAGTATTTTCATTTAAACACGACATTTTTGATATGGCAAGGTCTTGTCCTCATGTCATGACATGCTATGATCTTTTTCTATTGTTCTGTGTACCTCATAAGTCATAATCTGCCTTGCATGCAGGTGCCTATGGCTTGAAGCCTGATATAAATGATGTTACCAAACTCGTTGAAGATTTGTCACTGAACAAGCTTCTTGAAGGCTCTTATGAGTGTCCTTCTTTGGGCAAAGACAAAATGAAGAAACTTGAGAAGACTAATGACACTTTGCTGAGTGTAGTCAGAAATGTTTGGTCTGTTCTTCCAACTAGAAGGCCTGTTCAATCACAAATCTCTGCTGAATTAGACGCTTGCATCAGCAGATCTCTGGAGTCGCCTAGCTCTATCTCTGCAACAGTAAATGGTGAAAACAGCGTTAAAGTAAATGCTCTTGATGGAGATCTATCCTCATCTTCTAAGGTGTGTTACCTAATTCAATACTTTGAAATTTCATATATATTCTGACATGGCCTTAGCTGCTTCTGTATGCTTCTGTTGATTCAACTGAAAAGTTATCTACTCTTGTGTATTTTCAGGATCATTGTGTCAATCCTGAGATTCCTTCCTCACCACTTAATTTTCCATTATGCAAGTCTAGCGATGTATTGAAAAGATTAGGGCTTCCTTCGCCGAAAGATTTAGATTCTCTGCTCCAAGACGCTTCAAAACCTTCTCAGAACTCTAAGAACATGTTAGATCAGCAGCGTTCAGCTAAACAACTACCTCTACGTGGCGGATTGCCACATTTCCCGTGGTCACAGGCTTATAATGCGAGCTCTAGAACCAACTCGGAAGCTGCAAAGCTTCTTACTGGCAAAACGCTTTGTCAAGGACGATGGCTAAGAATAGCCGAGACTACTATGAGCTCTCACGAGAGTATAACCAATCATTTCGCAAATCTGGATTCACTCACTTTCAACCAAAGCTTAGTCCTTCCAGTACAGAAGCAAACTGGTGCTGGAACTAAGACCACTTCGTGCCAGTGCACAGAAGCATCTGTGTCTACCTTTCAAAAAGCGTCATGTGTTCCTACAGGTAAGAATCTAAATTTTCACCCTTTTATTCTTTTAACTAAAATTGTATGATATGGATTTGTGTCTCATCAAATGCAGAAGCAGAGGGCTCGCAAGATGTTCAAGACGATGGTATGTTTTCACAAATGCCATTTCAATTTCTCATCACCTAGTCTTATGATTGATGCTATGTTTTTCTGCAGCTCGATCCTGTCCTCAGCTACTAGCAGCTGCTCAAACGCTTTGTGACTTTGCAGTCCAATCCGGAAACCACAACAACAACCCAAACGGAATCCTCAGGTGGCCAACGATGCTTTCTCAGAAGTCAATGAAGGCCCGCAAATCCAAACTAATAGAAACGCCTCTTGAAAGGCACGGAACAACTGAATCCTCCTCCTCCTTACATCTTATCTCAAGCAGCAAGAAGAACAACCACGTGAGAAAAGATTCAGCAGCGCTGCATAATCATCATGATCGCCATCATCTTCCTAAGCCCTCAAAGAGACTGAAACTATCAACGATGGAGAACAAGAAAGGATCATTCCCGAGCTCATCAGCATCCGCGATAGAGTCAGATAGAAAACATTCATCTTCAAGCAAGTTCAAGAATCATTCCCGTATGATGATGCCGCCGCCTCCACCACCAACGAGAACACTCCAAAAATCTTCCACTTATCCTCATAAAGCTCGGAGGTTTCCAGGAATCGGTTGATAGATCCATATAAAAACCAATCTTATTTACACAAAGCCGGTCTGGTATTACAAGGGGGACAAAACCACTTCGTAGGAGTCGTATGTAAATATGAATGTTGTCACGGTGTAAGGTAAGTTCTCTATTTGCACAGTTTAGGAGGTGCAGAAGACTATATATATAGTTTATATATGTATTGCCTTCAATGTTGTAACATTTTTTTTTTCATTTGTAGTTGTAGCCCACACAGTTCTTTTAAGGTCTGTTGTGTTTAAAGATTATTAATTCTACGAGGTTAATGATATAAATCCCAACTTCAATATCTTTGTAGTAGTATGTATATGGTTGGTGATGTTAAATTTCACATAAAGATTCTGGCTGAGCTGAAGATTTTTGCATGTTACGTTGATGAGGCTTTGGAAAGTTCAGATAAAATTGACCTGGAGATTGCGGTGAAGTGGTAAGGGGAAGAGCTCGGATGTTACCACATTTCAGGTTTGATCCTCCTGTCATGCGAAACTAAGTCATATTTTCTTGGTCATCCTATACGGATATGGGCTAACTGCATTTCGGTCCATTTGAATATTCGGGAGAGGATCTATCCGTGGGTTGCATCTTTCACCCGGGAACTAGGTCTGTGTCTTTAATAGATTTGGGTTTAATCATTTTCTTTAAAAAAAAAAATTCAGATAAATTTTGAGGTTAGAGATGGTTTTGCAGTAGGGAAGAGTAAAAGAAACAATAATAGGAGCTAGGAATATTTCTTTGATCAAATGGAGCTACGAATATTTGATGTAGTATTTTCATGTTTCACAGTTCACACGGGTAATGGAGTGCATGAATGTGTTACAAGTGGTTTTTTTTTTTTGCAACTGTTACAAGTGGTTTTTTGCAACAAACTATTTTAACGTGGTGTTTTCATAGACATAATGGTCAGTTTTCTTGGCACAAAGAGTATTGGATATGCATTATGTATTTGACCACTTTTGTGGATACCTAAAAAAATTGTAGTTACATTGTTAATTGTATCTTAAAGATAAATTTATTAAAAATCTCAATGCAGATTTCATTAATTAATATAAACAAATTTTAACTATTAAGAATATTTATGGACGATAGTTAAATTGTTAATTGCTATCGGTTTAGAGTCAATGGAAATTGTTTACTTTAAAATTTTGTAAAAAACTAAACATTAAAAATATTTTAAAATATCTTCTCTTTTGGTAATAAAATATCTTTTGGTAAGAGAGGGGAGTAACAATTTGAAATATGTCCCTTTAACGTGTTGAACAGAAAATAGGAGGCTTCATTTTTGTCACACACAATATAGATGGTTGTTAGAGTTTGGTCTGCTTCTAGTTATCATATCACATTTAGACTATTAGCTTTGAAAATTTCGTCAACTCCTAAATTTGGAATTGTTCTTTTTAGTCTCCACCAACAACACAGTATTCTTTTTTAGCAAAAAAAAAAAAAAAACAACACAGTATTCTTGGTCACAAATCAGACGACGCGTACAAATAAGATTCTCATGAATTTGAAGTATTTTATATTTACAACTTAAAATTTAATAGTCATCATGGCCTTTTACGTTTTCACCAAACGCAGTGAACGCATCACTGCTCAAACTTGTTCTTGTTTCCAAATTTCCAGGCGCCTAAACCGCGTAAAAAGATTTTGTCCATGACATGCTATATCAGTTTCGTATCGTCGGTAGCGGTTGCGGGAGTCGTGATTGTGGAAGATTATACACAAGACTCGTGTTCAACGGGTCAACTTGTATGTAATCTTCACCCTCCTCTTCTTAGGAACCTCCTCTATCTTATGTTCCTCGTAAAATACTGTTTGGCTCATAAGTCTAAGTCATAGTCTTGTATCATTTAACTGTTTTTAATTTAAACATCCTTTTTGAGAATTAATTTAAGGGCGAATTTGTTATATATGTATAAGAGGACATAAAATAAAGAATATGACCATACTACAATAATTACTATTTGAAGGGACAATTTGGTACATTTTTTACTTTATTCTCCTTGAGAACATGTCACGTACATCTAACATATTATTAAAAGTTACGTATTATTATACCGTACTATGTATATTAAGTAAATAGTATATAAAAGTATAGAAAAAATATACAAAAGTAGCGTGCATTTGAGGAGGAGGAGGAACAGCAGGGGAAAAAGAGGAAGAGGAAGAGGAGGAGGTGGAGGTGGAGGTGGAGGGAGAAAGAGGGATGAGAAGTAAGCGCAAGGGGAGGAGAGAGGAAGAAGAAGAGGAGGAGGGAGGAGGGAGAAGAAGAGGAGGGAGGAGGTGGAGGAAGAAGAGGAGGAGGGAGTTCCAAAAAATTATACTAAGTAAATAGAGTAATATACTACTACTATAAGTATTAGTAACATATTGTTTTAAATGCGTTTAATTAAATGTATTATTTTATTTTAATGAATAGTATAATATAATTTTGTCCGATATTGTTTAAAAATTAGTTTTAAAAATTTTAAGTTATACCATATGTAAAAAAATATGTATATCTTTACTAACATAATTTATTTGGTTGAATTATATTTGATCCAAAAGATATATATCAATAAAATTTGGAGGGGAGGAAAAAAAGACAAAAAAAAAAACAAAAAAATGAAAAAGAAACAAAAAAAAGATGAAAATCAATGGTCGAAATTTGTTCAAAGGGTAAAATAAGTAATATTACATAAAATACACAGAATACTCTAGTCTAATTGTTGCTATGGATATATATTTTATTTCTTTTTTTTGTTACGTATATGTGCCTCAATTTCCCTTAATTTAAACATTATTTCAACCTCGAAAAGATAGAATAACTTTTTGTTTATTTATTGAGAAGACATACTCTACACATGTGTAACTAATGGGTTGTTTATAAATAATTATTTTAACCTAAGATAATATATTTTTAATTTTGGAAAGCCATCATGAAGTCGGTTCTAGTTCAAACTTTATGTATGTGGTGTCACACCGATCACGATCGGAGAGTTCGTATTTCTTACGTGGTTAACATACTTTTGAAATTATGTTTTATTTATTGGTGTTATTTAAATGAATTACATTTTAAGTTTACACAGAAAACCCGAGGAAATTAATCTATGAGTTTGATAGCAACCAGAAAATCAATTTTACCAACTTTTTCTAAAAGCATCATATCAAAGTAGTACAACAGAAAATTCTCTATCAAATAGTACACTAGAGACTACAATGTGAAATTGTACTCTATTTTGAAGTACAATTGAGAAAAAAAATTGAGTCATTTAAGTAAATATACAAAACACACTCGGTATGCACCATTTGAAAGTATTTGCACATATGGTTATTTGTTAGGCATGATCAGACAATATTACCCTAAACACCAAATGATAAAGCTACACTATAAACATGTGTAACAACACCTATTGTGCAAAATATACAAACGATGAAGAAAAAGTTTTGCAAGAAAAAGATGATTAAACACATCAAATCAACAAACACAATGAACCGCAACATGAAAACCCAACTCTTACCTTATTCTCGATAAAGACAGAGATCACAACTTCTGGGGGAGAAAGTTTAGTCATGAAATCAGACAATATTAGTTTTTTAAAGTATGGTTTCTTGCAATTCTAATTATTGTTCTTTACCGTATGTTCATACGTAAAATTGTAATTACGAAGGAATGTGTATGTAAGGTAGGTTGTATCTTCTATCAGAAATAGAATAGGAGTAGGGACATTTTGGGGGTTACGGAATGTCAAACAGTGTTTTTCCATATAACTAATTTAGTTTTGTTTTATAGGTATCCTATAGAGATAAACATTAGAGATAAATATGACTTAGTCATTATCTACATATGTAATTCACATAGGATCAGGATCTATCTCTTGTATATATACAAGTCTTTGGACATCAATAACGACAACACATTATATTATATTTTATGGTATCAGAGCATAATCAATCTTTGACCTAAATTTTTTTATTCTTCTTACCTCTTTCAATGGCGACTTCGTCCACTACTTCCTCTACTGTTCTCCCTACTACTACTACTACAGAAAGCTCTTCTACTGAGCCTTCTTATACTCTACATCACTCGGACAATCCAGGTTCACTAATTACGCTTGTTTTGCTTCGAGGGGATAACTATTCCGAATGGGCAGTTGAGTTTTGGAATTCTCTCCAAGCTAAACAAAAGATAGGGTTTATCGACGGTACAATTCAGAAACTGACGTCAAATCCTGATCTTGCTCGTTGGGTCTCTACTAATTCTATGATCGTTGGATGGATACGTACTTTGATCGATCCTAAAGTTTGCTTTATTGTCTCTCATGTTGTTGACGCCTATAAGTTGTGGGAATCACTTAAACAACGTTTCTCTGTAAAGAACAGTGTCCGTAAACATCTTTTGGAAGATGAGGTTACTAACTGTAAGCAAAACGGACAGTCGGTTCTTGACTATTATGGACGACTCTCTAAACTTTGGGAAGAGCAACTTACTTTCAAAACTATTACTTCATGTACGTGTGACGCGTCTGCCGAGCTCGACAAGGAGCGAGAAGAAGCTAAGGTTCACAAATTCCTCTTCGGCCTAGATGGGGATCGTTTTAGTTCTATTCGGTCCCAAATAATAGACGAAGATCCTTTGCCAGATCTTAACATTGTTTACTCACGTGTTATACGAGCGGAACAACATCTCAACAATATGCGATCAGTCGAAACCAAACAAGATGCAGTTGGCTTCTCAGTCAAAACAGAATCAACTACATCTGATGTGTCTCTCGCTACTTCATCAACTACATACCGCAATCGAGATGTCAACCGATCATGTACACACTGCAAGCGTACTGGTCATGAAGCATATGAATGCTTTCTTCTACACGGATATCCCGACTGGTTTCTTGAACAACAACAACAACGTTCAACTTCACGGGGATCATCGGGCTCAACCAACAGAGGTCGTGGCGGTCGTGTCTCCAACTCTGGTGGACGAGGACGTGGCCGTACTATCTCTGCCTTTGTTGCTAATACTACTACTATGGCTTCCTCAGATCAGATAACAGCACTAATCAATCTTCTCCAAAGCCAACAGAATCAGCTCTCTGTCGATCGTCTTTATGGCATAACAAACACCTCTGATGTTATTTTGGATACATGTGCCTCTCATCATATGACAGGAGACCTCTCACTACTACGTGATGTTATTCCTATCACTCCCTTTCCGGTTACGTTCCAAGAATAGAACAGCCTCTCGAGCTACAATGATCGGCACTCTATCGTTGAGCAAGGATTATTTTCTTAGCAACGTGTTGTTTGTTCCGAATTTTAATTGCACACTGATCTCGGTTTCTCGTCTCCTTAAACAAACTGGGTGCATTGCAATATTTACTGACACTTTGTGTTTATTGCAGGACTGTTTTACGAGGATCCTGATTGGAGCCGGTGAAGAGAAAGAGGGGGTTTACTACTACAAAGGAGTCACAGTTGCACAATCAAATCAAACTCGCATGAATAGTTTATCACCTACTGTTTTATGGCATCGTCGACTTGGGCATCCTTCTACTAAAGTGCTTTCTACATACCAGTTTTTTCTGATACTAAAGTTTTTTTCGATGACACACATTCGTGTGATACTTGTTTTCGTTCCAAACAAACTCGATCTGTCTTTTATGAGAGTAGTAATAAAGCTTTGGAATCGTTTGCTTTAATTCATGTTGATGTCTGGGGTCCTTATCGAACTCCTGCGTCTTGTGGAGCAGCTTATTTCTTAACTATTGTGGATGACTACTCTCGCGCCGTCTGGACCTTTCTGATGTTAGAGAAATCTTAGGTTCAAGGTTTAATTAAAAAAAATGCTATGTCGGAGAAACAGTTCATGGTACTCACATTGTTCTTCCGTCAACAAGGAATTCAGCATCAAACGTCTTGTGTTGACACACCCAAACAAAACGGTCGTGTTGAACGTAAGCATCGCCACATCCTTAATGTTGCACACGCCCTTCTATTCCAAGCCAATCTTCCGGTTACATTTTGGGGAGAAAGTATACTCACGGCCGCATATTTGATCAATCGCACCCCAACGCTCCTACTTCAAGGTCAAACACCCTACAGTTTACTCTACGGGATAGCTCCCTCATATGAAGACTTACGTACATTTGGGTGTTTGGCGTATGCTCACCGGAGGGATCGAACCAAGGATAAATTTGGATACCGGAGCCGCAAGTGTCTTTTTCTCGGGTATCCTTATGGGAAAAGGCATGGCGCCTATATGATATTGATGATAACGAATTATTTTCGAGTTGTGATGTTGTCTTTGTCGAGGATCAGTTTCCGGGTTATACTGGCGATGCTGATGTCTCACCTACGGTAACTATACCATCTCCAATCATTGATGATTGGGACTTATCGTCAAGCCCAACTACTTCACCAGAGCCACGACCTACAGTGGTTCCACCTACTTATACCATACCTCTACTCCCTTTAACCACACCATCTCCACCTCCCCTACCCATACCTCATGTTTCCTCACTTCCAATACCTATAACTACGCCATCACTACCTCCTGCAGCGATCACACAGCCTTCACCTACACAAACTCCCGATACTACCACTACACCATCCCCATCATCACCTACATCATCATCATCACCTACATCATCACCTTCACCTCCATCACCTTCTCCGCAAATACCCATTATTTCACCTGCTGATACATCATCTCCTGGTCTCCCATAACTACTTGGGCGTGGTAAACGCGTCTCCAAACCTTCTGTCCTACTCAAAGACTACGTCGTCAACGCTACGCACTCTACTCTACCCCCCTCTCTCGACTCATCGACTCCTTCTCCTGGTCTCACGATTACGGTCTCAGGTACTACACCTTATCCCATCTCTGCTTATCTCTCTCGAGCTAACTTTTCTGCAGGCCATACGGCTTTTCTTGCGGCTATTACGACCAATGACGAACCTCGCAATTACAAAGAGGCTTCTCTCGATGATGTCTGGAATGATTCCATGTCCGATGAATACACTGCGCTTGAGGATCAACACACTTGGGATGTCGTGTCGTTACCACCAGGAAAAAAGGCAATAGCCTGTGAATGGATTTATAAGAACAAGTATGACTCCAATGGCAGAATCTTTCGACGCAAGTCTCGGGTTGTTGTGTGTGGCAATAGACAAAGAGAGGGACTTGATTACAAAGATACGTTTGCTCCCGTTGCTAAACCAACTACTATCCGCATGCTTCTTCAAATTGCTGCTGCAAAGAAGTGGGAGGTCCATCAAATGGATGTTCACAATGCTTTCTTACACGGCGACTTAAAGGAAGAAGTTTATATGAAATTTCCTCCACGGTTCGAACATCCTGATCCTACTAAAGTTTGTAAGCTTCGTAAATCGATTTATGGGCTCAAACAATCACCTCGCTGCTGGTTTGCTAAGCTACGCACGGCCTTACTACAATATGGTTTCAAGCAAAGCAAGGCCGACTATACTCATTTTTCTTTTATCAAAGGCGCTACGAGTCTACACATCTTGGTATATGTGGATGATTTCATCATCGCCGGTAATGAACTCTCTGTTATGCAGCGTTTCAAGAACTATCTCAGTAAATGCTTTCACATGAAGGACATGGGCAAGCTTAAATACTTTCTAGGTATCGAGGTTGCTCGCAACAACGAAGGAATATTCCTTTCTCAGCGCAAGTACGCCTTAGATATCATTACTGAAGCTGGTTTTATGGGCGCTAAGCCGGCCTCTGTTCCCACACTACAAGAAAACAGCGATATTCTGACGGACATTCCGACGGAAAATGAAATCCTCGGAATTCCGTCGGTATAATCCGAGGAAACACAAAATTGGGTTTCCTCGGAATATACCGACGGAATTCCGAGGAAACTACAGTCCGTCGGAATATTCCGAGGAAATTCCGAGGAAAACTGTGTTCCTCGGAAAAAACCGATGAATTCCGAGGAAATATTATAGCCGTTGGAGAGCCGTTGGGGGATTTTACAAAATT
>NC_027756.1:11463674-11467157 GCF_000695525.1 Brassica oleracea var. oleracea | reverse complement strand
GGAATTTCGTCGGAATAACGATATTCCGACGAAATTCCGACGATTTTTTCCCTCAGAATCCTTGATGTTTTCTTGTAGTGCCATTGTCCTCAATCATAAACTTGATGTACAAGTCTGCCCTAACTTCGCTAAACCTGAGGCCTATAGACGTTTGGTAGGTCGGCTCATATACCTATCATTTACCCGGCCTGACCTCAGCTATGCAGTGCACATCCTTTCACAGTTCATGCAACATCCTCTTCAAATTCATTGGGAAGCCGCACTTCAAACGGTTCGTTATCTTAAAGGTTCTCCGTCTCAGGGCATTCTTCTTCGCTCAGATTCTGATCTACACGTCACTGCTTACTGTGACTCTGACTGGAACACTTGTCCTCTTACTCGTCGCTCTTTGAGTGCATACATTGTTCTCCTTGGCTCATCTCCGATATCATGGAAGACAAAGAAACAAGACACAGTCTCCATGTCTTTGGCTGAAGCCGAGTACCGGTCCATGTCTTATGCTTTAAAAGAACTTAAGTGGCTTAAAAAGTTGCTTCTCGAGTTTGATATCAAGCACGACACACCAATGCGATTGTTTTGTGATAGCAAGGCCGCGATATACATAGCGGCGAACTCTGTCTTTCACGAGCGTACTAAGCATGTTGAGTCTGACTGTCATGCCGTTCGCGATGTGGTTCAGGCCAAGCTGATCTCTACAGAACACATTTCGACTAAGGAGCCACCAGCGGATATACTTACCAATCCCTTGCCTTCTACTACATTTCGCTATCTACTGTCCAAGTTGGAGATTCAAGATCTTTCACCTCCAACTTGAGGGGTATAGAGATAAACATGTAAATTAGAGATAAATATTAGTCATTATCTACATATGTAATTCACATAGGATTAGGATCTATCACGAGTCTTTGGACATCAATAACGACAACACATTACATTCTATTTTATATCCAGTGCAAATACTCAAAAAAAATTCCCAACTGAAATATTGATTCAATCAAATCTAACATATTGAAACTTCTTAAAAGAAAATATTAATTTATAAGCTTGATATCTAGTATAACCGCTTTAAAATTTGAGTCATAAACACAAAATTGTTTGCAGAAAACGGGAAAATGATTTATGAGAAACCATTTTGTTCTTTCTTTTTTGGCGACAAATCAATTTGTTCGTGCTTTTTATTCCATTTGTTATTTTATCGTTTTCTTGCTTTTTGCATCAAGCCAATTTTCTTGATCTAAGAAGTTATATGTTTGTGCTAAGAGATTATTTTACTAATGCTAGCTTTATGTCATCGTCTAGAATTAAATCCGCATAATCATACATTTTTCCTCGTTGGTGAAAGTTGGGAGGGTAAAGAGAACTGTAAATGTCAAATAAGCAACTACGATAAATATATAATTTTTAGAGATTTTTAATGAAAACAAATAAGATGGCATAGATTATCTTTTGTAAGTTATAAGTAGTTGGGTCATTGACTTTGGAGATATATGGTGGGCCCCTTTTCTCTCATTGTATTGGGCCTCCATCACGTAATTTTCTTCTAGAAGCCCAGACGTTTGAATGATACACATGCATATTGTTTGTTTTGGGTTCAAAAAAAAATTATATAACTGCAAGTCTATAACTTTTTTTTTTGGTAAAATGCAGTGTTTTAAAACCCGGACCGAACCGACGGTCGGACCGGATTGAACCATGAACCGAAAATAATCCGGATTGGGTTAATGCTAAAACTCAACTAAAATCGAACCAGTTAAAAACTCCTATCGAACCGTCGAAAACCCGAGAACCGGCGATCCAATGAACCGGCCAAACCCCGGTTCGTATATAAGCCAAAATTTTGTTAATGAAAAAATTAATTTTTCTTCCTTTTTAAGTAAAAATAAGATTTATCAAAGATTAATAAAGTATTCTCTCGGCTTTTTCTTTTGTCGTCTCTACAACTCATAAATTACAAGAATCACAAAGTTTAATATTCACGTCAAGATATTGTTTTTGTCTACTTCTCACTTTTTTAAAAAAATTCTTCCATGATCACTTCTTTTGAAGATTTTAAATAATTGAAACATTTTCGTTTCTGAAATTTGTATTTCAAAATATAACTTTTACCTAATGTGTATATAATTTTTCTTAAAGGTGATGAAAATTTAGAGTGATAAAATCTGTGAATAACGTTTAAATGTGCTTTTCATATTGATTTTAGATTTTAATTGTTATTTTTAAGTTTTTCTACACATTATGGCTATTTAAACATTTTATTTGATATGATCTATTATTTTTAAAATATACATATTATTTATAAAATATCATTAAATTTAATTTAATCTAAGTAAACCCATCGAACCCCGTTCAGGCCCGGTCGAATCACAATGACCCGTGACCCAAAAAATTTTCGGTTCGCTAGCCGGTCCGATTTTAAAAACATCGGTAAAATGCAAGTCTATACTTATCGTCTATAAACATATTCTAAAAAAAAACTTTTGACTTGGTGACCATTAATTTTGGTAAGTTTATGTACATACGTAAAGGGAACCTTTATATTCTGCAAAACATATAATCATTAACACAAAAGAAACCATTAATTGCTGTAATGATACATTTATCTTTTCTGCGGGACGACAAAATAAATTAAACAATAAATTAAACAAAATAACAGTAAGAGACTTAGAGTTGATCCATCGTTCCAAAAACGTTTGGCTTTGATCAGTAAGGTACCTTTTTATTTTTTCCACGATAATCAGTAAGGTACCTATTATTGTAATTAACAGTTCATCGAAAAGCACATGATATGTCAAAATTTGAAAGCCTGAAAGTCAAGCAGGTGGGTTAACTCCCCTTATATTTTATAATCTGCAGTTAAGGGAAAATGTTGTAAGTATATTAAGATCTCGTATATCCCCTATATATATTAATTGAGAAGCATTTTAAAAATTAGAACCTTAATTTTGTATTAATTAAAAAAACCCCAAATCCTAGGTGGTACTCTAAATGCCTTCTAAATTTCATTTCAAAGAATTCTAGAGCATCTAATATAAAGTATTGTTTAATCTAATGGTGTCACATTATTCCATAATTATATAACACTAGAGAAATTATATTAACCTAAAATATAGGAAGTGTCTATTCTTTCCTTAAATAAAAGCTACGGAATTACCTAATATGATTTACATATATATGGTAATTAATGATTATGAATAATAAAGATTTGATAACAATTTATGCATCCTTCTTCATTTTTGTTTAAAATTTATATTATTAAAAAAAATTAAACAATCACATTAACCATATAATAAAAAATTAGATTTTTTCTTATATGTTATATTTTGAATTTCTTAAAATGACTTTAAATTACAAAAATGAGGAAACCTTATATGTTATATATTTTTTTAAAACGACTTTAAAATACAAAAATGAGGACACCTTATATGTTATATTTTTCTTATATGTTAGAATTTTCTTATATGTTATATTTTGAATTTTTTTAAA
>NC_027756.1:11434916-11462608 GCF_000695525.1 Brassica oleracea var. oleracea | reverse complement strand
TATATGTTATATTTTGAATTTTTTAAAACGACTTTAAATTACAAAAATGTAAGTTTTCCTCCATGTTCGAGATTGCGCTAGGCGTGAGTCGGGCGGCTGGTATGGGCCTAGCGAATTGAAAAGAAATCGGAGATTAATCGACGATTAATCGGGGATTAATTTTGAGCATTTTTTCAATATTCTGATAAATGTATATATTTGAGTATGATTTATAGAGAAGTCAACAACAATTAATGTTGCTTGGTGGTAATTAGATTTGTGGACGTCCTCTAGTTACCGTGTTCGAAGCCCGGGGACCGTTTTTGCCTCTTTTTTTTGTTTTTCTCATTAATGGCACAACCGTAAATAAGTCATCATCATCCTCAGCCTTTCGTAGGGTTTACACAGACATTTTTTTCAAAGCCGCCATGCTTATTTTCTCAGATTTCATCTATTTTTTGCGTTTTTCATGTTAGTTGTGATCCAAACTTGTAGATTTAACATGTGACATCTGATTTCAAGCTTTCAAACCTCAAAAACGTGAATAACATTGATGACTCCGATTTAATAGCCGCATATGACGAAATCGCCGTGCTTCATCACCGCCGAGCGCTTCTCTGGCCGAATAATCGCCGATGCGGCCGCGTTTTAGAACCTTGGTTTTCCTTAAGTATACGACTAAAAATATTAAAATGACATGTATCAATTTGATGGTTGATTTGAAAGCTTTCAAAACCATATGGAAGATAAAAGTCAAAATAATTCAACTGTGAAAACAACACTATTCATTTTTTTAAAGAATGTGTTCGATAGAAAAAATAAGGTTTTTATGTCATAATTTGTTTAATGTCCAATCCGATCAACCCATGATGTATTAATTATAGTTTTGTTCCATTATTTTTAATAAAAATTGATCCGATCCATCGGAAAGAAATTATATAATAACAACAAAAAAATATTTTATATATATAAATAAAATGATCAAATATATAAAAGAAACTATCGATAATATATACAAATAAACTCACCCTGCGCAAGGCGCAGGTCTTATCCTAGTTAATCTAAATATTGGGTCCGATTGGTAATGGCTGTAGCTTTAAAATTTTTGCTGTAGAAAAAAATCTGTAGACTTTTTGCTGTGGTTTCAGATTTTAGTGCTGTAGAATTTTATGGAAAGCAATAAAAAATTGCTTTGGATATTTGGCTCTGCAGAGCACTTGTACAGCTGTAGGTTATTTCAAGAGCTGTGGTTTCGAAAAAAAATTAAAGTTTGATTGTTCTTAATTTGGTGATGTATAAATAAATAGGGCTGTAGATAACACCTACAACAACTACCAATCACCCCCGTTTTCTTTCGGTAGACTTCTTTTCTTCATTGCAACATTGGAGTTCAGATGCATACTTTACTAACTCTTGGGACAAGTTATTTTCCGTTTTAGTCAAAAGAAAAAGTTATTTTCCTTCGAAATTATAAAAGTTGCAGAATTTATAGAGTCTGATTGGTAAGAGTAAATAAAAAAAAATTAAAGGTAGAAAATGGAGTAAAACTAAAATGGTGGAAATCAAAAAAATAAAAAGAAAAAAATGAAAATCTATATTTAATCTATATTATTCTAGCAAAATTGAAAGTAAAGTTGAGTGTGTATTTCTCTTTTTTTTGAACTGTGAGCAGAGTAAAAAGGAAAAAAAAAATTGATTTCTCCTTGTTTGGTGACTTATTAGTGAAACGCTGAGTAAATAATTTTTTGGAGTAAAAAAGTTACGCTAGAATGACTATACAGTCACAATCATAGTGACAAAAATTCTATATAAATAAATATATATATATACCCAAGTGTGTTTATATACACAATTTCTCTCTTAAATAGTCCGTATGTTTCATAATAAATGTTATTTTGGAATTTTTATTTTGTTTTAAAACAAATGTCATTCTAAAATCTCAATACAATTTTATACATTAAATCTATTTTTTAACCTTTTGAACAATAAATAGATTTTTATGTAAATCACTCTCATTTAATTAATCATATATTAAATAGGAATATATTAGTTTATAATACAAATTTTTTAATCTCCTTGTTCATCCACATAGCTTTAAGAACTTGTCAGTGGCTACATTAACAATTGTATTTTATTAAATTGTAATTGGTTTAACGTGAAAAGACATGTTTTATTAAATTGAGGTTAGTTATGTCTGAAAATATTTCTATAGCAACTAGAATCAAGCTTGACTTTTACAATCCGATTAATTTGACAACATCTTAACATACTGCTTTAGAATATTAACTGACATATAGTTTTCTTTCATCAGTTTCTAGTATTGCTATAGTATTAACGATATGATCAACAAGTAAATCGTAAAGATTAGTACCATCGTACTCATTGGTTCTAGTATGATTGTAGTATGAGATGTCATAATACAGCTTCATTTTTCTTTAAATAATAATTTTGATGTCAGTTAGGGTCGAATACACATCGTAATATACGGATTAGCTAGCTTTCAAACTATCATATGTGTGGCTTAGTTCATCAATCAACACAAATATATATATATATATATATATATATATATATAAGTAATTACTTTGTAGATACGAAAATATTTCCAAAGACTATAACAAAAATAAAGGAGACAAAGTTCCTCAGTAAACGTCTAAAAGAAACTAATTAAATATTTCTTAGATTAATCGACATTTCGTTTTGAAGTTTAGAATGTCCAATAAGTCTACATTAGTTTGTTGCTAAGTCACAATCTTAATAAGTTCTGATTTCTACTTAGTTCATGAAGAAGTTGAAACATTGAAACACACATGCATACATACATGATACATAACGAAACCCACTGATTCTTGATAAAAAAAAAACAGGGTAAAAACTGATTAGACGCTTGGAAAATAAAATAACCTTCTAATTTGAGTTAAGCACTAACCCACAGATTTATTGCTTAGATATTAAACCAATTGTTGCACAAAAAAAAGATATTAAACCAATTAATCTAACCAGCTACCAATATAGCCAACAACAAAAAAAAAGATACTAATATAATATAGATATCTAGATGTTTTTTGGTGACGATAAAAAAAGATTTATTGATGAATAGATGTATCATGTATGAAACCGCAGGAATAAAAAAAAAGGTTTCATTGTGTTTTTCTAACGTGTGATATACATTGATAATCTATCATTAATCATGCTTCAGTAAATAATTAATTATACGTTTAGTGGGCTCATAGAATAACACGATATTTTAATATCAGGTTCAGGTATAGTACAGTCAAAATCTTCATCACAATTTTTTTTTTTGTAACCAATCACAAATTTTATTTTGACAAACGATCTTCATCAAATTTTTCACATTTCACTTTCATACATGAATGGAGTTTTTTTTGTTTTTGTTTTACAACTTTTACGCAACCTAATATTTGAATTGAAATCTCTGTGAAAAAAAATGAAGAGGCGCACACAACCACTCAAAATATAAATTGGCATGTGTGCCTTCCTATAAATAATACAGTAAAAACTACATAAACTAATAGTCGATAAATTAAAAAAATTTATAAATTAATATTTTCTCCGGTTCAAAATATGACACAAATCGATAAAATAATAAGATAATAATTTTTAAAAGGTCATGTGTAAATATATGGTTTCATTAAAATTATAAATTAATAATATTTCTATATATTTTTTTATATAAGTACAAGCTAAAAATTATATTGTTGGTTTTATATTCACAATGATATCATCTCTATTTTTCTTAAAATTTGAATATATTTTTGATAAAATTTAGTAAAATTATATCTATAACTACATTTGAATTCTATGAAACATAAAAATATACATCGGCTTTGAATGGTAACCAATGTAACGAGGAGGAATATTACTTAACATTCCTTATAAAAATTATCATTCGTGAGAAATATATTTTCTTTTGGATTTCTCTTCGTTCCTTTGTTTGTACAGAATTATAGAACAAATATATTCTTTATTAATTTTGATAAGGAACTATCATTCTTCATCATTCATAAATTTTTATTTCTATTCATTATTTTTCTATGTGTTCCTATTATTTTATGATGGTTACCAGTCACACCACAAATAATATAGCAAAACAATATGAAAATCTAATTTCTAAAATTTGATTAATATATATACGGTAAAATAAATTATTTTCTTATTTAGTAAATAAAAATATTCAAAAATAGAAAAAAAAACAGAAAAGAAAACCTTTTGTAAATTAATATTTTTATAATTTAACAATATACTATAGTTTTTATATTATTAATTTATAGAGTTTTATCGTGTATTCGTAACCAACTCCAGTGTCTTATGTGAATATCCGCGGTACAGGATTATTCGACGACCGAAGAAACATACTCAGTTTGATGTAAAATATTTTGAATCTATTATTGAATCACTTTTAAAAAAATGTTGTTATCAAAATTGGTTTGTTCTTCTTAAACTAAACTTGTTTGTCGCCGTGGACTTGAAGATATACTACATCAATCACTACAACACTTGTATCCAAAAGTTTCGTCTAAGCTTTTATTCAAAGTCGTCCATTTTGTTTTTCTCTCAGAGATTTACAAGCACAACTTTGGCAAAAACGCGTCGGGCGAAATAGACTTAAGCAGACTTACAGAGAGACAAACATTCACACAGTCACTTGTGTAAAACGCCATGGATACAGTAGATATACATGTCTTACATCTCATAGAAGGACAAACTATTAGGTGATGATTGTTTCTATTAGGTTTTGGTTTTAGTTTTTAGTTTTTGGTTTTTAGATTTTGGTTTTAGATTTTGGTTTTTGGTTTTTAACTTTTAGATTTTGTTTTTTGATTTTCAGCTTTTGGTTTTACTTTTTAGTTTTTAGATTTTGGTTTTGTTGTATCCTTAGTTTTTTTATATAAAATAAGCAATATATTATTTAAAATAATAAAAAATAACAATAAATAAGCAATATATTGAAACTATTTACAATTTTATTACATAATTTTTTTTTTGTTTTTTAGAACTTGAATGGCTATTTTCAAATCAATATAATATATTTTATTAATAAAATATTTTAAGTTTTATAATTTTTAGTTGTTGTTTAGTGTGTATAATAATTATTAAAATTATTCAATAATTTAATTTATAGAAATTAATAACAAATTGGTTACAACTAATACTAAAATTATCTATATTTATTTACATATATGAAACACAAACAAATTATTTTACATTGATGTTTAAATGATAAAAATTGTACGGGAATTTTATCTTTATGAAAATATTATTTATTTTATTATTAATTAATTAAAATATAGTGTTTTATACAAAATTCGTTTTTATATTGAAAATCCACAAGAGTTGGTTTTTGGCTTTTTTACAAATTGGTTGAAATTTTGAAAAACTAGTTTCCCTAAATTTTAAAAAATCTATTTCTTAAAAAACTTGATTGGCAAGTGAAATGGTTTTTACAAAAAAAAAAAGCTAAAAGCTAAAACTTGATTGGATAAAAAATAGTTTTTACAAAAACAAAAACCAAAAACTAAAGCAAAAACCACAAACAATAAACCTCTCAGTGACATATTTATGTAACCCACTAATAACATGACTAATATACTCTCAAGTCTCATTTGTCTAACCAAAAATGTAACATAAAGCTATTTGTCTAACCAAAAATGTAACATAAAGCTAAAATATAAACTTGAAAAGAAACGAAAAATTCTCGAAAATAGCACTAGTTTTTTTTGTCCCAGGCCTCAAACCTAACACCAAATTTAGAATTCTATAACTGTATAAATTCAGTATCAAAAGATTAAGAAATCATAATAATAATAAAGAAAATTTAAACTTTGAGTTTAAAATATATAATTGTAACATCTCGAATTGTGATATATGGAAAAGCTTAACAGAATTGATTTAACTACTTATGTCACCAAACTTGACTTACTTTTTCCGTCACACATCCGTTTAGAATTCTAGAGTTAAGTGTGCTTGGACTGAAATAGTGAAAGTATGGATGACCTATCGGAAAGCGATTTGAGATACCGTGCGGGTGATGCTAAAACACGGAGATCCGAGCGTTACAAGCAGATCAATTGGTGACAATTTGTCACGTGGGAATGTTGTTAAAAGGTGAGGTCTTGGGTTCGAGAAACACCAAGCTCACCAATAACCTACATAGAGGAGCCAGTTAGGGCTCACATGTGAAGAGTTAGACTCGGTGTCCCGCAGGACTGTAAGCATAGGTCCGCGGGACGGGTTGTCACAGTAACCCAACATAAAATTTTAACTTTCTTTGTAGTTTAATTTAGGATAATTAAACATGTATTCTTGCAAAATAATTTGTTTTAATTTGCAATTTATAAATTTGATGTAATCACGTTTAGAAAAAAAAAATATTTTTGTTTCTCGGGAATAAAATAGTTTTATATTTTTCAGTTAATAACAAAATAAAATGATAAGAAGAAAAAGATATTAAAATCAATGTTATTATTATTTTTTTTTTTTTGGTAACCCAGGGGTTCCCCGCTTCGCGGATCAATCCCTGGGCCCGGTCAGACAGCGGGCCGGCTTCACCCGGGAGGGTATGTCCTGAGCCCGAAGGCCCAGTACCCGCTTCGTGACATGGATGAGCAGTTTGCCTCCGGCTGGCGTCGAACCCGGAAGCATGACAATTGGCCCCCAAAGCTCTAACCAGTAGAGCTGACTCATCCCGTCTATCAATGTTATTATTGTAAAGTTTTTTTCTTCAAAAAAGAGTATATTGCGCAAACTTTTTGCCGGTCCAGTTCGAACCTCATGGGCCGTGTTCCTCTCTCTTCGTCAACGTTCTGCTTCAGTGCGTTTCTCTCTTTCTCTCTCTCTCTAGTCTTTTTAACCTCTGTATCACTTTCTATCTCTCTCCTCGCCTATAAAGCACAGATATGCACAGCGCGTGAAAAATGGCTTTCTCCACTGAGCCACGACGCGTTTGAGATCTCTCTCTCCCTCTCCCTCTCCTCCTTTCAAAGATTCCACCTACCAATATATATACTACTGTATATGCTACGTGTATATTCATCCTTCGCCCAACAGTTTCATCCCTAGTGTTCGCCGGATCTTCCAATGAGGCCGTTCTCCAAGAACGATCGTCGCCGGTGGTCGTTTGATTCCGTTTCCGCCGGAAAACTCGCCGTCGGAAGTGCATCCACCTCTCCCGGAACCGAATGTTCCAACGGCGGTTACGGTGAAGAGTTCGTTGAGGTCACGATCGATCTCCAAGACGATGACACCATCGTCCTTCGAAGCGTGGAGCCAGCAACCGCCATTAACATCGATATCTCCGACGAAACCGCCGGTGGTGGAGCCAGCGGGGGGATGATGACTCCGGTATCGATCTCGAGATCGCCGACGATTAAACGGACCTCGTCGAATCGGCTCCGGCAGTTCTCGCAGGAGCTCAAGGCGGAAGCTGTCGCGAAGGCGAAGCAGTTATCGCATGAACTGAAGCGGTTCTCGTGGTCTCGTTCCGTCTCCGGCACGTTAACCTCGGCGAACCAAAACGACGGTGGAGGAGGTATAGTGAACTCGGCGCTAGAGGCACGAGCGTTGCGGAAGCAACGAGCTCAGCTAGATCGGACTCGGTCTAGTGCTCAGAGAGCTTTACGTGGGTTAAGATTCATCAGCAATAAGAACAAGAACGTTGAAGGGTGGAACGATGTTCAGACCAACTTCGAAAAGCTTGCTAAGAACGGTTACATCTATCGGTCCGACTTCGCCCAGTGCATAGGTTCGAAACTCGATCATGTTCTTTTTTTTCAAGAACTCGATTATGTTTTTTTCAAGAAGTTGATTTTGTTTTTTACTGTCCTCAGGAATGAAAGATTCAAAGGAGTTTGCATTGGAGCTATACGACGCATTGAGCAGGAGAAGGAGATTAAAAGGTGAGAAGATCAGCCACGACGAGCTTTACGAGTATTGGTTGCAAATCAACGACGATAGCTTCGATTCTCGTCTCCAGATCTTCTTCGACATGTACGTTTCTTTTTTGGAAAAGAGAAAGTTATACTTAATGATTAAAGTAATGAGATTACTACTCGTAATCATGCTTTTCCTACTAATAATCATTATCTTAAAAGCTCATAATAATCATTTTACTGTAAACGATCCCTCCAGATCAGTCTTCTTAATTATGATAATGGTAATTTGCATGTGTGCGGGAATTATTGTTCCTGACGATGCGTATGTTTTAATTATACTACTAAACTCGTTTTCTTATTACAGAACCTTTGACTTTATTTAATACGCAATCGATCATAATCTCTTAATTATCTTTTCCTGTCGGAAATTACAGAGTGGACAAGAATGAAGATGGGAGAATTACAGAAGAGGAAGTAAAGGAGGTAATTAATTAAATGTTGACTAGTTTGAAAAATGCTCCATATTTATAACAAACAGACAATTAACGTCATTGACTGTGTCATTAATTATTCAGTTAAATTTTAGATTATTCGTAAAATTCGAACTAGTTTTTTTTTTTATATATATACTCAAAGTTAGGCGGGGATTTGGTGACCTTAAATCGCATGAAATGCTGATATACTAACCACTCCATCTATATTATAAAAATAAAAAGAAACAAAATGCGAATTTTCTTGCCCTTCGTATTTTACCAACGTCTTCAGATTCTTATCTGTAACTAAGGTGGCATGTATGTTGAAATTTGTTATTTTTTATTTGGTTTTGACTAAATATTCAAGTTGGTTTAGACGGTGACACAATATGTAATAGAGATGTCTTACTTAACACATTACGAAAGGTCCTTATCCCTTTTTTGCAAAAATGAAAATTGATTATTACAGATTATAATGCTGAGTGCATCTGCAAATAAGCTATCAAGATTGAAAGAACAAGCAGAGGAATATGCAGCTTTGATTATGGAGGAGTTAGACCCTGAAAGACTTGGCTACATAGAGGTTGGTTGGTCCTAATACTCTGCATCTCAAATATGTCACAAAATGAGGATTGAATTTTCATGCCATCACATGTTTTGTTTCCGTGCTTGCATGATGTGAATATTATATTGCAAAAAGAGTTCAACTTTCGTTACACAAACCAAATAAAGTATGCCAAACCGCCGCCCATAAATAGAATTCAATACTTATATGGTTTATAAAATACAATTTTATTGGCGTTACATTATTTTCTGTTTTGCTTTTTTTCTACTCTTATCTCATTTGCTGACACCTAGATCCTTCTATTCAGTAGCTCAAATATAGTATAAACTTTTCCTTTTCTTTTCTAATCCATTAGCTAAAGTTTGACATTCAATAATGACCTCAAATTGTAGGTGAATTAGTTATAACAATTAAACTATTGCAAATGTCCAGTTAGGGTAGAATAGAGTTTTAAATTTAATACATGTCACTGTTTAAGCTTGTCTGGTTACATATATCTAACTCATAAGCATTTTGTTATTATAGTTCAAAAAGACAAAGATCTTATGCTGCTGTGTTTCTTGTGTAGCTATGGCAACTCGAGACTCTGCTTCTACAAAAAGACACATACCTCAACTACAGTCAAGCATTGAGCTATACAAGCCAAGCATTGAGCCAAAACCTTCAAGGGTTAAGAAAGAATAGCAGAATACATCGAATGAGCTCGGATTTCGTCTACTTCATGCAAGAAAACTGGAAAAGGATCTGGGTTTTGTCTTTATGGATCATGATCATGATTGGATTGTTCTTGTGGAAATTCTTCCAATACAAGCAAAAAGATGCATTTCATGTGATGGGTTATTGCTTACTCACAGCAAAAGGAGCAGCAGAGACACTTAAATTCAACATGGCTCTTATACTTTTCCCAGTTTGCAGAAACACAATTACTTGGCTCAGATCAACAAGACTCTCCTACTTTATTCCTTTTGATGATAACATCAACTTCCACAAGGTTAGTGAACTTATACAATAAACCCTGAAAATATATACTTTATTTTTTATTTTGTTTGTTTCCACTTTCCATTTGATTGTTACTTTTGAGCATTTTCTTGAGGTCCCATTAGAACTTTCTTTTCGTGACTCTATAAGTCAAAAACAACACTGATTAAATACAAAGCCCTCTTCGAACGCAATGTGCTGTCTGTCTAGCAAAGCTGATAATGTGGGGCTCATATTCTTTGTGCACGCACTGGAAGTTGACAGCTATACTTCGCTTTCCTTTTTTGTTTCGGTTTGAAAAAGCTTTTTTAAGGGAACCTTTTTGTTTTTGTTTTAACTCAATAATCTTTTGTGTAATGTGCAGACAATAGCAGGAGCCATTGTAGTAGCCGTGATCCTTCATGTTGGAGACCATATTGCTTGTGATTTCCCAAGAATCGTTAGAGCCACGGAATATGATTACAATCGCTATCTGTTTCACTACTTTCAGCACAAACAGCCAACGTACTTTGACCTCGTTAAGGGACCTGAAGGAATCACAGGGATTTTAATGATCATCTTGATGGCTATTTCATTCACATTAGCAACAAGATGGTTTAGACGTAACCTCGTCAAACTTCCAAAGCCATTTGATCGTCTTACTGGCTTTAACGCCTTTTGGTATTCCCACCATTTGTTCATCATCGTCTATGTCTTGCTTGTGCTTCACGGTATCTTCCTTTATTTCGCCAAACCTTGGTATGTTCACACGGTAAGTCTCTAAAATGACTTAAAGCTCATTAATTGTTGAAAAAAATGTAATGCTCCCTCCGTTTCGAATTAGATGTCGTTTTAGAGCAAAATTTCCGTTTCAAAATTAATGTTGTTTTATGATTTCAATGCAAAATTTATTGATTTTTTATTCTAATCTATTTTTCTATTGGTTGAAATCTGGTTAAGTGAATTGGTAATGAGTATGTTTTTCTTCTTTGTAAGGGAGTATGCTTTTCTTCTTTTTGTAGACATGGATGTATCTTGCTGTACCAGTTTTACTCTATGGTGGAGAAAGAACACTTAGGTACTTCCGGTCTGGTTCTTATTCGGTTCGACTTCTAAAGGTTAGTGAATGAAACCAAAAACAGAGTACTCTGTTAATCATATCTCGATGTTAAAATTCTAATTTCTTTTCATTTTTCCCTTAGGTTGCTATATATCCTGGTAACGTTCTGACGCTGCAAATGTCGAAACCATCTCAATTTCGTTACAAAAGTGGACAGTACATGTTCGTTCAGTGTCCAGCAGTTTCTCCATTTGAATGGTAAAAATTTACAAAAACGGAATGAATCTTATTAATCAAATAAATCTTTCTTACTAATTTGTATTTGATTTAGGCATCCATTCTCCATTACTTCAGCACCTGGAGATGGTTATCTCAGCATTCACATTAGACAACTCGGAGATTGGACTCAAGAACTCAAAAGAGTATTCTCTGAAGTTTGTGAGCCACCGGTTGCCGGTAAAAGCGGACTTCTCAGAGCCGATGAAACAACAAAGAAAAGGTATAATAAAAACAATAAACCAAAGACTTAAAAACTGTAATTACCCACATTCTGATGTGTTTAGCCAAATGTTGTTACAGTTTGCCAAAGCTGTTGATAGATGGACCCTATGGTGCACCAGCACAAGACTATAGAAAATATGATGTTCTCTTATTGGTTGGTCTTGGCATTGGTGCAACTCCATTTATCAGTATCTTGAAAGATTTGCTTAACAACATTGTTAAAATGGAGGAGCAAGCGGTAATCTTTAAACTCTTTTTTTTTTCAAACAACTAATGAAGATGTGAATTTGATAAATATATTTTACATCTCCAGGATTCGATCTCGGATTTTAGTAGATCATCAGAGAACAGCACAGGAAGCAACAGTGGCAACAATGCTAATACACCGAGAGGAAAGAAAATATTAAAAACCACAAATGCTTACTTCTATTGGGTAACAAGAGAACAAGGCTCTTTTGATTGGTTCAAAGGCGTCATGAACGAAGTAGCAGAGCTTGACCAACGGGTAAAAATATTTCCTAAGAGAATCACTTAGCACTTTCCTGAGAATATCAAAGTTGATTTGCTATTTTTGTGTGTTGAACAGGGTGTGATAGAGATGCATAACTATTTGACAAGTGTGTATGAAGAAGGTGATGCTCGTTCTGCTCTCATTACAATGGTTCAAGCTCTTAACCATGCCAAAAATGGAGTCGACATTGTCTCTGGCACTAGTGTACGTGATTCTTTTGTTTTCTCAAAACGGTCCCCAACTTCTCATTTGTAAAATAATGAACCCCACAACTCAAAAAAATTTATGTTTTCAATTTTCAGGTCAGAACACACTTTGCAAGACCCAACTGGAAAAAGGTTCTCTCTAAGCTAAGTTCCAAGCACTGCAATGCAAAAATAGGTAACAATCACTTACCTCTGTGGTTTATAGATCTTCACATATTTCAACAAAAAGAGAATATCTTTAGATTCGCTCAACTTAGTCCACACAGCTCTGTTACATTTTTATATACGGCAATGAGTTTCGACGTATTTTTAGGGGTATCTGCTTTTATGGAAGCTTTCACTCTCATGATTTGATAGAAGCTGTCACTTTCCAGTTTCCATAACAACAATAAGAATAAAAAAAGCATCAAAATGATTCTTAAATCTTTGAATTTCTTTCTTTGACAGGAGTGTTTTACTGCGGAGTACCGGTTCTAGGCAAAGAGCTTAGCAAACTATGCAACACATTCAACCAAAAGGGTTCAACGAAGTTTGAGTTCCACAAGGAGCATTTCTAAAAGACAAGAAGGAAGAAACCTAAAGCAACTTAATAGTATAGAATCAATCTCTTCACTCCCCTTTCCCCATACATATACTTTGATACAAAGCAATTACACGTTAACACGCTGTCAAAAGTGAGTGTGTTAAGGTTTAGTTCCACACGTTCTCTAGGTCTATATCCACCGAGGCATACGTGTAAATATCCAAGAGGAGAAATATATAAAGGGGGAAGTTTGATAGAAGAATATACTGTAGTTACTTTTTCATGTTATATATTTAGGGTTTACTATATTGCTTGCATATCAAGCAAATCAGATAAGAGATTCTAGAAGGTGAGGGTTTGGTGAGAGAAAAGGACTGTGATGTGTAAATCCGAAGTCGTTTTCGCTTGTGGAGAAAGTGCAATACAGCTGCAGGGAACGGAGAGGATGTAAGCTGATAATGCGTTGATAAGGTCCATGTGATTAGGAAGGGAGAAGACATTTTTGGGGGATTTATTATATTTCTTAAAGATTTATTTTGCTCTTTTGAAAATTGCAGTGGAGTCGGTGAATGAGAGACTAGAGCTTCTAGATTATTGGGAGGATATTTGGGAAATAAGGGAATTCAAATATTTTTTCATTTTTATTAAATATTAATATAAGATGTACACAGCAGAAAGTTTTAATACTAATTAAGTGTTTTCCTACACAAAAAAATAAAATAAAATAAATTATTAACATTTTAGATTTATTCTTTGCTTAACAATATTTTTATTTTTATTTAAGTAAATTAAATATATACTTCAGGACTATATTTAAAATATTTAAAATATTTATATATTTAAAATTATAATTTAGCAAGATTTTTACCTATTTGTTTGATTAAAATATATTAAATTAATTGGAGTAAAATTAAGAGAAATTTGTTAGAAATATTTTTTAATAATTATCGAAAAGTAAAACTAAATAGTATTTCAAAAATTTGTAGATATTAAAAGGAAACTAATAGCATTACGATTAGAAATTTATAATTTAAAAATTGTATAAAATTTGAAGAACTTTTGGTATTAATGTATTATAAAATATAATTAAATAATGTTGTCAATTTGTTTTTAAAAAATATTTTTTATTTTATTATTATTTTATTTTAATGTTATATTTGAATAGCTTTCATTTAGTGATGATGTATGAGGTATTACCTTGTTCTAAAAAACTTACCAAAAATAAATATTAAATATTAAATGTAAACGTTTACTTCATAATCAGCTTCAAACTACGTCATTAATTTTACTAATTTATTTTATATCTTTCTAATGAAAATGAATATGGTGATGTTGTTGTTACATAAACAACCTTAAAAATTACTTATCAAATAATGTATAGAGAAATTTTTGTTGACATAAATTTTTTTTTATACTATTGGCACCAAGGTCAAATAAATCTAAATTTATTAGCTGCTCTTTTTAGACTAATAATTTGATTATTTTCACAGTTTTTTTCAATTTAACTAAATCACAATTAGTTAACATAATCATCTTAACAGATTACTTAATAGTTTAACCCGATGGCCCTTAATCCTACATGAATAAGTCTGCAGATTATAATTAAGGACATGTTTAAGTTTTAGTCAGGTTAAACTATTGGGAAATTTAAACGAAATGTGTTTATATTAGTTAAGTGTAATTTGGTTAATTTGGAAAACAAAATTGTAGAAAATTGATCAAATTAGAAGTATAGGGAGACAGTTAAAATACTAATTAACAAATATGAGTGCATTGAGTGTTCTTGGAGACAATTGATGTCAAGTGTGCCTGAGTTTTGTAAATATGTTACAACTAAAATATTGATAAAAATAAAAGTTAAGAAAAAGTTCCCAAAATAAATTTATTTGAAATTTTCAGATAACTTTGATATATTTAAATATAATTGTTTAAATAATAAAGCATATATAATTAAAATATTAATGTTTTATTACTTAAGAAACTTTTACAGTTTTACAAAGATAAAAATGCGCTTAACCTTTTTAAAATGTCATCCCTTCTGCAAACATGCTTTTCTTTATTCTCCTCATTTGAAAGAAACATATATCATATAAAAGTGGAATAAGAGTTTTTTCTGACGCAGATGAATGAGTTTATATAGAATAACTCTCTCTGTCACCGCTAAATAGTATCAATTCTGTATTCAAGGTTTGTTTCAGAGACCCAAAAAAGGGCTTGTTTACTTCCTTCTCTTAAGGATTACCAACAAAGGATTTGCCAAATTCTAAGCTCAAATCCAAGTTCAAATCTCCAACTCGTTATTACTTCTGAACCACTAAGCCCATTTGTTTTTCAAATATCCTAAATGAGTAAAATGTATGACCCATTTGATAAGTGGGTCCATCCAATACTGGTCTTTGGGTGGGAAAATGGACCAGTTCTAATATGATCCCTGTTCTAAAAATCGGCCGCCTAGCCGCCTACTGCCTAGGCGCTACGCGTCACTTTTCTGCCCCGATTTATGCCAAATCGGTTTAAAAAATCGGATATCCGATTTTTTCCGCCTAGACCGCCTAAATGACCGCCTAGCCGCCTAAATGACCGCCTAGCCGCCTAATTTATTTTTTTTATTTTTTTTATATTTTTTTTTATATTTTTTTTTAATTTTTTTAATTTTTTTTTGTTTTAATAATTTTTTTATTTGTTTATTTGATCTAAAATTTTATAAATATCATTTATATTCATAATTTTGATGAAAATTACACTATATTAAGTTTATATATTCTATTTGTGTGCGTTTATACAATCTTAAACATGAAAATGTATTAATGTTATACACAATTAAAGATTAACATGTTTTATAACATCTAAAAATTCTGCCCCGCATAATTTCCGATTAATCCCCGATTTTCTCTTTAGGCGCTAGGCCCAACCCGACCGCCCGACTAGCGCCTACCGCGTTCCAGAACAGGGTTCTAATATTGCAATTTGGACCAACCAAGTACTAAAACTTCAAACCAGACTTTGTAAGATTTTCACCTTTTATAAAGCTGATTTCAGTTTTTGTTAATTACGAACTCAAGTTTGCACTGATTGATAAGATTTTTAGCAACCATATATAAATCTCTTATATACTAAAGCACAAGTCACTTGTGCAATATGTGTAATATTTTTTAAAATCTTAAAAATTAAAAAAAAATTCATAACTGTTTTTAAAAAGTTAAATTTAACATTGTACAAAAAAACACAATTCTGTATCACCACGTTCGTTTGATTGTAGATGTTTAGTAACTGAAAAAAAAGTTTCTGTTTTTTTCTCTAATTATTATCATAACACGTTGAAAAATTCAGCAACTCTCAATATTAACTTTTTCATCTCTTTTCATTCAAAATTTTATGTATTTTTCTCTCCTCTTCTTCCCTATCTATTTCATCTTCTTTGTCTTTTTTTTTTTAAGTTTTGAGTATGATAAAGATCTTTATTCTTCTCTTTAAAAAAAAATATTCTATGATTCTTTCTTTAGAAGTATAAGTTGAAGATTCTATCAGAATTTACAAAGGAATCGAAAGTCATAGTTTTCTTTCAGAATACTACTATCAGAGACATGAAATGATTTCAATGTGAAAATCTTTATCTTGTGGAAAAAGGTAAACACATTTACATTTGTAATTTTGATATATAAAACTGTTTAAATAAACGAAACTCAGTTTTGTATACATTTTTTATATACAAAGAAATATAAATCAAGCTTTTGTGAAACAAAACATGATAAAGGTTAAAAGGGAGTTAGAAAAATGAGAGTGTTGTTAGTCTCTATTATATCATATATGTGAGGCTCCGTAGGGGAAACATATTCCAATTTAAATACTAAGTGTTTATGTATATATTATTCTAAAGTTTGTTAACTCTACTAATCTACCTATGATTTTTTTCTTGCAGATATATAATTCAGATATAAAAACGATTGTACATGTAAATATTCATTTAAGAGATTTTAATGACAGTTTACATACATTCAATATTAAAAACATTATATGAAATCTATTCTTTTATACAATGTGCTAAGCTTACAATCCAATGTGTTATCTGAGTTTAAAAAATATGTGATTTTGATAACAAAAGTATGATTAAAATAATAATTTATTTTGATATGTTGATAATCATATCAGTTTTATGATTTAAAAACTTTTAATACAGTAAAATTAATTGATCTGTGCGACCGCACGGGAGATAATACTAGTATATATATATATTTGAAATACGTCAAGCACATCAAAATATTTGTCCCCTTTTGATAGTTAAAATGCTCCGGTAATCAAAGAAAAGACTAACATTGGAGGTTCGTAGATGACAGAGTTTGAAACATTGCGCCAGTAAGAACGTCTTCGATGGTTAACTATTTTTTTCTTCAAAATAGAATAGTGATAATAGAATTAAGTTTTAGTCCAATAATATTATATTGTATAAATAGAAAGATTAAAAAAAAAATAGATTATTCTAATGATAGACTAAATTCATTTTTATTCTATTATAAAATGAAAAGATAGGGTATTATTAGAACATTTTTACTCTAAACTCTATTTTAGAGTTTAAAATATGGTTCTAGATGCTCTGACTAACGGCCACCACAATTATTGGTTGCAAATTATTCGTTGACGTTAATTAACTAACTAACAACAAATAATCATTTAATTTAGCATACTTCCAATTTGTTGATTTGAGATTTGTCTTAGGAGTCGTTTTTCTCATTTGATTTTCATCCTACTTCTTTCAATAAGGTCTACTTTTCAAAGATGTCCCTCTTCGCTTGTTTGCTGTTACGTATCACATGATCATTTTAGTTTTATATGTTTATGGACTTGTAGTAATGAAATTATTCATGCAATAATAAAATGGAAAAATATCCTTTTTTATGGAAAAATATCCTTAAACTACATAAAAGTTTGGCCTTTGGTAATATATAGTTATATACTATTAGATATATTTTTTTTCATAAGCATATAGTATTTTTAAAAGCGGAAATAATGATTAAAAGAAAATATGTGCATTAAAGAAAACAAAAGAAAACCACGGCCTCCGGAAAAGACTTGAAGAAATTTATACCGAGTCAAGAAATAAAACCTATGGAAAAAGTGAACAAAAATACCGCGTAATTATATGAGGACTCTTCTTAACTCGTCACGATCTCGCCACGTGTCCTACTAAAGCCCCTTAACTTCCTCTTTTAACCGCCAAATGAAACCAACTACGTACATACACACATTCCCCATTAACTCCTCCTCCTCCTCCTCCTCTGATCACAACACCTATCACTAATGGCTGATGAAGATCGTATGACGTTAGCACCGACAGAAATCTATGGACGGAGCGATGAAGAACAACAGAACGGACCAAAAATCTGGCGTCGGAAAACAGAGGAGCCTCCAGGAAACTGTCTTGTCTACTCCTTAACAATCGTCGTCATCGTCTTCGCAGTCTGCCTCATCCTCTCCTTGATCTTTCTCCGTATCTCAAAACCAGAGATCGAAACCGTATCTATATCCACAAGAGATCTCCTATTCAGCGGCAACTCAACGAACCCTTACTTCAACGCGACGCTAGTGAGCGATATCTCGATTCGAAATTCGAACTTCGGAGCTTTCGAGTTCGAGGATACTTCGTTGAGGATTGTTTACGCTGATCATGGAGTTGTGGGAGAGACGACGATTGGCGGGAGACGGGTAGAGGCTCATAAGACGGTTAGAGTAACCGGGATTGAGGCTGAGATCGGTTCGTTTCGGTTATTGAATACGAGGGGTTTGGATTCGGATTTGAGGTCTGGGTTTTTGGAACTGACAAGTGTTGCTCAGGTTAGAGGAAGGATTAAAGTGATGGGAAGGAGAAAATGGAAAATTGGTGTGATGAGTTGCACCATGAGACTTAATTTAAACGGCCGGTTTATTCAAAATTTGTTATGTGATTAGTAGTTAGTTTTTTTTTTTTTTTGTCAACGATTAGTAGTTAGTTATTGATCGGTTTTGTTATCCGGTTCAGAATATTATTATTCTTCGTTGTTTTGTCTGTTTTGCGATATTTTCATGGTCTTTGACTCTTTTGTATATGAATTATGAAATACTTTTGTTTACGAAATACATACCTAAAAGGTTAGCGCGTTAAGAAAATGATAAATTATTTTCTCAATGGTAGAATAAATGCACATTAAGAATACTTTCCCATTGTTTAGTACTAATACCCCACATTTTGATTAGTACTCCGGTTAAGAAGATTTCTTTGTTGTTATATATGCTTTTGCGATATTGTAATTTTAGGGGGGCTTATTGAATTAAGGGTTTGAGTAGGTTTTGAAGATTTTAAGATTTAGAGGGTTTTGTTGAATTCTATGATTTTGATGTAGGGTTTTGTTGAATTCAAGGATTTTGATGGAGATTTAAAAGGAAACTTTGGTAGGATTTGGTAAGATATTTCTAAAATATTTTAATAATAAATTCGGCCACAACTTTCTATTCCTATTTGTATCTAAGGTCTATGGATATAGGTTGGTAGGGGAAAAATATATATTTACGGTTGTTATATATTGCTCTGATTTTGTGGCTAAAGTATTGACATATATATAGGTTGCCGGATGAATATATCTGTTAATATATTGCTAATCTATGTTTCCATATAACAGGACACAAATAAAGATGCAGATTTCAAGCTCAACTGGAAGCGAGTAGCTATCACAAGCATGTTTGGACTTGGTTTTGTTGGTAATGTTGGCCACTTCTGGTTTCTTTCCTGCTTCTTTCATAATCATTTAGCTATAAATGCTCATGTTTGCATCTCACCTAATCCAGCAAAACTGTTATACTTGCGGTATCGCAGGTACGGAGGCCTTGATATAAAAGCTTTGATATGTACCGAAGTCAACACGTTTTGTGGCACAGTGGCAGCCAAAGTGGCAATGGATGGTCTTATATTTGGCCCCATAGATCTACTTATATTCTTCACATAATGGGATAAGCTACGGGCAAGAACACATCTCAAGTTAAAGAAGGACTCAAGACAGATTTTCTACCAGCTATAGCTCTTGAAGGCGGAGCATGGCCGCTTCTTCAGATCGCAAACTTCTGATACATTCCTGTTCAATAGCAACTACTTTACGTCAACATCTTTTGCCTGATATATTGTTTTAGGAGATGTTGAAGACGGCAAGAGAAGTAAGGTTTGTTAGCTGAAGAGGTATGTTTCCATGTACCATCTGAAGCTACTGCATACAACACTGATGCAAATGTCTCAACCCTCCAAATAACTCATTCTGACTCAATGGAAACTGATTCTGTCCCTCCTATAAGCTCACCAGCAGATAATTCCACATCTATTAGCGATTCTCTATCTGATATAGTATGTGTTCCGGAAACTACACAATTTAACACGGATTCTGGTTTCATTGGGAACATCACTACATCAACTTCTGTTTCACCTACTTCTTCTGCTCCTTTAGTCTTTGCTGCTGCACACTACCACTGTCTACCCTTGTGGTGGATTTGAAATGTAAATCCAGTGTAGATGGCCTCCGAGATAGTTGCTTACAGTTAAGTGATGCAAAAGGATCAAACAGATTTGCTAATCTAGCCATGTTAGAAGAAGATATACAGCTGGATGTTGTGACCTCCCCCTCTCAGTCTATGTCCCCATCAGTCGAAACCAACGCTCAATTTGTTTATAACTCTTCCGTGCCTTCAACGCCATCTTCATTTTCAGACCTTTTTGTGGACGATGTTGTGGCTACAAGCTCCGATAGTTTTGATATGGCGCAAAGATCTCGTGGAGATCGTAGTAAATATGAAATAATCTTTTTTTTCTTCTTAAATTCCATCTCTTTAGATGGTATTTTGTTCTATTGGATTTGAAGGGTAAATGATAGTTTTTAATAATCCAAAATAACTTTTGATGAATCTCATTGATGAAATCCATATTTTCCAATAAAGGGTGATTTAAAAGAGTTTTTATAAATGATACATCCAATAAAGGAGGATTTGTAATTTTTTTTATAAATACCTAATCCAATAAGGGAGAATTTGGCAAAAACCTAAAATTTTATGAAATCCCTAATCCAATAAGCCCCACTTAGTCTTTGTATATGAAGAGGAATATTTTTGTTTACGAAATTCATAGGTATTGTAAAAAGTTTAGCGCGATAATAAAATGATATATATTATTTTCTCAATAACAAATACATTAATCTATGCTATTATTTATGAAGTGATTTTGCTGATTTGTCACATTCTCCATGATTTTAGCTAATCTTGCTTATTTTTCATATTATTGTTAGTTTTTTTTGTTAGTTTTTAGCTTAAATATTTAATTTATTAATTTAAATAATATAAATATTTCGAAATTTTTAATTAATTTATTAATTTAAATATTATACTATTTCGAAATTTCTAATTGGAATTATAATTATTTTAACTTCTTATTAGTTTTTAGCTTAAATATTTAATTTATTAATTTAAATAATATAAATATTTCGAAATTTTTAATTAATTTATTAATTTAAATATTATACTATTTCGAAATTTCTAATTGGAATTATAATTATTTTAACTTCTTATTAGTTTTTAGCTTAAATCATTAATTTATTCATTTAAATAATATAACTATCTCGAAATTTATAATTGGAACTAAAATTATAATTGTTTTAACTTTCACAAGTGAAGACCAATTCTTGTTTTCATGTAATGTAAGATGTTTTAAATTTTATAATTTCATTTTTCTCATTCATTCAAAGTTGTATAAGTTATAGTTTTTTTTTCATCCTCTAGGTATAGTGTTTTCTGGTTGTTTCAATTGCTTGCGTTATTTTTATGATATCACTTTCATTTTGATGTGAACTTTCTTTTTTCAGTGGTTCAATCATTTTGTGCAGATCAAACAATATTTTTTGTCAAACAGTATTATTGGTGGAGTTGTTTGCATTAACGGCTATATGAACAACATCAAAGCTTAATTCTCTCTTTAGCTTTAGATCCTTTTTTGGGTTTTTGACATCTATATTTTTGTACTTTCGATATTTGTTTTCTGTTTAGTTGGACTTTTATGTTTTTCTTTCTTTCGTTGAGTTTAAAAAACTACGAAGCAAATCGGTTTTATTACATGTTCTAAATTATTTAATGGCAGTTATTTCGCTTATATGTTTTATTACTGTTTAATTTATAGGAAAACTTATGCTTTAATATTAAGTTCAGAGAGTTGCTTATGTAATCATGTTACGAACATGTGTTTAATGGTTTAATCTCTAAAACGGCTAAAGTAGATATATTTTTAATGAATAATTAGATTTATCATTATATAATTAACTATAATAGTTTTTTTTAAGTTTTCTTCTAAATTATCACCGAACTTTATTTTTTATTTTATTTTTACTTGGATTTGTGTGTTTCAATGTTTATTGGTAATTTAATATATTTTCCTGGTTTAAAAAACAAAGTAGATTAAGAGAGACCAAAAGTTCACATTTGTTGTCTAAAAAGGAAGTTCACATTCTTATTTTACTTTATTATGTGTAATATTTGATATGTAATTATGCTCTCATGGTTTCATATTTTTATGATTTTCTTTTGTACTAAGAAGACGTAGACCGAGATAAAAATTAAAGAAAACTAAAATAATTAAGAATATAAAAAATAAGTTATTTTCATGTTTAAATCATAAGAAATATATTAATAACTATTAGTAAAAGAACCTAGTGGCGGAGTAAATGAGACTTTGGCCAATATTTAATATGAATGACCCCGCATTTTTGACTCTTAGGGGGTGGTATTCGATCCAGAAATTTAATAGAATTTCAAAGAATTCATAAATAAGAATTTTTGCACTAGATTATAAGATTTGACGAGGTTTGGATGCATTTACATAATTCTTATGTTTACTTTTTCTTATGGATTTTAAAAGAATTGACATAAATTTGACAGAATATTAATTTCTCTAAAATCTATGAAATTTTTGAATTTTTGGTTGTGACGTTTCTCCCATTTCCATCCTAATACAAAAATTGAATAAATAAATATATTTACTAGTCATCTTTCACATACATATGTATATGCAAATGATTATCTTATACAAACAAATAATATGAGCAAACGGTAAATACTAAACTAACGTCATTGACTAATGATAACACAAAGAATGAAAACAAAAACTACGAGTTTCATGCTTTTCAAATGTCAACTAGATTGAAAAGTTTCAGAAACTATCTGCCCTTTTTTCAAAAAAAAAAAAAGTTTCAGAAACTATCCTAGCGAGATAGAGAGAGGATTACGATCCATAGATTACGAAGGGGAAATTAATATTACCTGGCGTTGAAACGAGAGAGAAGAAGCGGAGAACTCTCGGCGCGTTACTCGATGAGGAAAGTGGATAGGCAGAGGAGAAAGACGGAGACACCATGAGGGATAAGAGATAGAAGGATAGACAGGATAACACGTGAAACCACGAGTGCTACCACTACTCTCTCTCCCGTCACAAATGACGGCGATGATTCTCCGACCATATGATCGCCGTGCAATAGTTTATACTATCATTACAAAACCGTAGAGAGGCATGAGTTACAACTCTGTATGTGAACATGGAGGTTCAGACTGATCGTCACCATTCTTTGCCCTACGTTTGGAACAAATAAAAAAACAGAGAAATAGAGATAAATGTGATTATTGTTGTGTTTTATTACGATACAATTCTCTTCATAAGAGTAAGGAATTGGTTCTTTGTTTTTTTACAATAATTTTCCATTAAATTCTTTTTGAATAACATTACTACAAAATCTATCAAATATTGAATAACACTAGAATTTAAAGTAATTAGAAAATTGATTACAAATCTTTAATCCAATAACAGAAGAATTTGAAAGAATTGATGAAATGCATAATTGAATAACAGTATAATTTAATGGAAACTATGATTCCTTCAAATTCCATCAAACTTCTACTTCCAATACCCCCACCTTAGATGCAGATACACATCACATTACATCTACTGATTAGCTCATACTGTACCGGCACAAATGCCGGTTTAATATATTGGTCGTATGAGATGGATCGGATTTAAGATATCGTTAAAACGAGTTAACAAGCTTTGCAACCACCACATGCCGGTCCATCCATGCATTCAGAAAAGCGGGTTGGTTCACTTTAGCTAAGCAATTTCTGTTTACCAAATATGGATTTGGTTTGGGTTGTTTAGTATGAAAACAATATCAAACGCTTTTGAAATGAAACTTGATTTGGATTCTTTTCTCCAAAAGTTTCGATACGGTTAATCTGTATTTCAATTCTGTTTTGAACCTCACAGAAATTTGGACAAAACTGGGCTTGGGCTATCTTACTCAATCTGGGTATATTTTAAAAATCCTTTATATAGGTTACTTGTCGTTTTATAACATAAGTACTATACATCATTGATTTTTGGTTACTAAGCATTGAATGTTACAACTCGAAGAAATAATCGACATGCATTTTGTAACCCGTGTGCACGCGATGATTTTGCAACTGATAAATTTGAAATCAGAGTCAGAGCAATATTATTCCAAATTATTTTATTATTATTTGTCAGTATGTTATATAGGAAGCTATATTTTTACTTTTTATTCAATAGAACCTACTCTATATCCTACGGGAGCTTGAAATTTATGAATTTTTTTTGTGCGAGAATTATGGATTCGTTTTTCTTCCTCCTTCTTTTTGTCGTTGTTTCGTCCTTAAATTTTTACCACTTACGAACAAAAAGAAAAGAGAACATCACATCGACAAAGGAAAAGGGAAAAGTAAATCTGTTTTTTCACTGTTTTTGTCTCAACTTTCACCCTCTCACATATCAATAAAGCCTTCGCATTTACTTCTCTTTCCGTCATTCCATATTTACTAATATACCATTCACACAGTAAAAAAGAAAGAAATGAAATAAATTCAAAGTAAATGACATGGTTAACATCTTTTGCCCACTCTTTAACCACTGCTTTTTGTCACATATTCTAGACAACACCAACAATTTTCTATAATCCCATATGACAATAGGGCATAACGAATAATACATCAATCAGTTATCTATTTCAAGTTATTTCCCCTTAACCCTCAAAAAGATGATGCAAAAGGAAGAAGAAGAAGTCTATTTTTCTTCTTCATAAGCTTTTCATGTTCGAAAGTTTCATTAGTCATCATCACTACATGACCAAACATAGCTGCTACCACTCTTACCAAAGTACAAAGCTAAAAATATACTAGTATTTACAATAAACATAATTATTATGCGAGAAAAAGATCCACGATTGTCTCATTTATCGTAAGAGGATGAATCACTTACCGATCTTGGTAACACCGACGGATCTTTATCTGGAAAAAAAAAATTAAAATAATCATATAACTAATGAAATTCAGAAGAAGAAATGTAAGAAGAAAATGTTAATGGAGATACCTCGAGAGGAATTGAAAGATCTTTTGCAGTGTAAAATGGCGCTTTGAATGCTATCTTGCTGCTGCAGAAGCGAGTCGTCACGTCTCCTTGACTCAGACGACGTCGTAACAGTAGTCGCCGGCGGAATCGTGGTCGTCGAGGAAGAGGATCTGCTTTTACCGAGGTGCTTCCTCACTACTTTAAAACCCGCCGGAATATTGATGTTTATGTTTCCCGGTTTATGAGCCTTCTTCACCGGAGACCCCGCTTTCTCCGCCGCGGGTATAGTCGCCGGAGCGGAGGAGTCCAAGCTTAACGGGCCGGAGTGCTTCAACTTCTCGCCGTAACGACGCGAAACTCGGACGTAGAGAGGCTTCACTTTCTTCAAATACTTTTGCATCATCACGAACCGGTTCTCTTCCGAAACGACAGGCTCGCTGCCGTTTTGCCTCTTCGTGGTGGTGGACGTACACGGAGAAGAAGACGAGGATGAGGAGTTTCTTAAGCTGTTATCTCTCGTGAAGAGAGAAACTACAGGCACTTCTTCCGGTTTTAAACTCACAGTAACGGTACTTTTCAGTTGAGACTCCGGCGACTGAGACGGTGGTTGCGACGGAGGAAGAGGTGGATTTTGCTTGTCCAAGTCTCCAGATTTCGCCAGGAGTAGCTTTGATTTCTTCATGCCGAGCATGAACACAAGAAGCTTAGTAGCTGATTTCAAAATCGACGCCGATAACTGCGCCGCCGGAGCTTTGACGGAGCATGTCTGCTCTGTTCCCGTTGACGGCGGTTCAACCTCCTCGACGATCTGTCCCTTTAAGTAAACGTCGCCGGAAGGAGAGACTATAAGGTCTTGATCTACTCCCTCATCTTCTCCGCCTGAACACGACGAGAGCGTGAACTTGTACTCACAACCACCCTCCGTACAGTCGGAATCTCCCTCTCCGCTTTTTCCTCCTCCGACGTCGTCTTCGGAAACTTCATCTCCGTGTTCTTCGCTTTCTTCTTCTTCTTCAACCGGAACAGCGAACTTGAGATCAAAGAACGGTCCTTCGTCGTCTCCTGCATCTTCTTCCTCGGTTTCCTTGACAGAGACGGAGGTGACAATGGTGGTGGCTTCGCCGGAGTAACGGCAAGAAGAGTCGGAGGACTGAGGAGGGAGGAAGCTAAGGCCGGAGGAAACACCACCGCCACCATTGTTCTTCCAGTAGTTGAGGAGACTGAAAGCTTCCATGGTAGGGAAAGCCAGAATCGTCAGCCTTTCAAAACGCTGCGTTTTTTTAAGCTTTGCAAGTTTTTTTCTCCTTTTACTTTCTTTCTGCTACAAAAGTTTGAGAAGAAAAGAAAGGGTTTACGGTGGAGCTTGGAAGAGAAGAGTGAAAGCTATAAATGCTAAAGTGGTAAATAATCACTAACATTAATAATTAATTTATTTTATCCTTCTTTTTGTATGAAACCATTAATTAAGCTAATTCTTTTTAAGATATACTTCTATTTCTAAAATGTAAGTAGTTTTAGAGAAAATATTTTGTTTCAAAATATAACTTGTTTTCACATTTTAATACACATTTTACGTTTTATTGAATATAGTTAACCAATAAAATAATATATGATTCTTAATAGTTGGTTGAATTTATACATTAAATGATACATTTTAAAAAGAAAACAATTTTTTTAAATTTAATGTTTTTAGCTAAAATTATTTACATTTAAAAACGGAAGGAGTAGTATTCGATATTTTTGCTTTTAATTGCATTGCTTTTTTAACGACAACTTTTAATTGCATTGCTATTTGACAAATTTGTGAAACAACTGTAACAAAAAACAATGTTTTTTTCTTTAAACAAAAAATAGTGTTATGACAAAAAAAAGTTTGGAACACTGATGCATTGCTAATTAACGTTCCAAGTTTTTACTGTCTTCAATAATACAATGAGTTACAATTTAACTGTGTTATAAAAGTAATGGAAAAGTCTATCTTTATTCATAACATAAAGGTTCGTTATATAGAAGATTACATCGTCATAGATAAATGAAAAGATTATAAATCATAATCTCTTGGTTATGAGCTATTCACAATCTGGTTCATAACACTCCTCCTTGGATGTCATAACCATTTATAGCTTGTAATGCGTTTTAATGTTGCCTCATTAAAACCTTATCAGGAAAACCCAATTGGGAAAAAACTAAGGTTAAGGAAAAAGAGTACGACACACATTACTCCCTCTGATTTGGACATTACTGAAGGTCCCTTGGACCTATCCAATTTTCTGCAACCCGTGGGTGATGAAGATCTTAGGCAGAATATGCTTCATCCTCGAACATGATAGTTAGTTCTTCTTTACCATCGGCCATGCCACAATCTGATCGAACATATTGAGTCATCGACCTCAAATACACACACACGAAATCTTGGATGATGTTGCTGTGATATGCGTGTACCACCATGTGTAAAACATAACATGTCTAAAAACAAATCAACAAAACCAAATAACCCCTCTTTGGACAGGTTAGTATAAAATAAACCAAAATCAAAGGCTTCTTCATCATCCTTCTTATGGACCAATCAGATCAGTGTCTGAAACAAGACTTCTGCATCGTCCATCTCTGGACTAAATG
>NC_027756.1:11433588-11434729 GCF_000695525.1 Brassica oleracea var. oleracea | reverse complement strand
GCAAGTCTAATTTTCTCTCTTATATAGCTAGACTTATGAGAAATCTAAAAGTAGTTGCATCCACCACATGGGAGTATGTCTCCTCATAATCTATTACTGATCTTTGTGAGAATCCTTTTGCAACATCAGCTTTCTATCTCACGATTTATATTCCTCACAAGACCCATTTATATCTACTGGTTTTAACATCATATGGCGTCTTAATCATATGGCCAAATACGCCTTTCTTCCTTAAACTATTTAACCCCACGTTTCCATTCAATTCAATCTGTTCTACGAGTGCACACTCTTATATTGACGTGGTTTCATGATCCTCGCTTATATTCATAAATTCAAGTGCTACCTTGTATGCAAATAAATCATCTTATGTCGACATTCCTTATTGGTTTCATTATGTTCCAGACATGATATAATCGATTGAGATTCATTATTATCAGGACCTTTAATATTTTGCAGCTTACGTCCCAAGCTACATTGTTTGGTACATGTACCTTAGAGCTGACCGGCCTTATCTCCATTTATGGGATGGTTTCCTTAGTAACCTCGGATTTGGATTTTGATTATCATTCTCTGCACCTTTCTTTTGTTTCCGAGGATTCTGATCTTTTGGAACCTATTTGGTCTACCACGTTTCATACGTTGTCTAGACTCTGTAGCAACTTGACTGTGTCTCTTCTTGGACATCAAATTCGTTGGTGCTTTACAAGCAGGTTTATATATGACTTAGTCATTTTTTCGGGTCAGCAAATGTGTCTGGCATTTGATTAGCTAGCTTTGTAAATGTATAATCTTTGGACGTCTATTTCACATTCTTTAGTCCGAGGATCTTGCCAAGACATTGATGGTTGATTCCATTCTATTTCTTTTACCATTCTTTTACCAGCTTTATTATTTTTCTCCTCCTGGTCTTAAAATAATTTGTGTACCTGGCCTTAAATATAATCACCCATAGTTGGCTCAAAGTACTTTATTATTGTGGGAGAATCATGTCCAACATATATCCCCATCGTTCTTTTGAGGTCCCATCTTAGTTCTCTGTGGTAGAGCAATTAGTACATAGACAGCACATCCAAATGTCTTATGATGGGGTATGTCTGACTCTTGGCCCGTTAATAATTATGATAGGGGATATCTATGCTCA
>NC_027756.1:11432342-11433522 GCF_000695525.1 Brassica oleracea var. oleracea | reverse complement strand
CTATTTGCGTTTTAAAAGATTTCGGCCAAGCCGTTCTTGGTATGGACATGTATCACATAATTATCCACACTTACCCCCATGGACATACCATAATCATTTAAACGCTTGGGACATGTTTTCACCAGTATTATCTAGACATATAGTCTTTATTTATGAAATGAAAAAGGGGCTCGTAGCCGTTTTACTGGTGATGGCCCAATGACTTTTCCTTGTGTACATGCTACACACATGAGATTCTTTGGGATAACTCTTCTTATCTTTTAATGTGTGCCTTTTGAATATCAACTTTCGCATCATGTTTGGACCAGGATGGCCAATCCGGTTGTGCCATAAAGTGTATATTTTCGCAGGTTTTTAGCCTCTATCATACTTATCTATGCATAGTCTAGGTCAGTACCTCTGCCATAGTGATTCCCACGGCCAAATGTGTTATAGTGGCCATGGCCACGTCCTTTCCACCCTCCACGGCCATGATCGTGTGGTCTATCATTCTGGACGTGGTTACCTTTTTTTTTTCTTCTGTGGCCTTATTGGTATCAGGTAATGGGGTTAATCCAGGAGGTCTCAATTCACTGTTTCTCATCAGTAATCCATTATTTTTGCCCAGCTAGCAATAAATTCATCCACAGACTTATAGTCCTGGATTCTGGGATTCCTCCAATCAAATAGGGTCTTTGCTAATAACACCGTTCTTTGGTGATCATATCTCGATTTTTAACTCTGTCTAAAGGCCTAGAGGATTCTCTATAGTCAGATACTGATCTTTGATACTCTTAATAAGATGATGGCTAATAATTAATATTGTCATGTATCAATCTTTCTCATTGGCATTGTTTTCTATGATACATTCACCAAGTCTTTTTGACTTTAGGATAATCTTTGTATTCAATGTCCACCGTAAATAATTATCTCCAGAGAGATTTAGGGCAGCAAAATCCAGGTTGATTTTCGACATCTCAAATCATATATCACTCAATATTTAGGTATAATTTTCATGCGGTCTTACTCTTAAAAACAATCAATTCGGATTTCAATCTTGTGAGGACAATAAGACTATTAATCTTAAAGGCATTTAATCAATCAGAATCAGTCAATTTCTAGCAAGTCCCAGCAATACTATTTCTATGTGCTCATAATATTATGGTTTATCAAGACTAGCAAAAACAGATTCAATTAATCA
>NC_027756.1:11417361-11431577 GCF_000695525.1 Brassica oleracea var. oleracea | reverse complement strand
TTAGGGTTTGGGGTATCGAACTTTTAGAGCTTCGATTTACTCAGTTAGGATTTTTGATCTATTACCCTATGGTTTTGATTCATAAAGATTAGGGTTTTAGGGTTTCATTTTTATCAATCAATCCATGTTTGATTATGGGTTCTTAGGTTTTGAATTACGTTTTAACCTTAGATGATTGTTGAATCGGACCACCAAAGGAGTTGATCGAGTCGCTTCTATCGGGTCGCGGACGTCCTTTGTTGCTTGATCGGGAACGCCTTGATCGTCGGACGCGAGCTGTCTGATGTTGTCGCGAACGAGGAAGAGGTCGCGTGCTGGAGCTGCTCTCGGGTCGCGAACGGCTGAGTTACGATCAGGAACGCCTTGGGCTGAAGCTGATCGGGGACGCGAGCTGGAACAAATACGAGAACAAGAGACGCGAACGGAGTTTAGGGTTCGTCGGATCGCCGGCTAGGGTTAGGGTTTTAGGGTTTTTCGATTTGGGTATTAGTTTAAGGATTTAGAGTGTCGTGTTGATAACGTGTTATAAAAGTAATGGAAAAGTCTATTTTTATTCATAGCATAGAGGTTCCTTATATAGGAGATTACATCGTCATAGATAAATAGAAATATTACAAATCATAATCTTTTGGTTATGAACAATCCACGGTCTGGTCCATAACAAATTGGTAATTTTATGTTAATACTATACTATGCTTATTTTATTCACAACATGCTTCTTTCTTTTGAAACATCACAACATGTTTATATAATATGATACTTGTGAATTTTTGAGAGTTGAGCATTAGAATATAAGAAAACAAAGGCTTCGGATGTTGTTTTTCGTTTCTAAATTAATTTTAATAAAAACGAATGTCACTTTCGCATAAATAAAAAGAAGAATAACATGTTTTATATTTTTTAGCAAAAAAAAAAGTTTTATATTTTAAAATTAACTTTGTATTTTCACTTTTTTTACAAAGAAGCAGAGCCAAAAGAGATGATGAATAAGAGAAAAAACGTGGCCAAGATCTGCGTTGTGAAGCGAGTGAGTTGTTAAGCGTAGGGAGCAGGTCAGTCACGTGACTTTCAGACTGGGACAGTCAGACCAAAAGGTCAGATATCATTAAAGTATGTATACGTACTCTTTTATTTTCTACTCCCTCTGCATAGTTACACATCCGTTTTTTTTTTTTGAACAATAAGATAATTTAATTAAAAAAGGGTTTAGGTTACAATAGATGAACGGCTAATTAAGTGGACCGCTAGACAACTCTTCGCGAGCCCATCCGCAGATCTATTAAGGGATCATGGGATGAAAGTAAAACGACAAGATAGAAACGAAGAGGAAGATGAAAAAGCTAGGTCGTCGATATCGGCGAGAACCCCGAAGAGTTCTGATGATCGTCGGCGAGAAGAGATCGTATGAACGAGTACTTGAGAGTCTGATTTAATACAAATATGACGGTAGTTGAGAGATGCCGCTTGGAGGAGGGCTTCTCAGATGGCTAGAGCTTCTGCCATACAAGGAGAGGAGAAAAAGTTTTGTGCCGAGGAGCCTATCCAAAGCTCTTCCGAGGTGAAATCAGTGAAGATCCAGGCCAATCCCGCTGATCGGGTTCCTGCCTTCCACGAAGCGTCCGTGTTACATATGATTTCCAAAGGGGAACCGATGGCATCAGGAGTGATGGGTAAGCTTTTAGGATTTGGGTTTTGTTTGATTGTTGCGCCGATTCCCATTCTTTGAGGGCTCCTAGGACTCTTGTAAATACTTCTATTGCTGATTGATGTCGGTTTTCAAACAGGAGTTGATTCCTTGAGGTCCATAACGTCCAGCAGATCCACGAGAGAGCATTACCTGTAAATCCAAACGGGGGTAGAGGAGCTTGGGTCATGGAGTATTGTAGCTTGTCGAAGAACGAAGTTTGCGGTGAAGTATCCAACTTGTATTCACATGGTCCGAGATCCCAAACTTCGGTTGCAAAAGGGCAGTGGAAGAGAATGTGAGAGATAGATTCCAAATCTCCACAGCGAGGGCACATGGTATTGGAGAGCATTCCTCGAGATTGTATATTGGCACCCGTTGGGAGTGCATTGTTTCCCACCTTCCAGAGAAAAAGTTCCAGCTTTAGTGACAAAGGTGGACTCAAAATGAGTTTATTCCAAAGGTGAGTTTCAACTCCAGTTCCATTTCCGTGCGCATTTGCATTTGCCAAGAGTGTGTTAGTCGATTGGCATTTTTCAGTTTTGATCGCTTTGTATCCCGTCTTGACTCTATATATCCCTGATTTTTGCAGGGACCAGATAAAAGAGTCTTGTGCTCCAAAGATGCTTGATCTCAAGCTTAGAATGCGGCTTTTGAGGTCAGGTAGCAGGTTCTCCACTTTAGCCACATTCCATTCTCTAGATTCTCTTTTGAGCAGGTCTGATACCCTGAGGTCTCTGTCTTGCAGGGTTAAAGGACCAAAAGGCTTGAGGGTCTCCTCCGATGTTATCTAAGAGTCATTCAAAACAGATGTTGATTCCCCATCCCCAATTGCTTTCCCTAGGTGGCTTAGTAAAAGATCTCTACCCAATAGGACTCCTTTCCAGCCGTGAGATATGTTACTAGCAGCCTGGACGTTTAGGAATGAGGTCTTATTGAAGTATTTACCGAGCAGGATCCTAGCAAGTAGAGAGTCCGGTTTGGTTATCAGTCGCCATCCGATCTTTGCTAGTAAATCTTGGCTGAAGGCTTGGATATCCCTGAAACCTAGACCTCTCATTCCTTTAGGTAGTGTTAGCTTGTCCCAAGCGATCCAGCATATTTTTTTCACCCCATCTGTGGAGTCCCACCAGAATCTAGTAAGCACCGATTGGATGCGTTTTCATAGTCTCACTGGTAGAAGGAAGCAAGTCATTGCGAATGAGGGAATGACTGAGAGGACTGATTGGATCATGATCGCCTTCCCGGCTGTAGAGATAAATTTTGTTGAGTAGTTTAGAGCTCTCTACTTCATGCGGTCCACTATAGCCGTGAAGAGGTCTTTTTTCTTCCTACCAAAGTGTTTTGGAAGTCCCATGTATTTACCTACTCCTCCTTCTTTTTCAATACCTAACTGAGCCTTGACTCTGTTTCTGATTTCGATTGGTGTTTTGCTTGAAAACAAGATCGATGATTTTTGAGGATTAATCATCTATTCTGAGGCTAGTTCGTAACTGTGCAGGATTTCCAGCAGAGTTTCACAAGCATGGGTGTTAGACTTCATGAATATCATTGTGTCATCAGCGAAGAGAAAATGATTCAGCTTCAGACTGTTTCTGGAGACTCTAATGCCTGGTAAGGTTACAACTTCCTGAGCTTGTTTACATAAACCTGAAAGTACTTAACCGTAAATGATAAAGATATATGGTGACAGGGGATCAACTTGCCTGATGCCTCTCTGGGGAAGGACTTTACCTACCGCTTCATTATCCAGCAGGAAGGAGTAAGAGACTGTCGAGACGCACTGGATCATCCACTCAATCCAGGTTTAACAAAAACCCATTCTTTCAAGGACTGTTTGTATAAAAGTTCATTCTAGGCGATCATAAGTCTTACTGATATATGTTTTCACAGCCATGGAGTAGTGCTTGACAGCCCCTGACGACTTAAGGAAGTGGAGAACTTCATGCGTAATGAGGACATTGTCTGAGATCACTCTTCCAGGTACGAAAGCAGACTGATTCCCTGATATTATCTCTTGTAGAACCGGCTTGAGCCGTAGAGAAAGTAGCTATGATATGATCTTGTAATAGACATTGCAGAGAGCAATGGGTCTGTAGTCTGAGACCGCTTTAGGACTTTGAATCTTAGGAATCAATCTTATATGTGTCTCATTGATGCAGAGAGGTAGATAACCCTTGGTGAAGAAGCATTGGGTTTCCTTTATTATCCTTGGTCCTACTGCCTCCCAGTTAGATTGGAAGAAGCTAGCTGAGAAACTGTCAGGTCCCAGGGCTATGTCAGGATGAATTGCAAATAGTGCGTCTTTAATCTCAGTGGGTGACGGTAGTTAAGTGAGCTTCTCATTCATTTCTGTGGAGATACAGGGGGAGATGGCCTTCTGCACCACCTTTGTTGCAGAGTTTCCTGAGGAAGTGAAGATATCACTAAAGTACTTTGAGATGGTGTTAGCTATCTGCTCATCTTCGAACACTGGTGATCCTTCTGAGTCTTCGAGGACCGAGATTCTATTCCTAGCTCTTCTTCCCTTCGTAGTAGCGTGAAAAAAGGACGTGTTTCTATTTCCTAGGGTGAGCCATTGAAGCCTGCTGCGTTGCCTCCAGTACTCTTCGTCAGCCTTGTATGCCTTGAGGAGGTCCAGATTGATTCTAGAGATGCATTCATCATCAGAGATAGATGCGGATAAGGCACTGTCCAGTGCTACTTTGAGTTCAAAAATTTTCTTTTTGCTGTTAATATATAATTTCTTGCTCCACGCTGAGATAGTCTGTCTGCTTTTTTGGATTCACAGGTGTACATAGAGGTGTTGATTATCAGCCCATACCTTTGCAAACAGATCCCTTGCTTCATCATTTTCACGTAGTCGTCGATCATACCGGAAGATCTTCGAGGGTTTTTTCCTTTTGGAGTCAAAGGTTGAAAGTATGGGCCTGTGAACCGAAGCTTCAAAGGCTAGATAGTGAGATCTCACATTTGGGAAAAGGTCTGACCAGGAGCTGTTGGCTAGTGCCCTATCTAGTCGACAATGAACCAAATGTGTGTGTCTGGTACCTCTCCATGATAGAAAGTTGTCTGTGTGCTTTAGGTCAAAGAGGTCGTTGGATGACAGAAAACTTCAGAATTTGCTAAAAGAGCTTTCAGGTCTCTCTCTCCCTCCTGATTTTTCTGAGTTATAAGTTATTTCATTAAAGTCACCGGTGAAAAACTATGGATTGTTACGGTTTGCATCTAGTTCTGAGAGCATTGTCCACACCTCCAGTCTTTTAGGAATGTTTGGGGCTCCATAGACGAAGGTGCCATTGAAGCTCTTTCCTTTAAAGGAGATTGACGCATCTATGAAGTTTGGGTTCGAAGTGAGGATGCATACCTCCACATCAGGTTTCCAGAACAAGGCAAGGCCTCCTGAGGCTGGGCTTTTCGGAGCCACCAGGTAGTGGGAGTTTAGATTTAAAGATTCCAGTTCTTTCAGTACGAAGTCATCTCCATTCTTTGTTTCTGTAAAAAAAATAACATCGGGAGAACATTCTTTATTCAGGTCTATGAACCTTCGGACTGTTGCGGGGTTCCCCAAACCGTAGCAGTTCCAGCTCAATACGACTAAGGAAGAGGGGGAGGGTGGGTGGGAAAAACCCCGCTAAACCACAGCAGATCCAGCTCAATACGACTAAGGAAGAGGGGGAGGGTGGGTGGGAAAAACCCCGCTAAACCACAGCAGATCCAGCTCAATACGACTAAGGAAGAGGGGGAGGGTGGGTGGGAAAAACCCCGCTAAACCACAGCAGATCCAGCTCAATACGACTAAGGAAGAGGGGGAGGGTGGGTGGGAAAAACCCCGCTAAACCACAGCAGATCCAGCTCAATACGACTAAGGAAGAGGGGGAGGGTGGGTGGGAAAAACCCCGCTAAACCACAGCAGTTCCAGCTCAATACGACTAAGGAGAGGAGGAGGGTGGGTGGGAAAATCTGATGATCTTCCAGCCTGTCGAGATGAAACGTTCTGGTCCTCTGGATTCCTTTGTGAGAGCTCTTGGTCAATCCGTGGTTTGTTGTGCTACTATAGGCTTGAGCAATGTTCCGATTTCTCATGTTTGTACACATCCATAATAAACAATAGAGTGATAACTTTGTTTTTTCATTGCTTCAAATAAAACAATTACTGAAGGTTTTTTTTTAACATACTTTTATTTGGAAAAACGATTACACAGTAGGCTATGACCGAAGTCATACAATTTGAGAGAAGATTGTAAGATGCAATGATCATAATTAAACAAGAGACTACCAAAGCATGGTTTTGGTTGACTTTAGAGGGGTAAAAAGTTGCTTCTACCGTAGTCTCCCTCGGTTTCCACGTCCTCTATTTCCTCGTCCGCGAGACGTGGATTGCAATTGCCATTCCATACCTTTTGCCGAGGGTTTAACAGGTCTTTCTCGAAGGAGTCTTTTCCCTGAAGGTGTCAAAAGGTCTATTGGACCAGAACTTTCATCCAATTCAAATTGATATTCTTCTTCTCCTTCTAAGGAAGTTGAAGAGGCAAACTGATTTGAGCCCAAATCAATCTCCTGCATTCTGCTACTTTCCTTGCTAACCTCGGCTGAGGTTTGATGGACTGAAGACTCTGTGTGTTGCTTTATTGGGGCCGACTCCGTAGGCGAAGACTCAATTGTTTCATTGACACAAATAATTGTTGGTGACTCATACAAGTTCTCTAGCACTGAAATTGTAGCTAAAGAAACCAGATCATTCACATCAGTAGAATTAATTTTTTCAATCACCTCATCACATATGCAAGATGTATCATCTTTTGGTGTAGCTGGTTGATCTGAAACAGGAGCATGCAAAATACATTTTTGAGAGTTAGATGCTTGTATCGTAATGTAATTTTAGACAGAGGTAATGTAATTTGTGTTTTTTTGTCAACGAACTTACTGTAATTTATTACCGATGACTGAGCTTGAAATCTTTTTGTCTTTTAAATTGTCATGTAATCTTACTTTGTCTAAAGCTAAAGCTCAAGCTCCATTTTTGCATGTATTATCATTTTATACTATTTTCTCCGTATCTAATTTTTTATTTTTTTGCTAAAGTATCTAAAAGTATCGATTGTAGGCGTTTAATCTTTGATGATTTCATAGATCTGTCATGTTACAACTTCTCGTTGTGAGATTAGTTGTTTGTTGGGTGAATGGTTGGAAGTTCTCCGGGGAAAGATGATCAGGCGATGAAAGAATTCGCGGTGGGTTTTCTGTTCTGGTGTTTTCACGGTGAAACGCCGGTGAGTTTTTCCGGCGGGATTTCTCGAAGCGGTGATGACGTGGAGGTGTCGAGACACGCGTGTTTCCTTGTAGGTGAGGGTTTCAACACGTGGAGCGGTCATGCTGATATTTCGACACGTGGTTTGAGTGAGTCTTGTGGGCCTGGGTTTGATGACTTCGGTCTTACGGCGCATAACACTTTGGCGCTTTTAGAGTTAAATGTTGGGCTTATGATCCATTTAGTCTTTTTAGTTTAAACCTTTTGTGCTTTATGTATGTTACTAGTCCTTTTAATAATAATAATAACGGATTGAAAAAAAAAATATATATATATACTCAGTAAATTTTTAGTCACCGTTTAATTTCTTATCGTGGTATCTTTATACTATAACACTAATTATTTTTATTTGAACCGGCTGTCTTTATTCGCTTACACTACATATTCTCCAGCCAGTTGAGTTTAAGTTTACGAGATTGTGTGTTACATATATGTATAGCTCTCTTTTTAATGTTATATATCGACAAAAGCGATGGTGTTGCGTAAAACTATTTTTAAACGAAACATATTCTGAACGAATCTGGATAATGTTTTATATGATTTGTAAATATGCACCATATGTGTAAAGTTTGTAGTTCCGAGACGTATTATTAACATAATCATTATTCGGCGAAAATATGATACAATCAGATTCATTAGATGTGGACCCTAAAGTCCCATTATCATTCTTCTTTAGCGGGCTCAAGGTATCCTAGTAGTATGTAAATTCGTATGAATATCGTTACTTCTTTCTTTCTACTTCATTATTTCCAGTTCATTTAAAATGATTCATGGATCAGTTCATTTTCATTAATACTTCATTAATATATTTATGTTTCAACGATAAACAAATTCGTTTCTACCTGGAGTTTATTCGATGGGTCATTGAAAAAAAAAAAAAAAAAAAAAAAAAAGTTTATATGGAGCTTGGTTTTTTCAACTAGTTAATGCGACTCACTCTTCGAAACAAAAAAGTTTTTTTTTTCCTATTCGCATTATCAAATTCAAAAGGACAACGCACTTTCAAAAGCAAGTCAAAGAAGCTACTCTCTTGTTGTTTTATAGGGCTTCCTGAAATTCAGCTTTAGTGGATTCCTCCAAGTATAAAGTAAGTTTTTTTTATTGTGATTAATAATTTAATATACATAGGGTGTGACTGAATGTCACTTCTGGAGTAAAACTTTAAGATGAAAAATGTTTTACTCTTGGTTACTCTACAAAACTACCAATCAAGTGAAAATATGTATTGATTGTTTTCCTCTAATTACTATTTAAATAGAGTAAAACATAACATATTTACTCTCTCCTATTCAAGAGTAAACATATCTACTTTTTTTCTTTCCCACTTTTATTTTTCGTCCATTTTCTACTTATTTATATTTCTCTCATTAATTTACTCTAAAAATAACCAATCACACTTATAGTAATTTTGCAGAATTAGCATATGAAAAAGTGTATAGAGAACTGTGTAGAAAAACATATTTGGATCAATTATGATTAAGATTGAAAAGTCTCATTCATGTACTATAGGTATAATCGTATATAAACATTAAACAGACAAAATAAACAATTTTTGTATATCTTTATTTTGGAAGCAACTCAGATTGGTAAATGAAATAAATTGGATCGAAATTAAAAAAACAATTACTAATAATTTTGAGTTGTAAAACATTGTTTTTTTTTTGACAACTAACGACTATTCTATTACTCAAACTTGAGGTGATTTGAGTAACCAAACCGGAATAGAACAACCAATAAATTAAAATTTCCTATGAAAAGACATAGCAGTCATAGCTAGAGAGTCTGAAATCTGATTTTGCGCTCGTGGAACATAGGTGATCTTGAAGTCCGGAAAGCATATCTACAGAGTCTCAATCCTTTCTAATTCAGTTGCGAAGCTCGGCCATGCACGAGGCTCCTTGATCATATCAATCAGATCCTTACAATCTATCCCAAAGCTCTGACATGTCGAATGTTGAAGCATATTCTCCACCGTCCATCGCAATGCTTCTACTTCTGAATGTAAGGGTGATTCACGTCGAACGTGGTTCGTGTCCCCATAAGTTAAGCATTTCCAATGCTGTCCATCCATACCCATCCACATCCACTGAACTGAGCTGTGGGTGTCCATGACCCATCTATGTTCAAGCTTAAGATTTGAGGTTCCTCAGTGCTGTGATCTTGTACAATTGGCGGCACCTTCTCATTTGCATTAAACCATGCTTGACATTCACTCTCTGCATAACGAACTAACTCCAATAGATCTCTGTCTATCCCTCTAAAGAGCTTGTCATTACGGGCATTCCAAATGTACCAAATTATCCAAGGATAAGGATCACTGTCTAATTCAGGTTCAACAATATTGTTTTTCCTCCAGAAGAGATAATCCATATTAGCATAAATACTCTGTACCGGGAAGATATCTGGACTTGTTGGGGTCGCTGATAGAGACCAAACTTGTAGAGCAGGCAGACACTCGAATATGGCATGAGTTACAGATTCTTCTGGTTCTCCACATCGTGGGCAATAATTATCTCACCTCATATTACGCCGTACTAAGTTTCTCGTTACAACGACATGACCTGTTATCAATTGCCAAATAAGATGACATATCTTTTTAGACGCTTTTACCTTCCAAGCAAAGGCTTGGAGCTTGGTAATATTTGGCTCCAGTACCTCCTTTTCTTCTTCAGATTTTAATAAGTTCTGAACTACCCAATATTTAGATTTAACTGGGTACTGGCCATTCTTAGTATAGGACCAACAAAATGTATCATGACGATGTGGAACATCTCGGTATGTTTTATGGTCTTTATATGTTGCTGACATGGAAACATACAGAAAAAAAAAATATACATATTATGTGTTATTATAAATGGATATTTTTAAATAACTTACAGCTATTACAAAAAAAAGTTCAAAACAGTTCAGTTCTATATCAAAAGAAAAATCTGGTGTATGTTTCAGTCAGTGTTCTTAAAACCGGACCGATCCGATGGTTGGACCGGGTTCGACTATGAACCGGTTATATAACCGGGTTGTTCTAGTAATTGGTTCGACCATGAACCGGCCAAATGGCCGAATTATATTTCAAAGTTATTTAACCAATAAAAACCACTAAAACTACCAAAAATCTATAAACCATCCATATAAACAAGAAACTAATTTATATTTATAATATTTTATGTTCAAAAGTGATTTATATTTTAACTATGCATCATGTTTACTAATATTACTTTTATATTTGCATACTAAAAAAATATTAACTATATTATTGAACCAGGTTTGATCCGGTCGAACCATATTGAACCGTGATTCAAAATATTTCCGGTTCAGCTTTCGGTCCGGTTTTAAAAACATTGGTTTCAGTATATAAGTGATATGAAAAAAAATATAAGTGATACGAATAAAACAGTATAACATTTTATACGTGAGATTGTTAGACCAATCAACAATAAACATTTATAATTGAAATGACATTGATTAAAATTTGGGAAAATTTGGATAAATACACTTCAATAAGAATATAATTTGAAAAATACACCTTTGTTTAAGATTTTTTGAAAAATACACTTATCTATATATAAATTTACCAAATTGTCCAATCTTAATATTTATCAATTCCTATTAAACAATTTTAAAAAAAAAATATTTTAAAAGAAAATCGTTAGAGATAGGGAATTATTTGTGAATCCACTATTCAGAATTTCTTCCAACTCTTTAATATACACATGAAGGTAATCTTTCGATAAGACTTCAATGCTAGCAACACCATTTGTTTTTTGTGACTTTAAACTGTTGGTATGTGTTTGTTCTTCCACTGCCTTTCTTTTTCCATTACTTCTTTTTTGAATCTTGTACTCAATCTCTATATAAACAACATAAATTAAAAAATTTGTAAGATACACGAATCAAATCATAATACATCATATTAGCTAGAACTTACTTGGCTCCGGTAGAGAAGATGAAAATTTTGTAGAAACAAACGTGACTTGCTTTTCTTTTTTAACAACGTGACTTGTTTATATAAGTTGAAGAAAATAAAATAAAGGGAAATCTGGATAAACTTCATGATAAAGTCAATACAAGTCATAATTCACATGTTTATCTTTGTTATTATAAAATTTAAATGGTAAAATAACATATTTATCTCAACACACATATTTACCTAATTTTAATGATATTATTTTTATTAATTTCGAATTTATATATTAATTTCGAATTATATCTTGGGTAAAAAAGTCAATTCATAATTAAGGAAGTGTATTTTTCAAAAGTTAAAATAGAAAATGCAATTATCAAATTTCAAATCCTAAATATGGTATTTTGCAAATTATCCCTTAAAATTTTGACTCACACCAAATTTGACAAAATCTTTTATTATTGGTCAAAGAAAACCGCTTCAATGTAGCTAGCTATTTCCGTCCACCTCAATGATTAAGCAAATTACCTATTTTCTAATTAAATGATTATTATCCCAAATCATTTCAGATTCTTATACTATGAGGTGTATAACATATGCTCTTTTTACCATGTTAATCACGAGGAGGATATTACTACCCTAGGAAAATCTGATTTTGTCGGGAAATTGTTTGGCATGCTACATCAATAGTACGCCCTGGAGATGATTTGGCTAGCGGCTAGCTACATACTTTTATCCTTAAATTAATGTGTTTTTTGGTATAGGAGAAATCATATATACTATTGTTCTGAAAAATGTTAAATCGGTCCAAAATGTATATTTAAATAATCTCATGTATTAATATTATATATTATGGTATAACTAGATGTGATTTTTAAAGTAAAATATTCTGTATTAAACACATCAATTAAAAGTTTCTTTAAAAAATAAATATTTTATTTTAATAGATTAGATTGAATGCATATTTAATTAAAAATATTGTGAATAGGATTAAATGTAAAATATAACACAATAGTTAAAGATGAGATCCAAAATAAGAATCTACAATAATAGATAAGATAATAATAAATTCTCCCATACAAAAATGTCATTTTAAGATTTTTAGTTTTAGTTTAGAAATAAAGAAACTTAATATATTTTCAATGCGATTTACTCTTTTAGTTTTATTTTTATTTTTTATAACTTCGTACTTATATTAATCTGTGAAAGTATATAGTTTTCATGGAGAATACCTAAGATTACCGTAGGTACATAATAGTGAAAACAATACGAGTTTTGTGTAGCCAACTTATCCGCCACTTTGTTTGATTCCCTTTTGATCTTTGGAATGAGACTTCCTGGAACTTGCGAACCACCACCTTATTTCTCGTATCCAGTTATATGCTGGAAAATGTAATGATCTCTGATTGAGAATATACATAGCTCTCTTGCAATCACTTTCCCTTATCAGTGTACGATGCCTTTAACTCCAACAAAATTACAAAGCCGTTAGTATAGCTTGCAGTTGAGACTCTAACGGATTGGTTACCTTGCTTCCTACAGCTTGAACTGCTCCTCTGTAGGCCCTTTGTGAACCCCGAACCACCCATCCTGCTCTGGTCTTTGTTTGGTTGTTAAAAAAAGACTCATCCACGTTACATTTAGCCTAATGTGCCGGTGGAACCTTCCAGCTTTGCTTCCTTCTCACTTCTATCCTATTATTACAGCTTTGATTTCCTTCTTCATAATGCATATCTATTTTATTCCATTTATGCGCATCTTTTCTTGCAGCTAACAATACATTCCTCCAATGCGTTTGTTTATGTTGGAACATGAGCTTGTTTCGACTCTTCCAGATCCTCCATAAGATCCAACATGGTAGTTCCTGATAGTGGTGTAGTGAAACCGAAGATGAGAATAGCAATCAAGCCTCCATTTTGTCATCCAAAGTTGACAGTGGATTATCTATGACTATGTTAGTTAACCTCGATGCTCTCCAAATCCGCTTAGCATATATACAGTTGGAAAAGATGTTCTTCTGTTTCTTCCTCCAAATAACACATTTTACATATCCCATATGCAGTAATACGTCGAGAAGTTGACAGTGGATTATCTATGACTATGTTAGTTAACCTCGATGCTCTCCAAATCCGCTTAGCATATATACAGTTGGAAAAGATGTTCTTCTGTTTCTTCCTCCAAATAACACATTTTACATATCCCATATGCAGTAATACGTCGTCTTCTCAGATTGTTCCCAATGGATAGATTTCAAGACAAAAGCCTCTATAGAAATTGTTTCATGAGAAGAAACTTTTGTTTCCACACTTTATGTTTCAAGCACACATTTTCATGAGTAAAAATGATATAGTTATTATCTGGGAGATGTGTAGCTAACCAATACCCCAACTTGACTGAATATATACCATTATCATTATAATGCCATCCCATTAAGTCTTGTTGAGCCTTTGAGCTAACTTTTAATTCCAAAATCAACTTCAAATCGTCTTTAACCACCGCTTCACGTAACTATCAACATCCTAACCACTTCTGGTATCATTTAGGAAAGTGTAGACTTTTGTATCAAGATTTATTTCTCGCAAAACACGCGGAGGCCTTGGAGAATGCAGCGGTAACCATTGATCTGTCCACATATTAGTCGTCCGTCCATCACCAATGATGTGTCTCATTCTCTTAACTATTAAATCCTTTCCATAAAGAATTGATTTCCGTGCATAAGAAAACCTTTTATTTAAGGTAGCCTTCAGTATAACACCATCAAGAAAGTATCTTGCTCTAAAAACCCGAACTATAAGACAGTTTGGATTTTACATTATCCTCCACACCTGTTTTCCCAATAAAGCTTGATTGAAAGCTGCTAAATCTCTGAAGCCAATTCCTCCTTCCTACTTTGGTGTACATACTCTTTTCCAAACATATCAATGTAGTCTTTTGTTGTCTCCAAAACCCCCACCAAAATAAATCTAGCCACAATAGCATTCTTTTGGTATTCTTTTAGTTTAACTAGGTGCATAGTCCCCGCGCAAGCGCGGGATCAGCTACATTATAGGTGTATTGTATAGTTTTGTTTACGGGATTTTATTGTTTTTTTTGTCTATAATGTGATTGATTGGACTTTGGATATTACATAGGTTGATGAGTTTGATATAAGAATGAACGACGAAGTCATATGTTGATATTTTTATATCTTATATGTTCAAAGTTGAGGGTGATGAAACTTGTTAGTGTTTACTTAGGTAGTTGTTTGTATATAAATCAAATAGTGCATGGAAAAAGATAATAAATTTGGATTTAAAATGTTAGGGTTTCAAAATAACTGG
>NC_027756.1:11412590-11417022 GCF_000695525.1 Brassica oleracea var. oleracea | reverse complement strand
TGTTCCGCTTGGAATGGAGAGTTCTGAAATGCCGCATAAAAAATATATTGGCAAATAACTAATGATTGTCAACAACTATCACTATACTAAATAGAAAATAAATCAAGGTTTTTTGTTCTGTACCAACTAAAATCTTACAACAGGGTTGTCACGGTCTTTTTTCAGGAGCAATATCTTTTTCTTCCCAGAAACCATAGTCAATACAATTCTTGGGAGAGAGCTATCCATGACAGAGGCTAAAGTTGCGTAGATGAAAAAATAGATCAGAAACACAGTAGATTTTTTCAGATAAGGAAAATATGGGATAAGTTGTTGACTAATTACCAGTTTCAGTTGTTGGTATGTCATTCCACTTGAATTTGCCTGATAGTAATCTTGCTTGGAGCTATCAAATATGGTATGTTTACCAATTTCTAGGTTTGTGTTCGCAATCACTTGGAGCACCTAGCAACCTCAAAACGATCGACTTTCACAATGGAATCTGCTTTCAAAGATGGCATGTAATGATTAGCATGTCTGACGGGAGTAAACCCATGAATCACGGAATCTGCAAATAGTATTATCCAACAAAGAATCAGGAAATAAATTAAAACAATTATGTTAAATAAGTGTGATAGATCGAAGATTAACTTACGTTTTCATCGAGGAAAAAAACCGTGATTCCCACAAACTCCCTGTATTTCTTGAAGTTCAGGGAATCCCAGAAGCGGAGGAAGCCAGAGGCTATGCTCTGACTACTAAGACCAAGACGGAGAGACTCGAGGTTGTGTGACGTACGCCGGGACTCCGGTTTGACGAACTGGAGAGGCAGAGAGAAACTTTTTTCTAGAAGATGGTTAAAGCTAAGAGGAATCAATGAGTTTTGTGGAGATGTAGATTGAGTTCATCAAAGATGAGAATCATATATATATATGGTTTAGAGAGGGGCTACAAATGAGGAACATTTATGATCAAACGATTTAAGATGGGGACATGAAGAGTTCACCAGTGAAAAAATAGATTACGAACATACACACGGCGCAACTCTGTAACTCAGACTTGTTTGAGACAATGATGAAAAGAACCCATATTAAACTACAACAGTTTACAATATAGGAAAACTATAATTGTTGCAAACTTAAGATTTTTTTCATATAACGTGATCAATCCCATTTAAAAATGAAACCCATAACTCATTTGTAGGTCCGATCCTCAGAGGAAGCCGAAGAAGCAAGAGCTTCCGACCTTCATAAATATATATTAGGTTAGACCATCAATGTACAAAGGTATCAGTTAGTTTAGTGGTATAAATGTTGGTGTTTATATCTCAATAACCCGGGTTCGAGCCATGGGCTTGACACTTTTTTACACTTTTTAAAAGTAGGGTCCACAAAACGATGACGTGGCGCGCTGAGGAGTGAGCAAAAACTGATCTATTATAATATAGATCAGTTGATTTTTTACACCGTTTAACTTACGTGGTACTACATAATTTTAGAAGAAACTCATGTAACGGTATCTGGGTTTATCTTTTGGGCCTACCTTAAAATTCCTTACAGGCCCAAACCGAACGGTTTACACATTGTTCTTTGACCCCTTCGCCTTATTCCTTATCCACGTGGAGTGTGGAGACATTTAAACGATTCGCTAACGGAGACATCTAGACTAGGAACAACAATTTAACGGTCGTTTGTCTACTTTTTTCAAATTAAATTATTTTAGAAAGCAAGCTACTGATTCCCAACGTGGACCGTACCTGCCCGGACAAACCAACGGCTCAGATTGAGTTATAAAATCGACGGTTGAGATTGAATCTGTATCAAACGCTCTTATTCAGAGGCGACTGAAGTCTTTTTAATTTCATCTCCCGTTTCTAAACTCATTCACGTCTGAACCAGAAAGAGTTTTAGGGTTTTTGCGGAGGTTTCAAGGAAGTAAAGTTACAATGGCGGAAGAGAACAAACACGAGGAGTCAATCATGGAGAAGATAGCTGAGAAGATCCATGGCCACGATAACTCTTCTTCGTCAGATTCAGATGACGAGAAGAAAGCGTCGTCTATCAAGACGAAGATCTACCGCCTCTTTGGAAGAGAAAAGCCTGTCCACAAGGTCTTCGGTGGCGGAAAACGTACGGATCTCTCTCTCTTTCTCCTGTTCTTCTACAGTTTGGTTTTTGTTTCCGCTTCGGTCTGAACTTTGAGGCATAGCGTTGTTAGCTGGTTTTTCTTGTCGGATCTGGAATCTAGCTGTCCGAATGTGAAGTCGTTGTTGTATGCTTACTTAAGTTGACCGTTACTGTAGATTTGGGTTTGTTGTTAGATATGGTGTATAGTATACAATACGTATATAGAAGAATGATTTGATTTGTTATATTTATTAATATCTTATATTATACACCTTAGAAGATCTGTGAAATTTTTGTGGTTCACTGTTTTGATTCAGCTGCCGACATATTCCTATGGAGGAACAAGAAGGTATCAGGAGGAGTGTTGGGTGCTGCAACTCTCTCCTGGATCTTATTCGAGTTACTTCAATACAACCTCCTCACTCTCTTCGGCCACATCTCGATCCTTGCTCTTGCAGTGTTGTTCTTGTGGTCTAGTGCTACTACCTTCATTCACAAGTAAGTTTCACAATGGCTGAGTGTTGAGATTATATGTATTTACAAAGTGTGCTAAAGGCCGATTATTTGCATTTTTACAGGAAACCTCCTCATATCCCTGAAGTGCACATCCCCGAGGAAGTCGTTCTCCAGCTCGCCTCTGGACTAAGGATTGAAATCAATCGCGGGTTTACTCTTCTTAGGCACATCGCATTAGGAAGAGATCTCAAGAAGTTCCTTATGGTAAATACTCTTTTTATTTGTTAACCATTACTGTTGTTTGATTACTATTTGAAAATGACTCTTAAAATCTGTTTTTAGGTGATTGCTGGGTTGTGGGTTTTATCCAAAGTTGGTAGCTCCTGCAACTTCTTGACCTTAGTCTATAGCGGTGACAATCCATACCCTTATTACATAAAAACACTCTTGTTTGTGTTTGTTTCTGATATCTTCTAATTCTTTTTTTTTCTCTCTTTTCAGCAACTGTTCTTCTCTTCACCGTTCCTGTGCTCTATGAAAAGTATGAGGATAAAGTCGATGACTTTGGTGAAAAGGCAATGAAGGAGATCAAGAAGCAATACGCTGTGCTTGATGAGAAGGTTTTGAGTAAGGTGATAAGCAAAATCCCCAAAGGAGCCTTCAAGAAGAAGGATTAGAGAGTGTGTAAGTTTCTCTCATCATTATCTGAGTCTTCCAGGTTGATATATAAATCTCGAAGCATTGTTTTTCTTACTTGTATTGGAAGCTGTGTTGGTTAATAAACCCTTTTAGTCTCTCAAATATCTGCTTTGTGGGTTTTATTCGGGGGTTTAACCAAATTTTATACAACCATATTAAATTTGAGCTAATATCATCGCCTCCTCTGTTATGGTAATTGATCTTTGAATTTGAATAATCCAAATTAGGGTTTGCGACGGCATAATGGAGTTCGTCCTTCTAGTTTTTTTGTTTGCAAAATTACTTTCTGAACTGATTGACATTATTAAAAAAGCTTTTACGATTGTAAATATGCTCTTGTTTTGATCTTTTGATTATGGACTCAAATAAATAAAATCTGAGAACTAATAATCTGAAAGAAAAAACGTTAATGTTATAAATTTGATGTCCATAACCGGCCCAATGCTAGAGAGAGAGAGAGTCGACCGTGAGGAGAGAGAGAGAAAATTGGCATCTTTCCTTTTCTTTATTAGATTATGATTTGTACTATTTTTATATTTGTATTTCATTTCTTTACTCTTTCCATTATTCTATGACAGTGTAATTCCCTATATATAAATGATTCCTTATGTTTATGAATAATACAAAAACATAGATTCTATTCTCTAGTTTCACAACACGTTATCAGCACGATTACTCTAAACCCTAAGCTAAACAAACCCTAGCCGGCGAATCCATAACCCCCTCGACGATAAACCCTAACCATTGAGAACTCCCGATCACGAACCCTAAACCTAATACTCATCCTGTTCCCGTTCGTGACACGATCCCAGCTCACGACCCCATACCGTCTCAGCTCGATCCCGAGACACGATCTCAGCCAGCTCGCGATAGACGACTCGATACCGCTCGCGATAACAGCTTGTTTCCGTTCGTGATCAGACGATCTCAGCTTCATCTTGCGTTCCCGATACCAGCAAGGACAGCTCGCGATACGTTCCAGCTCTAGACGACCTCATCTCGTTCGCGTATCAATCTCAACGTTCAGCTCGCGATCTTCATCTCATTGGTGGTCCATTCAACCCTACTTGAGGTTAAGGTAATCCTTAAACCCTAATCGAAACCCTAGGGTAATAGATCAAAACCCCAATGAGTAAATCAAAGCTCATAATCATAAGTTCGATTCCCTAAAG
>NC_027756.1:11411668-11411820 GCF_000695525.1 Brassica oleracea var. oleracea | reverse complement strand
GTATGATTGGAGGAATCTCAGAATCCAGGACTTCAAGTCCGTGGACGAGTATAACTCGACCCTGTTTAAGATAGTTTCTAAATTGAAACTATGTGGTGAGGATATAACGGATAAGGATATGCTTGAGAAAACCTTTTTCCCTTCCACACAAG
>NC_027756.1:11411193-11411642 GCF_000695525.1 Brassica oleracea var. oleracea | reverse complement strand
AGAAGGGCTTCACAACTTATGCTAATATGATCTCTTGTCTCTTGCTCGCTGAGCAGAACAATGAACTGTTGATGAGAAACAGTGAATTGAGACCTCCTGGAACAAACCCATTACCTGAGGCACATGCGGCCGTAGAGGATAAGAAAAAGTCAAACCATGTCCAGAGTGATAGCCAACACGGCATTGGTCGTGGAAAATGGCATAGACGTGGTGGTCGAGGCCGAAACTCGTTTGGTCGAGGCCGAGGCAACTCATATGGATGTGGCCAAGGAAACTCTTATGGAGGCCGTGGTTATGGCCAAGGCCGTGGTACATCATTTAAACCACAAAACTCAACCAAATCCGTGTGCCATAGATGTGGTATGGATAATCATTGGGCTAAGACATGTAGGACTCCCAAACATCTCGTTGACCTCTACCAAGAGAGTTTGAAAGGGAAGAATCCTGAA
>NC_027756.1:11402844-11409354 GCF_000695525.1 Brassica oleracea var. oleracea | reverse complement strand
AAGTGCCATATCTCAGTGCCATAGGAGCTTTGATGTATCTGGCTAGTCGACCAGATATATATTTTTTGCCGTGAATCTATTGTCTTGATTAAGCTCTTGTCCAACCCAAAGGCACTGGAACGGGATTAAACATGTTATTCGTTACGTGCAAGGAACGAAAGACTTGAGTTTATTTTATACTAACCAAAACAAAGAAGGTTTAGTTGATTTTGCTGATGCAGGTTTTTTTTCGGATCCACACAATACTCGATCACAGACATGCTATGTTTTCACACATGGTGGAACGACCATATCATGGCGTTCCATGAAGCAGACGATCGCGGCCACATCTTCAAACCATTCAGAGATCTTGGCCGTTCATGAGGCCAGCCGCGAGTTGTTCTGAACAGGGGGAGTAATACGTGTTGTACTCTTTTTCCTTCACCATGATTTTGTCCCACTGGCTTTTCCTGGTAAGGTTTTAATGAGGCAACATCTAAAGCGTATTACAATCCATGTATGATTATGGCATCCAAGGGGGAGTGTTATAAATTATATTGTGGATGTTCATAACCGGCCCGGTTCATAACCGGCCCAATGCTAGAGAGAGAGAGAGTCGATCGTGAGGAGAGAGAGTCGACCGTGAGAGAATCGGCATCTTTCCTTTTCCTTATTAGATTATGATTTGTACTATTTCCATATTTGTATTTTCTTTCTTTAGTCTTTCCATTATTCTATGACGGTGTAATATCCTATATATAAAATGATTCTTATGTTAATGAATAATACAGAAATATATATTCTATTCTCTAGTTTCAGTTAACCAATTTTTAAGTAGATTGGGACTCATTTGCACTAGTTAACGCACCAACCAAATTGAACTAGCAATTCAATATAATATGTCGTCAGGTTTTGATTCATTTTACTTGTTTCGAATCTCTCAAGGACTTTATACAAGGTTACACACCGACACACGGATGGGTATAATAACTTGGAAGATTGGCAAGCAAATATAATTCAGGCGAAACAAAATGCTAGCTAAGGTTTTGATGGGTATAAACCGAAAGCAACATATTATAAGCAAGATGGGTATATAAACATATTTTTGTTCTTTCATTTTCATAGAGTTGTCGTCTATTCTGCTAAATCTCAAGTACAAAACAGTAATTGTCTATTTTAAAGTGATTTTTTACTGACTTTCATTTCATTTTAAATAATTGTAGCTATTTCATTTATTATATTTTCTAAATAATTGTTTATTTTATACTAACCAAAACAAAGAAGGTTTAGTTGATTTTGCTGATGCAGGTTTTTTTTCGGATCCACACAATACTCGATCACAGACATGCTATGTTTTCACACATGGTGGAACGACCATATCATGGCGTTCCATGAAGCAGACGATCGCGGCCACATCTTCAAACCATTCAGAGATCTTGGCCGTTCATGAGGCCAGCCGCGAGTTGTTCTGAACAGGGGGAGTAATACGTGTTGTACTCTTTTTCCTTCACCATGATTTTGTCCCACTGGCTTTTCCTGGTAAGGTTTTAATGAGGCAACATCTAAAGCGTATTACAATCCATGTATGATTATGGCATCCAAGGGGGAGTGTTATAAATTATATTGTGGATGTTCATAACCGGCCCGGTTCATAACCGGCCCAATGCTAGAGAGAGAGAGAGTCGATCGTGAGGAGAGAGAGTCGACCGTGAGAGAATCGGCATCTTTCCTTTTCCTTATTAGATTATGATTTGTACTATTTCCATATTTGTATTTTCTTTCTTTAGTCTTTCCATTATTCTATGACGGTGTAATATCCTATATATAAAATGATTCTTATGTTAATGAATAATACAGAAATATATATTCTATTCTCTAGTTTCAGTTAACCAATTTTTAAGTAGATTGGGACTCATTTGCACTAGTTAACGCACCAACCAAATTGAACTAGCAATTCAATATAATATGTCGTCAGGTTTTGATTCATTTTACTTGTTTCGAATCTCTCAAGGACTTTATACAAGGTTACACACCGACACACGGATGGGTATAATAACTTGGAAGATTGGCAAGCAAATATAATTCAGGCGAAACAAAATGCTAGCTAAGGTTTTGATGGGTATAAACCGAAAGCAACATATTATAAGCAAGATGGGTATATAAACATATTTTTGTTCTTTCATTTTCATAGAGTTGTCGTCTATTCTGCTAAATCTCAAGTACAAAACAGTAATTGTCTATTTTAAAGTGATTTTTTACTGACTTTCATTTCATTTTAAATAATTGTAGCTATTTCATTTATTATATTTTCTAAATAATTTGAATTTATTTATTACAAAAGTACAAAACATAACTTAACTACTTTGAAATGTTTTATTATATCTTTTATGTTGTGAATCAAGAGAAAGGAGGAATCGGTCGTTCTTATTATTCCATAGATAATAGTACATATATATACAAATACAAAGCTAGGGTTCTCGAACCCTAGAACATAGGCTTAATGAGCCTAATGGACATACACACAATTGGTTCATAACACTCCTCCTTGGATGTTCATTACAAAAATATTTCCTGAAGCGTGTAGAATGCTGCCTCATTAAAAACCTTACCAGAAAAACCCAGTGGAAAAAACCGTGGTGAAGGGAAAAAGAGTGCAGCACGCATCTACTCCCCCTGATAAAAACATAACTTGAGATATCTGATAGGACACAATCCAATGTGATGAATTAACTCCTTCGTCTTAGGCTTGGACCAGTTCACTTCTTTTGGCAGATTCGACACTCTTCACTGAACTTGAATATCTTGATGGCCGTAGGACAAAATGACTTCAAACCACTTGGAAATCGAAGCTAACATCCATGTCCAACTTTAGGCACCAATCTGGCTCTGTTAAGATGGAAATATCGAGTAGTATTTTGAATATCATACGATATTAGGTATTCTGAGACAGCTTGTACATGTCCCATAAAAACAATCATATATCGAGTTCTATCATATTGAATGACATGATTCAAATTGGAGATGAAAATAGACTCAAAGATCTTTCTCCTGACACCAAATTCATATTTTAGTTCCATCTAGAAGCTCTCCTTTGATTCAAAAAATTTTGACCTCGTTTCTGTCTAGCGAATGAAATGTGTCCATATCTTGATTCTTGTTCAAGTATGATTGATCTTTGATCATCATCTTCTGCTTATTTTAGTCTCAAAATACATTGGAAGATTGATAGATCTTCATCACTTAAGTGTTAACATTTCTCTTTAGGTATCTATCATTTACGTGTTCTTTGTTGCCTCGTTAAAACCTTGACATGGAAAACCCAATGGGACAAAAACCATGATAAGGAAAAAGAGTACAAATACGAACATCCTCATATTTCTCCCCCTGGAAGCATCATCTTAGAGAGATGTTTTCTCATCAAATATATCTTCCTTTTAAGAATTGATATAAGCATATCCTTAGTAATAAACTAGTTTGATTGTCAGATAATCTCTTAGACCATTGGATTTCTTATCCATAGCATTATTTTCACACAAAAGATCATATCTTGGACTATTTGGACTCCTTGTCCAAGTTTCCTCTTATAGACAATCTTCTAAACCTTCACATTATGCATACTTATACATACAAGTTATTATTTTGCTTCTTGTGAAAGTTACAAATATGACTATCCCTCTTGTCATACGAAATCACATCTTTCAATCGTGAAAGAGATCAGTAAATTTTCAATATCATGGTACTTCATGACCAATACTTTTTCTTTCTTTTATATGCTCAATATACCCACGCGGTAATGTTCTCGAGAACTAGCACTTACTGCTTCTAGCAGTCCAAATCCTTATGGGGTTTACTGCTTCTTACAGTTTATATTCTTTTGGATCTTTGATATAATTGTCATTTCCAGTGGCTTTCAATTCTTGCCAGATTAAAGAAACTAGAAAGTTGATGCTTCCACCACATGATGATGTGTCTCTTATAACTATTTCGGGTCTTTGTGAGAACTCTTGTGCAACTACTCTTTTGCATCTCACAACTTTTCATCATCTCATTCATTCTTTCACATAAAGACCCATTTATGTGCCACTGGTTTTGCATTATTAGGTGTACGGACTATCGGTCCGAATTCTCTTCTCTTTGCAAGAGATTTAATCCTTCATCTATTGCTTATTTCCATTTTGGCCTCTCATTTTCTTTGTCTACACTTTCCAATAGATGGTTCATGATCCTCATTCTCATCAACTGCTACATTGCATGCATATATATTTACGACGCCGATTTGATATCAGTTCCATATTATTCCAGACATGACATAGCTATTTGAGATTTCTTTATTCTCAGGTACCTGAATTTCTTTCTTGTCATATTTTCTATCTCTTCTCGAGATCCTTAATATTTCATTACTCGATTCTGGCATTCTCATTCATGCTCCTATTCTTTTCGAGGATTATTTATTTCGAACCAATAAGTCTTTCATGCTTCAAGAGCTCTTTAGACTCATTAGCAGTTTGATACTGTCTTTATGGGACATCCATTTTAATTGGAGCATTTACAGCTGATACTTGTGAGTTAATCCCTTTCTCAAGGTCAGTAAATGAGTCTGGCAACTCATATGCTAATCTTTGTAATATAATTATCTCCATACTTTCATTTTTGGACTTCTATTCACGCTATATAGTCCGAGGATCAATGATAATTCATTTCAACTCATTCATTCTTCAGCTGTTTATTTTCTCCCCCTAATGTTGGATAGACTAACTTTCGAGTCTTTAAATAAATTTTATAAAATCTTCTAGATTTTATCATCAATGGAGATTATATCCAACATGTTCATAACCTCTTTCGAGGTCCCATCCTTTAGCGGTGTGGTGGATCAACTATAACTTATCCAAATTTTTAGATGGGATCTTGACCCAAAACCAATTTGATCGGGAGAGTTCTTAATTACTCTTTGGCATTATGCGAATTAATGCTGCTGCATCTTACGTATGAACATTAGCTATAAGATGTTCATCATGTATCTCCACATGCATAAAATAATCATCAAAGGCTTGTGAATTCACATGTATATTACTTAGTCTCGCAAACATCAGGTTGCGGAAATATGACAAGGATACATGCAATCGTCTTATCGATGCATTAATTATAAATATATGGTGGATGATCAGTCCACCAGTGGGTGATCAGTCCACCAGTGGGTGATCAAGCCCACAAAACCTCCTTGTATAAATAGATTATTGATCTATTTGACTGGTAAAAACTGTATTCTTATATTTTCTTCTAAGCAAGCAGCATATAGCAGATCATTCGTAAGAATCTTCTGGATCTTCAACGAGTGTCTATATGATTATCTTTCGCATCATTACTAAACCGAGATGGCATAACCGGTTTGCCAAACATTACACTTTCAGTAAACTTCTGGTTTACTATTACATTTATCTCCATTTTTAATCATTGTGTAGTACAATACAATAGTGTCTTGCATAATACTTCTATTCGAAGGTATTCAACATTTCCATTTACTTAATTGTCTCAACATTACTAGATTATAAATCCCGTGGTTTTATTTTATAAATGACTCATTAAGTCTATTTCCAGTGTGAGCATAGTTCTGGATGTTCCACTTACTAGGGATGTGAGATTATGTAATTTTCCCCCTCGAGATAATGACACTCCAAGTTAATATACTAGAACTGAATCCCACTTTAGAATCAACGAAATATCGAACTTAATGTCATGTGTTATATCTTAGATCATTTTGACCATTGAAACTTAGGAAAGTATAACGCACTAATGATTTTAAGTTGCGTTTCCATAGGCAAACATGTATTTGCTCCTCTGAAGCTTCCAATAATCTTGATGATACAAGACATTGTACTTACACTAGTTTCTTTCCTTATAATATAAGAAAATATCTCTTGAAAAAAAAAATACTTATCTCGATAAAAGGGAATGAAGTGGACACTGAAGATCTAACAAGATGATGGTCAAACCACTTTGCGAAAATCTCGCCTTGTATAAGATAAATCTCTGAAATATTTGAAGTTTTGCTCATTAAAACATGTATATTATTAAAAGAGAAGTACCATTTGAAAATATTTTTACTTCATTAATTAAACTCTTTTTTTTATGCTTGTCTTTTTCAATTGCATTTATGAAATATCCTAAAATGAATAAAACTGCCTAATTTATTACTTGTCTTTTCAGTTACATTAATGAAATATGCTTAAATGAATTCAAACTTCCTATTTTATTGTTTGTCTTTTTTCAGTTACCTTAATGAAATATCCTTAAATAAATTTGGACATAATGTCATTTAATCAACCAAAAAAACTCATGAGTTATCCATACATGCATAATTTTAATAACGGAGATTTTTAAAAAGTGCATCATTAAAATGTTACCTAAAACATGCAGCACTAATATATAACATGCATCAATAAAACTAGAATTTGACTCACACAATTGTACGAATATTATTTTCAGTTGATTAAATTTAAAAATAATTATTTATTCAAAAAATATTTAAGAATG
>NC_027756.1:11384045-11402529 GCF_000695525.1 Brassica oleracea var. oleracea | reverse complement strand
TAAAAAATATTGAGTTGCATTTCAAATAAAAAGGTAAAGATATTAAAAATATTCTAATTAAAATATGTAAAATTTAATATAGTTTTAAGGAAATGGTCAAAATAAAAAAAATTACACATAAAATAATCATGATTTTTGTTAACTGGGCGGATAATTATTTATATGATATCACACACGAAAGAATTTTTTTTGTTTTTAAAATTATCTAATTAACTCTATACTCATTTTTTTATATTTTTATATGATATTACACATTCGTAAAAAAATAGATAGTTTAAGATGTAAAAAAAAATATTTACTTAATTAATATAATATGAACGAATATTACAAATACATCATTTAATAAAATAAATAATTAAAAACTGAAAATTCATATCCGCGCTGACAGGGTCTAGTGTCTATTATATTAGTAAACATCAACATTTAATTTCAAAACTATATATATGACAGTACACTATTATCACATTTAATGGTAAGACTTCATAAAACAAAAAATATTTCAAATATTTTATTTCTATCATGCTATATATTTAACAAACTCTTATTCAACCGATCTTATAAATTTGTATATATATATACAGCATCAACTCAAAAATAGATAATATCAAATTAATGAAGTTCACCACATATGTTTATAACTGAATGCTAATAATAACTAAACCAATATAATAGAATCAATATAATAGTTCTACTTTGTTTAGTAAATTTTTTCGCAACTGTAATCACTATTTACACAATTTGACAATAACTAGACGGTTGAATATATATATATATATATATACAAATCAACTAAAAACATAATCACAATCGAATACCAAATCAGGGTGACTAAAATAAAACATGTTTCAGTTAGAAAACATGATTTGATTAAGATGTATTACTTACCTTGAAATAAAGGTGTTTAGAGATGGAAATGTCGCCGGGAAACATTTAGACAACCACAAAGTTTATATCTTTAATCAAACTTAGAGATACCTTAATGCACAAGCCACAAATAACCATGTAGAACAAATAAAATATGTTCCAGTCATATTCAGTTAAAGACTGTCAAAGTCAACAATAGAAAACGAGACAGATCCGAACTGAACTCAAATAAATTAGTTACTAGAAGAGATCATTACAAACAAATCTATTTATAAATCTATATGACATATTAGTTTAGATTCTGTAACAAATAACTGTTCGTTCAGATTTTATAATAATATTTAGGCAATCAATCTCAATTTTTTTTTTTTTTTAAAACCCAACAATTTTTCTAAACCAGTGATTGATTTATTAAACCAAAAATAGCGTGCATGCTATATTACTGCTAGGTCAAAGGCGAGATATGTACCAATGAATCGTATCAGTTTTCTTATAGTATACTCTAAAAATAATTAATCAAAGCCGGATATGTAACATAGTCTCCAATATACTTTTTTTCTTTCTTTACGGTGATAAAAAGAATTGATATAGAGCATAAATATGTTATATGATTCTTGTCAAACCAAATTAAACATGAGTTGCGGAAACATGAGGACACAGCTAAAGTCAAGTCAATTCACGATCATTATATATATATCACAAAACACTTAGTTTGATGAGAATTCTCTAATAAATAATTTATTAAACCAATTCAAACCAACATATATTAAACCAGACAGTTGAGAACATGCGACAGATCAAAATTTGATATAACAATTTTAGTTACAATTTTCATATGTCGGACAAAACATATATGGATCAAAAAGCCTATCTGAAACAAGATCAGTTTATAATTTAATAAACATATTGGAATTATGGCTTATCTCGATTTGGAACGAACAAGGTTGGATTAACCAAAGAGCCCTCATTTAATAATGAACATGGGAGAGATCTCGATTTTTCTTTCGGTGGAACATTAGATGCACCAGTAGATAACACACGTTTTTGCTCGATGGCTAAGGTTTTTTTTTTGGTTAGAACGTGCTGATAACATGTTGTGAATCAAGAGAAAGGAGAAATCGATTGTTCTTATTATTCCATAGATAATAGTACATATATATACAGATACAAGGCCATGGTTCTAAAACTCTAGAACATAGGTTTAACGAGCCTAATGGACATCCACACAATTGGTTCATAACATTTTATATTTTTTTCTCACTCTTTTTAACTACTTCACTAATTATTTTTACTATAATAGTTTGACATCATTTATTATCATATTAACCATAATAATTCGACATGTTTGAACACAACTGTTTCATTTGTGGCAAAAATTCAAAATGATTAACAAAGAGTTTTTTTTAATATTTGTTTACATAATCAGTTAGGCATAGACATTCGGATACCCGTTCAGGTACAATTATTTCTTTCGGATATCAAGTTTTTTTGGGCTTTGAAATTAGACTCCACATAAATTTTCCGGTGGATTTCGAGTCAGGTCCTCCAGTCCGTATGGATTTGTTTTTGATAAATAGAAACCTAAAAAGTATCTAAAAACTAATGTATTTGAAACATGTTCGGATATTTATATCAAAAATAACCTTGCTAAACTATTCGGTTTGGATATTTTAAAACCAAACTAAAAAGGATCAACGATCTATTTTCCCACAAGAACTATCATATAACATCAGATATCCACCAAATTATGACCCGATGCTAGTTCCCCCTAAATCTAAAGGTATAAACTTATTTTTCTCAGATTCATAAATTGTAAACTTATTTCTCTTGAAACCAATAATTTAAAGCTTAATAACCCATCGACCATGGTTTTTACTGGTTTACACTTGACCAACCAACTTAACCAATCAAAACTCTAATTTTTTTTATTGATATATAAAGAGTTTTGTTTTTTGTTTTTTGACAATATCATTTAGAAACTACGAAGAAAAACCAACCGGCCCAACAAGCCAAACCGGTGAGACTGAATCGACATAAAGCATAGCTGAAGGAGAACTCCTCGCACCACGTGCAAGCTTGTCCGCCAAAGTGTTTTGTGCTCTAGGAATATGTCTGATCCGGAAGTGAGGAAAGAAAATCTTACTGCGGTTGAATTCTTCCATGTGTGTAAAGAAAGCATGTCATTCTTCAGGTGTCAACACCATCTTCACCAGTTGAGAACAATCCGTCGCAAAAACTACATCAGAGAATTGGAGGGTCTTCATGCACCCCATTGCCCAAATCAGTGCTTCACACTCAGCATACAAAGGTGACAAACTCCTACGAAGATTCATTGCCCCAATCATAACATCCGTCGAGCCACTCTTTCTACAAAACCACCCTTTTCCTGTATATATGTCCTCCTTTTTCCAATCCCCATCAATATAACAAACTCTATTGTCTTCCAAAGCTATACAGACAGGTTGTTATATTTACCTACCATTTCTACGCCTCATAACATAATATAAATAGACACATATATATAAGAATCTCAAAGCACAATCACAAAACATATACATCAAGTACAAATTGTAAAAGACATGACAGTATCAAAGACAACATTGCTTATTATTCTGGTCGCACTCCTCTCATGTTCGTCTCTCCCACTCTCTCTCTCTCTCTACGTGTGTGTATATATGTATATATGATGCCTAACTAGTTCGAAATCTGGAATGAAAGTGCATGTACTAAATTCTGTTTTATAGGTGTATGTATATCAAATGCAAGGGAACTAATGAAACCTGGACGATATGTGCAAAAGTGTGCTGGAGCATCATGCCAACCAAAGCTGCCCCAACCAAATCAATATTTTGGGAGTTGCATTAATAATATTGATTGCAAAAACAGTTGTTTTGATTCGTGTAAAGTTAAAAAATGTATTAATTTCCTATGCGACTGCGAAAATTGTTAGAAATCATGCTATGCACTTTGTTTTTTTCTTGCCACAGTTGTAAAATGATTTGATCATTAAATTACTTCTGGAAAATAATGTTTGATATGATGCATACACATATTTTCTCAATTTACCTTTGCTTCTTTTAAGAAATATGTTTTTGTTTGTTTTAAGGACATCAAAACTAATCATACTGCCTCTACTTTAATAAAAAATGATCGGATAATTAAATTCATTGCAAAAATTCACTTTTGTTAACCAGATAGATTATTTCAGTTATCCAAAAAAAATCTAGATACTTGTAGTTATGTATTTTTTACATTGGATTATCTGATCCACACTTTGTTTGCCAAATTTTATATTTCGAAATTTTACACAGTATAAAGCAAATGAATAGTAGAAAAAGGTCGATTCCTCTTTGCAGTTGATTCACTTTCACTTTAGTTGGACATGGCAAGGAAAGCAGGAATATAAAATTTGAGAAAACATGGCAATTTCCACATTGACAGCCTACATGTGATAAATTGAGTTTTGATACTAATATGCTTAAGATAAGATAATGACTTTGAACCTTTTACCGAAATGACTAAATCTTAGACTACTCGTTAAAATTTATTTTACGATATTAAAGATGAAAGTAACAACTTGCTTAAAACAAAAGAACAAAAATATGGGAAATGTTCATGCTGCATATGATCTGTTGCCTCCGGTTTATACTCTAAAGAAAGAAAGCAACATGGTAATGAAGAGAGTTGCATATCTCCAAACTTTTGTCAGAATTTAGTTTCTCAACTCCATAAGCAAAGGGCCAAGATTGTATTTATAAAGCGTAAAAGCTTTTTAATCCCGACAATTATTTCAGTAAGTATCTTGTAAAAAAAAAGTTAAATAGATAAAACCCATTATTCTCATCGCATGTGTCTTTTGGATGATACACGTATTTCTTCCACTAATAAAACTTCTAAAAAAACATAGTCATATTCACAAAAGATCTAACATCACATAAGTTCAAACATATAACACTTTCACAAGATGTCTTCTAGGAAGTTGTGAGAATATGGGCTTTGAATCAATATTGTTCTATTGGGTCAGAAATTAGAACAGAGCCCAATCACATAATGTGCCTTACAAACCGACGACGTTCTTGTTACACAAGGAAAAGGAAAAGGATTATTTACATAATCCTTACGACGTTAGGAGGAATAAGTCGGCTACGGTTCAAGTATAAATAGAAGATGTTCCAAGCTTGGTTGATCATCCTGGAGAAACCCTAAACACAAGAACAAAAGAAAAGTTAGGAGAGAGAGATCATGAGTATAAGAAACTAAGGAGAAGAGACATTGTTCGAGTCATGTCTCTAAGGGATAAAGTTTCTTCGATCTTTCTTATTCTTTGTTGGGGTCATGTTTTATACGAGGAGAGCGCTTAGAGCGTTTGTGTAAACCCCTTTGATTGATAGTGGAAGTTGTGGGAGACGGTTCCCACCCGAGACGTACCGGTTCGAAGCCGGGAACTCGGTGATCAAATTCTATGTGTTCTTTTGTTAAGCAATCATACGATGAATAATTCCTAACAAGTGGTATCAGAGAAATCCAGGTTTTGATTGCGGGTGTTAGTGAGATTATAGAGGCAACACATGGACGCGTTGGATTTGAAAGATCAAAGGGAAACATGACGTGAAAGAAGTACGAAGTTGTTGAAGACTAGAAGACTGATTTCCGCTGCAATCACAAGGTTATTGTGATGTTCGAAGTTTCTGGATACTCAAAGCTGCTAAGGATATGGAATCAAGATTTTAAAAGAACACATGGGGAGTATACCGGTTTTAACAATAGAAAAGTCAAGATTTTTTGCTGTGAAATCAGGCTGTATCTTGACTTGTTCTAGTTGTTGAAAGTTTATTCAGGTCAGTGTTCAATGATGGTTTGATAGAGAAACCAGGTTTATAGATCCATGACTAAGGGACGCCATGGGAATGGAATATATCTGAGAAAGTTGTCTCGAGATTATGTTACAAATCTTAGATTCAAGGGAAAAATTATAGCAGAAGAGTATGGAGGTGAAACATGGAGTCTGCTTTGAGGCAAAGCAGGCAGGGAACTGATGAGAAGTTCATATACAATCAGGCTGATAAAGTTTTCAAGGAGGGTTAAGTGTCAGGGATAAGGATCAGAGTTTCAAGAACTAAAGAAGAACACAAAGGGTGTGTTAGGTTCTGTAAGAAGAGATGCTTGGACCAAGGGTGTGTCGAAAGTCTACCTAGCAAGGATGATAGCTTGATGGCTGGTTCTGTTAAGTGATAACAGCGGTACACAGAAGAGTTCAAGGCAGATTTAATACATAAGAGTCTGGTGAAACAAGAGGAGTTGAATGGAAAGTTGTGTCGAAAGTCTTCCCAACAAGACTGGTTAGGAGGCGTGTTCCATCATGGATGATGGCGGTACAAGATGGATTCAGACTGCGGTTGTTTAACCATAAAGCAAGGTTTTTTGAAACACAAAAGGGAAGCTCAAGTAAAGCTAAGAGAAAGGAAATCTAGCAGTAATGTTTAACACTGTTTGTAAGGTCCTGTTTAACAAGAAGCATGGATCATGGTTTGTGTCGAAAGTCTATCTAGCATGTTTGGTAGCTTGATGGTGTGTCCTGTTAACGTTAACGGCGGTACAAAAGGAGTCCGAGGCTGTGGGGTTTAAACAGAAAAGTTTTTTGAATCAGAGAATTGTTTCAAGGGTTGAAACGTGTATGATTCAGGGAGGTAATTGCATTTGGTTAAAGGAAATCAGGATGCAGAGGGAGGATGAGTTAAATCAACAACAGATTCATGAAGGTTATGGAGGAGGCTGTGTGATTGATTGACTAATAGTAAAATCAATGTAGCTTCGGGCGTGAGGCAAACATGATTCTGGTTTGTACTAAATTTAAAGTGCAAAAGCGTATATAGGTAAAGGGAATTACCTAAAGATGAAGGAGGAGGCTGAGCTCTCACAGTTGAGGTTTAAAATAACTGTGAAGAATTAGAAGTCGTGCAATGTTGATTCTGGTTCCAGGTGGAGCTCGTCTTGGAAATCTGAAACAGTTTCAAGTTCCGGGTTAAGGTTCTCCGAAAGAAAAAGAAAAAAAAAAAGAGACAAGCCATAAGAAGATGAAGATGTCAATAAATTCAAGCATAATCAGGTTGCAACATGAGCGAGAGGGAAAGCTTTCAGGTTAAATGCTTGGTAAGGATGGAGACATCTCGTGAAGAGGGGTTACCTGAAGTTGCAGGAAGCAAGAGCGAAGGTTGGTCTTTCGTCATGAGTAGCTGGAAAGGAACAAGGAATCAAGTGTTAGATTCCACAAGGAGCTACTGTGTGAAGAAAGAGGTTGAAATCCAAGCGGTGATTTCAGTGTCTCGAATAAGTCTGAAAATTACTGAGGCTAGAAGGATGGTTCAAGTTTGTGGTCTTACCAGGAATCATCATGGGAGCAGAAGTACTTCGACTGATCACCGAAGAAAATGCGGAGAAGAAATCAAAAGTGATGATTTCACATAGCCTAGAGAAATGATAAGAGACAGAATAAATGGAGTAGTTCCGGGATTTTATAGAGGATGTTACCATTTAATGGAATCAGAAGATGATTCCAGGTCCAGGTGGAGCTGAAGAATGGTAAGATAAAGTGGAGCTGCTGTGGGAAAAGAAACCAAGTTAAGTTCTCAACAAAAAAAAAATCAGAGGCGCAAAGGAGTGTGTAAGAGTTACCACAAGAGAAATGCCATTGAAGGAGAACATATAAGGTTTTAGTAAAGCTGGCAAGGAGTTCAGCCTAAAGAACTGGAGGACAAGCTGTAGAGAGAAGACAAGCTAGCTCTGTTTGCAACTTTATCAAGAGAGATGAGTCGGACGCTGGAGGATCTTGAGCATTGATATCACATGATCAACGATGAAGTGAAATCGAGCGTTCCCATCAATGGTGATAACTTGAGAGAGAGTCAAGAAGAAAACAGAAGCAGAGCGGTCCAAGGTGGTGTAATCGAAGGAAGAATCAGAGTTCAAGGTGGAGTAACTTGATCTGAGGTCGACGGCAGAGGAGGCAGAAAATACACCGGAGAAGCTGGTAGGGATTTTCAGAGTTGGTATCGACATACATCTATCACGGTAGTGGAATAGAACGAGGTTGATACCTGAGGCTGGTAAAGATAAAGTCACCGAAGTTGCAAATAGGTAATTAGCATTGAGACTTCACTATCAAAGGAAAAGTCAAAGTCAAAGGGGGTTAGGACAACGAATCTACTATTCTTGCTGGAGATCACATTGGTTGTAGTTACGATGTGAGCAATGGATACTACAGATCGTTGGGATGGAGTCAAGAAGCTTTGGGGTTCTGTTCAGACAATACAGCGGCGAGGAGATTCACTCAAGGGTTTAGTGATTACCGGCTATGGAGAACTCTCCGGAAATTAAATAAATTATGGCGACACGAAATTGCATCAGTTCCATTTTGCCATGATCGAGAGAGCAAAGCCGAAACAGAAGTCATTGCAAGTTGCAGCGACTTTAATCGGGTTTGGTTTGCTTCGATAGATTTTGTTTTTGGTGTTTCACTGCCGGTGGAGACAGTCTCGAGTTGAAGGTGGCCGGAGGGTACCGCCATAAACCGCTGAGATTCGTCGGAGTTCCAGTTGCGTGTCAGGGTTTGTGTCTGAGACGTAATCAGAAGGAAAAGCTTTGATTTGCCCTCGGGGAAGGAAAGGACGTGAGGTAGAGGTGGGCTTTATCTGACTAAAGCCCAAGGTGGAAATTGTGAGAATATGGGCTTTGAATCAATATTGTTCTATTGGGTCAGAAATTAGAACATAACCCAATCACATAATGTGCCTTACAAACCGACGTTGTTCTTGTTACATAATCCTTACGACGTTAGGAGGAATAAGTCGGCTATGGTTCAAGTATAAATAGAAGATGTTCCAAGCTTGGTTGATCATCCTGAAGAAACCCTAAACACAAGAACAAAAGAAAAGTTAGGAGAGAGAGATCAAGAGTAGAAGAAACTAAGGAGAAGAGACATTGTTCGAGTCATGTCTCTAAGGGATAAAGTTTCTTCCATCTTTCTAATTCTTTGTTGGTGTCATGTTTTATACGAGGAGAGCGCTTAGAGCGTTTGTGTAAACCCCTTTGATTGATAGTACAAGTTGTGGGAGACGGTTCCCACCCGAGACGTACCGGTTCGAAGTCGGGAACTCGGTGATCAAATTCTATGTGTTCTTTTGTTAAGCAATCATACGATGAATAATTCCTAACAGAAGTCTTCCGGGAAGTCTTCTCAGAAGATATAAATTTTAAGTAGGAAACTTTACAAGAATTTAAAACATGCAGAAAATTTAAGCGGAAAATTAAAATTTAAGCAGAAAACTTAACTTTTAAGTGAAAATTGAAAATTTATATCTTATGAAAGTTAAAAAGTATATCTTATGATCTAAGAAGACACATTAAACCACATGACTTGATATTCTTGAATTTACATAACACTTTTGAAAGTTAAAAAATATATCTTGAAGTTACTTAGCACTCTTGAAAATAGAAGTTTTACAAAAACTAACGTTGAAGACTTTTGGGTCTTCTCTCAGAAGATTTCTTAAAGTCATGCTCTCAGTAGGTAGAAAACATTAATAAACATGAATGTTGGTATCCTCACAATTGTCACCAATTAAGTTATCACTTTCATTGAGTAGCCCAAATATTGACTAATATGCATGAATTAACAAGAAAATATTAAAAAGTCTCTTAATTTTATATAAAATGAAATTTTATTAAACATTGACCTAGAATAATTCCACATAAGTCTTTTCAAAGAAGACTTATTCCGGTAAAAGACTTCTAGGAAGTCTACCATTTTGGTCTTTTTGTAAACCCTAAACATATCAGAAAAGACTTTTTTTTTGGAAGTCTTCTCGGATAAACAAGTTAGTTTTGCAATTAACCGAATTGTATTAGATATTTGACTTTCTATAGAGGACTTCCCGGGAAGTCTTTCGTCGGAAAACTCCTCAGAAGTCTTTCGTCGGAAAACTCCTGGGAAGTCTGCTTAGGTAAGTTTTGCAGTTAACAATTAAAACTTAAATATTTAATTTTAATTGGAAGACTTCCATAGAATTCCTCTTTGATAACCAAAAGTTTGACTAGAATCACATAATAAAAAGCTACAAGAATTCCACTTAAATATTTAAGTCTTAATTATCAGTTGCAAATCTATCCTACATAAATTTCCACAAACAGTTGAGAAGACTTCCAAAGAGTTTTCTGACGGAAGACTTTTATAGAAAGTCAAATTTCTGACACAATTCGGTCAATTGCATAAGTAATCTCTTTAATCGAGAAGTTTCTCGTTTTTTTGTTGACAAAGAAAAGTTGAAAACTTCGAGAGAAATAGTCTTTAAAAACACACCGAAAGTCATTTTCAAAACTAACATATGCATTGACCATAAGACTTTCATAGAAGTCTTCTCAGAAAAACAAATCTTAAAAAAATTCAAAGATTGTTTTTATCCGGTGAGGTTCATGTTTACCTTCTCTAAGCACACATAACTTCTTAATGAAAGTTACCCACTCGTTCTTGAGCAAGAATCATGAGCTTGAATGGCTCTATAAATCTTGCAAAGTTTGGAATCAAAATCTTGGATTTTTTGGATGAATATATAGAGAAAATGAAATATATATAGTTTATAAGCATACAAAATGAGATAAGGGCAGTGAAAATTGATTTTCTAGGTTCATTAAGAGCTTCAAATTGGTTGTTCATGGTGGTTAGTGTGTTATGGCAATGACAATATTCTAAATACTTGATGAAGATGATGATGATAGAGTAAAACACTCATTTTAATATAATCACTCTTTCGTGAATAATTCGAATTTTTAGGTTTGAATAGGACAAATGAAAATTTCAAAAAAATCATGGATTACATTTGCATTAGACTTTTTGCTTTGGATCATATTTGAAAAAACCCATTTATATTATAACATTTGTTGATATTTTAAAATCTGCAAATGAGTTTTTTGCAAAATAATATGTATTTCATATTTCCTAAAGTTATCTATATTTACAAAAGATATATTTCAAATAATATAATATTACTTTTATAAAATTGTGTTATTACCATATTATTTATAAATTATGTAATATTACTTTCCAAAAGTTATTTTATGTGTGGTTATCATAAATCAATTTGTTATAGATATTTACATTTTAATCATATTTATATAATCATATATATATATATATATATATATATATATGTGAATATTTAAATAACTAAAGTTTTATTTAAGTTTAGTATTCAATGTAATAATAAACTTACTCAAATCTCTAAATTATTGAGAGTATTTAAAATTTAAATGTGATAAATAATTTTATAAGTTATTTTTTTTAACTAAAAATAACAAAAGTAAAATTTCATTTAAAAAACAAATAAAGCAATATAATAATTATTATTTCGGAAAATAAAAAAGAAAAATTATTAAATTAAACTATAAGCTATTACTTTATACTTTAAAAAAATTAATGAAATTTAACACTAAGTATAATGAAAATAAAATATTTTATTTTAGATAAAATATTTTGTTAAAATTATTATTTCTACTGATAGTACAGGAAACTATCTAGTAGTCTTAGGTTTTATTTATGATGGATTATTAAGCATATATAATTAGTATATAATCTAGTAACATACTATAATTTTTTTTTCCGAAATACATGTTAGGGGTCCAGTGATATCACTCAAATTAGCCAAAAGAGTGATTTATACTCTGTCAAATAAGATGTCGAGTTGTAGTACTTAGGGATCGAATCCACATGGAGCTAGAGAACACAATAGATCTAATAGTTATATGATTAAGTTAGGCTAATAGTTTATTATTGCAGTAAATATAATAAATTTCAGGGGCGAACAAGGTAGTTCTTATGGGCCTGACAATTGTTTGGTGGAAGGACGGTTGCTAGATCTAGGTTTTTTTATTCAAGTAATCAGGATTATAATGATGTAGAGACTAATTATTGTATGCAAGATATTAAAGAGCTCAACAATTAAGAACAAATCGATCAGCATTCGCTTTCTAGATTCGTCTATTGACTAGATCTAATGATCTCAGCAATCGGTTTGATCAATTAAAAAGTATCGATCGATGATTCTAGAAGAATATCGATCGATACACCTTTTGCACCGTCGATCGATTATTCTATATGAATATCAATCGACGCGCTTTATTCAAGCTTTGCGCATGGGTTGAATAACTACTCACTGAGGGCTCCTAGACCAGCTTTCGCCTTTCTCTAGCAATCCTAGCTCAATAAGGATAGATTCAGGATGAGACCAAGCAATAACTTGTGCCTACAAATCCTATGTCAAGGTTCTAGTTAGCTATTCTAGAACACAAGCATTAAGAACATCCTATTGATGAATATCACAACTTAGCAATTGTATAGTTGGGGCTAATCCCTCGTAACCTATCTGAACCCTAAACCTAACAGGTGGATCTATTCAAACATGAAGTTTGTCACAGAAATCATAGATGAATAGAAGAAATTGCAATAGATATTAAAACCAAAACCAATGGAGTTTCAAGATGACTCTCAAGGAGTTCATCTCTTCTCTCCTAACCTAGAACTATGAAATAAAATAAAGCTTAGCCGTCAACAATGGCTTAAAAACACACACAAATAGGGGTTTAAGTCGTCCAAGGGTATTCTGGTAATTTATGGTTGCTTTTGGGCTTCAGTCGGTTTTGAAATATGCTCGGCCCGCGTTCTGGCATCACCGTAGATCGACACCAAGGGTGCACCATCGATCGACAGTCTTTCATCTCCTCGATAGCTTCGTCTCGCGAGTCAGACTGACCACTCTTCAGTAAAACGGAAATAACTTCTGCTACAGGATGCTGATTGACCTCAAACCGGTGGCATTGGAAAGCTAACTAAAAGATATATCTTCTGTTTAAAGTTGGGCTCAATCTAAAGGTGGGAAGGTCTCCATACATAGCTAAGCATCTGACGCTTCTGTGTAGCTATGCACTCAAAAGGCTCCAAACGACACCAAAATCACCATTTTCCTCCAAATCGTCCCTGGACCTGTAAACACTCTAAATAGACTCTATATCGTAGTAAATATATATTAAAAAACTTATAAACCATGGCTAAAAATGGATAAAATCCATGGCCTATCAACTCCCCCAGACTTACATTTTTGCTTGTTTTCAAGCAAAACATACATGCAGTCTCTCTTGGTTTGAAAACAGCAGGGACTCACAGATTTAAAACTCAGAATCATCACCTTAGGAAATCCTAATCTCAGAAGCACATTATACCATATCCTAGTCTAGCAACCAAATTCACCTAGTCAACAACTTAGTAAATCATGTCTGACAATCCCCTCTACCAACCTCATTTCTTGCATAAATAAAAGTGTAGGTTTTAACTTGGGAGTATCGTTCACATGATGTAAGGATGCTCAAACAAGTATCTGGACCTTCATCTAAATGGGAGTTCCTTTCCTCTCTCTACTAGTTTCTCTCTCAGTCAAAGTTCGCTTCCATTGCAGAATCATTGACCAAGATTGGACAGACTTCCATGAATAAAGCTTTAATGGTTTTAGCCACCAAATCCTGTTCACTTCTTTTTGACCTATATCCTAGGATTCTTTCTGAATCAAGCCTTAATGGTTGTAGCCACCAAGTCATGTTCGAATCCTTTACCTATAGAATTCTTATGAATCAAGCCTTAATGGTTGTAACCACCAAGTCATGTTCAAATTCTTTTCCTAAATTATCATCTATTATTATTTATTTGTTTAATCTAAATTTCGAAATAGAGAGAGAGAGGGTGACATATCTACACAAGGCTTTTACCTTCCAGACTTGTTTGAAGAATTCGATCCCATGTATACCAAGCCCCAAGACAAGCAAAGTTGAGCCCAGTTAGGTTGGAGATCAGCTTTGGTTCCTTCAAACATTCCAAGAAACCAACAAGTGTAACATAGTTGACAGGTTGATCCACTTTGGTATCTTTAGTGCTATCTGCAACTAGTAAGTCTAGAATGGTGTGGTTAGATAACAAGCAAAATCAATAAGTTCATTTTCCCCTTCTTGACTCAATAAAAACTTCTTTTTAAAAACATTTTAATAAGACTCATGAAATAAACTAATATCAGTAAACCTCCCCCTCATACTTAAATTACATTGTCCCTAGTGTAAATCCAGTCGGATTTATGGTGATAACATAAACATAAGTACCCAAGTTAACAAGGAAAACGATATACCTGACCGGATTAAGTGTCGATCGATGGAAAGAAGATAACATCGGTCGCTGCAGGTAATGTACTGTCGATCGATATCGACATGCTCTCATCGGTCGATATGTTGGGCAATCGTCTACTTAGATCTGCCATTGATGTTAGTGTCGATCAACACAGTTAAGTGGCGATCGATACTTCTGATGCTCTGTCGAGCGACAGTGATCAAGTGTCGGTCGTTGCTGGTGCAGAACTCGTCTTCCTCGTATCTTTTCCTTTTACCTAATATAAATAGAACACGAACAGTCAGTAATAAATAAATAATAAAACCAATTTTTTTTGGTGAACAGTGACTCTGCTACAGTAGCCCTGCTATGGTATCTCAGATACAGTAACTCTCAATTTCCTGCTGTAATGTCGGTCGAAGTTGCTGTTACAGTGTCGCTCGATTTTCTTGCTACAGTCCCGTTCAATTTTCTTGCTACAGTGCCGCTCACGCTGCTACGGTGTCTTCGTTTCTGTTCATCTTTTTTTGACCTTCAATAAATATAATAAGAAAATCAGTAACAATCTAAGTTAAACTGAATGAAATGACCTAATAGTGGGTTGCCTCCCACTCAGCGCTTTGTTATAGTCATTTAACTTGACTTTGGAGATCTGATTTAGTCCGGATGACAAGAAAACTTTCTCCAAAACAAGTCTCAATGCCTTCTTGCTGAAGCTTTATCATTCCTTTGTGAAAGCCTCCTCCATAGACTCATCTCCTTTGTCTATCATCTCAGCAATAAGGAGTGCTTGAAGCTTTGCAAATGACTTTGAGAAGCATCTGCTGCGCACTCTGGATTTACTGGAACCATCTGAGAAATGAGGAATCATTGATAACTGAGGACCGTCCTTGATCTTTTTTATCTTCTTCCAATTCCTCCTCTTCTTTCCCCCAGATTTTTCTGATTGCGTGGTGGTATCTCCATCAAAAATATTTTCACACACATCAAACTCCTTCTCCTCTGATACGCGTCCACTGTCGATCGACGATGATGTGGTAGTGACGATCGATGGTGAAGTGGTAGTGTCGATCGATCCCGGCTTATTGATGTCGTTCGATACTGATTCTGTGGGGCCTGTATCGACTTCACTTCTATATATCAACCCTCTCTGAGAAGCTTCTGCATGTAGAGGATCATCAAGTACCTCAATGTACGAACTGAACTACATACTTCTATCAAGTAGAATAGGAGATTCAACTTCAAATACATCGCATGGAACCATCATGTATCCTCTTCACTCTTTTACGAATCCTAGTAGCTTCTTCTGTGCAGATATGTGGTCTTAGATGTTCGGGGACAGCAAGGTATGAGGTCTCAGATTTGTGCACTCTCTCCTTAATCGGTCATGTTTCAATCATGTATCATGGCAGTTCTTCCAATGATGGGAGTCGATCGACGATCTCGGGTTGTGTCAATCGATGATGGAGTGTGGGTGTAGGTCGATGATGTAGGGTGGTTGGCGATCGACATAGTAGGGCGGATGTCGATCGGTCTCATTAGGTTGGTGCCGATCGATGCTAGCCTTTGACGAATTCTCCAGATCTTTTCTCATAGTGTTCCGTTCGTCATCAAGCTTCTGCTCCGAGTTACGCCATTCCTCCAGCTCTAAAAAGTCTTCCATAGTGACTTCCATATCATGATCCAGATATTCAAGCTTTTCTACCGCCTCTAGCTCCAAGAATTCTTCTAGCTCCAAGAAATCTTCCATGGTGATTTCTCTGTTTACGCCTGAGGTAAGATCACAACATGTTACATCGGTGCTCTTCTGTGTTAAGTATTCAATGTCCTGAAGACAACTCGAACTTTCAGAGATTTCAATAGGTGTCAATCGGCAACATGGGTTTCTATCGATCGATGTTGAGATGGTGATGTCGATCAACGATGTGGTGGTGGTGATGATCGATGTTGAGGTCGTGGTGGCGATCGATGCTGAGCTCGTGTCACCAATGTCGGCTTCTTATACTTTGCTCATGATGCGGCCATCAGATCAGCAACTGAACCAGAGGTCAACCCAAAGCCCTACTCAACCAGCCAGGGCACCAGCCAGGACATACGTGCACTAAAAACGCCATATCTTACAAACCAGGAGGTTTTAAATGACGAGGCTAATTGTTATGGATTCTACATTCAAGAAGGACTCCAGGCCAATTGGAATCGGGAAAAAGTATTCACGGAGCAAGAAGTTATGAATTTTACAAGTCAGAGGTTTCTCAGCCCGTCCATCTGCGAGTACCCGACTTTAGAAGAAGATTCAAGCCCAATGAATAATCGGCCTGAAGTAGTGATCTTCAAAGACTCCATTGAAGATAAACAATACCAATTCCTAAATCATGTTGATGTGATCCATTTGTTACAGGCTGAAAGCCAGGTCGCCCAAATGGTTGTTGGAGGTTCAAATCGGATCAACCAAAGATGTGACCGGTTGGTCGATATGGTCTGAAATCGATTGTAAACCTGAAACAAAAACAAAACCAATGAGATGCGGTTTATGATATGAATAAAAGAAACAAATAAAAGGGATATAAAGGATAGATATGGCAGAATCAAGCTGCTGGATGTGTATCACTCTCAGCTTGATCAAATGATGGATTGAAGTGGATTTGCGGATGAAGGTTTGATTGAATCTCTCAATCTGATGGAATGATGGATCGAATTGACTGAATCTCTCAATCTGTGTACTGAGCTTATTTGATTTGCACAAATAAACTAGACTCACGAATCTCTCTTTGAATCCTAAAGACCGTTATTTTATACAAAGAACAACTTTGATAAAACTGAATAAACTTTCTATTAACTTGGTGATTAAGGGTGTCTCTTTAGAATGACTATCTAAGAGCTTATATAATGCTCTGGAAACTAAGTCTAACGTTCATAAGAAGAAAAGAAAGGAAACAAATCAAGCAAACTAACAAAATCGGAAACTAGCCGTTGGAGCCTTTTATGGGATTTTGGCTCCAAGTGAGAAACTTGATTCTTCTTGAACCTGGAAGGTTTATGGGGATAAGATAGCATCCTTGGGATCTTCCTGGGTGCTTTATAGGTACTGATGTCGTGCCTGATCTGAAGAGAAAAGAGCTGTTGGACATTAATGTCGGTTTGCTCCAAATAAGGCAGGTTTGAGTAAATGAGGATCCTCCTGATCCAATGGTTGCTGGTGCATGGTATGAACTTGTATATCTCTTCTGGATCTCTGGATAGACTTTCTGAATGTATATATTGATCTCCTGGTCGCCAATTTCTGGTTTGAAGCTGATTGAACCGGCTAGCTTCCAATTGAGGCAAGTGCAGAACTGGTTTGGCCGGTTTTGGAGATTGGATCATAACTTCATAATTACGTTGCCATTTCTACTGATCTTGGGCTTTATGGAAAGATGATAAACTTATCTTGACTCCTATGATGGGATTTGCTTCAGGACGATTATTTATTGGGCTTGAATCTTCTTCTAAAGTCGGATACTCGCAGATGGACGGGCTGAGAAACCTCTGACTTGTAAAATTCATAACTTCTTGATCCGTGAATACTTTGTCCCGATTCCAATTGTTCTGGAATACTTCTTGAATGTAGAATCCATAAAAATTAGCCTCGTCATTTAAACCCTCCTGGTTTGTAAGATATGGCATTTTTAGTGCACGTATTTCCTGGCTGGCGCCTTGGCTGGTTGAGTAGGGCTTTGGGTTGACCTCTGGTTCAGTTGCTGATATGATGGCCACATCATACCCTCCCCCTTGACAAAGTTTTTTCCTCGAAACTGGATAACCTGTACCAAGATAGAGCAAGTCAGGTTTCATTCTCTTTTGAGAGTTTAGATCCTTCCCTTGATATAATTTCGGTTTGGTGATGCATGATGCATCTGGTGGCTCTTCTTTGGACAGATATGAAAGGATCACGCCTCTTCTATGTTTATCGCCATTGCATCTCTTCTGGATTTGATGGTCCTTCAAATTTGTGGTGGCCACGTTTCTGATCCTCTTTGGAGTTGATCCTCCTAGCAACATAAGATAATCTGGTGGGATTTTTTTGAAGCTTTCTTCTTTGCAACCTGAAAAATTCTCAACTTTCTGGACAAAAAGCAAGTGAATTATATCTGTGTTTGGACACTGATAAAAATAATTTGAAATTTATAGACTTACTTTGATAGCCTCCACGAGTTGAAGAATGACTTTCTTCTTTAGACAACTTGTTTTTGTTTGCTGCCTTCTTTGCAACTTTTGACCTTGGTTGTTATGAATTTCTTCTTGTCTTATTCCTGGATCAAAACTTTTTGGCAAAGACAAGTGCATTATACCTGGATAATCAAGTGTCTTGGGCGTTTTAAGATCAAAGAAACTTACCTTAAGCCTTGGCATTTGAACAACACTTAGTTCAATTTTAGGCTTCCACTT
>NC_027756.1:11381750-11383925 GCF_000695525.1 Brassica oleracea var. oleracea | reverse complement strand
TAAGCAACATGGACTGCATTGTGTCTTGAACCAGCTTCTGTTCCATCACAAGTGTGGCGCCTGGTGGCTCCTCTTCTTTGAATTCATGCTCCTTAGTTCTGTTACAACACCTTTTGACAAAGACAAGTGCATTACACAAGAATTTGGAACCAATAAATCAGATTGAGTAAAACTATCACTTTTAATAGATAATTATGTTTTCTTTCCTAATGATGTTTCTATCAATGCTTGCTTAGTAGGACATACCACAGCATAATGTACTTTATTATGAAATCTATAACATGTCTGATATTTCAAATCTTCAGATTTAGAAGACTTACCTTGGCTTGATGGCTCTTCTTCCTTTGGGTTTAAAATCTCCTTGTCTCTTGGACTTAAATCATGGACAACTTTGGATCTCAACAAGGATGTGGAGATCGTGTATTTCTGGACCTCAGGACTTCATATAAAACCGTGGGCCTCTTGTTTGACCAAATCTGGTCTTGATGGATTAAGCTTCTTTGGCCTTGTTGTGGTACAACCCTCTTTGCCCCTTTAGACCCATGGCTTGAAAACCTCCTTGGGTACCTTTCTCTAATATCTGGTGTTGGAAGTGAGGATACATACTTCCTGATCATGGCATCTTTAAGATCTTCCCACGTTTTGATAGTCTCTCCATAACTCTTCTCTTGTGAACAATCTACTCTTTTCCACCATGAAAATGCTTTTCCGGAGAGTTGTTTGATGGCATGGCTCAGCCTTTCTTTCCTTGGCACGCAATGGTATGAAAACCATTCATCCATGGTTCTTTCCCATGAGAGATAATCATCTGGCCAAGTGCTACCTGAAAAAGAGTATATCTTAACATCATTAGTATATTTAAAATTATGATAAGAATGAGTTAAGTAATCATGAGTGTAAGAAGTTTGCTGTGGGGTGTTCCATGAAGGATCCGGTGGTTTGGACTTAACATAGCTAGCCTCTGGTGCATCTCCAAATCTTCTTTCTTCATGTGGTGGTCGTCGGCCTTGTGGCTTATTCCTTTTTCCCAACTGAGCAATCTTATCATTGAGCTCTTGTATAGCTATTAGTTGTTGGCTCAGTGCGGGCTCTAGGGTTTGGCCGTGTGCTTCTCCTAACATTGCTCCCTGAAATCAATCTCAAAGATCCAGTGAAGTAGGGGAAGTTTTGGTCGAGCATAAGAACAATGAATAATGCAAAACTATTTTAAACTAAACCGAGAAAAATGCAAGTATGAACCGATATAAAATAACTATGCAATAAATAATTTTTCTTTTGGTTTTCTGAATGTGAACTCGAAATTAAACTACATGATATGATAAGAAACACAAATGGAAAGAAAATATGGAAACAAACTAACAAGGATATTTTTTTTTGAGTTTTTAGTTTAAGAAATGCAATAAACCTAACAATATGAAACAAATGATTCAAACTTATGATGAATGGTTTTTTTTTTTTTAAATGCAGCAATATGATATGCACGAATTACTTCAAATAAAATGGTCTAATAAAATAACTAGGATGATTTTTATTTTTTTTGAAGGATATGCAAACAAAGGAAACAAATTCAAAATGGCAATTTTTATGGGATTTTCGATTATGGAAACAAAAAGGGAAACAAACACTTTTCTTTTGGGATTTTTAATTTTTTTAATGATTCAAACACAGCTTTTTCTTTTCTTTTTCGTGGCTTTTGAAAAGTATGAACAGCAAGAACACAAGAACAAATCAGAAACAATACTTGAAACAAAATACAGTTTTTATGGGTTTTCGGTTTATAAGATGGAAAAACAAATGCAAGAAATACGAATGATTTTTTTTTGAATGCAAATAACAAAATTATGAAACAAATATGGTAGGCACGAAATTAATAAAATGCTAGGGCTTTTTATTTTTATTTTTATGCAAGATTCAAACAAGAAACAAATATGGAATGCAGATTTTTTTTTTTTAAATGAATGCACAAAATCTAAAAATGGCAAGTGGAGCTGGGGAATGAATGCAAACATAATATGAGATTTCTTTTTTCAAATTTTCGTGAATCAAATGCAAGAAACTTCTTCTCTTTTGTTTTTTTCTTTTCTTAAGAACAATACCAATGGCAAAACTGTTTTTATGGCTTTTTGATTTTAATGATGAAACAAATGCAAGGAAGATGAATGATGCAAGGATAGA
>NC_027756.1:11381332-11381650 GCF_000695525.1 Brassica oleracea var. oleracea | reverse complement strand
ACTAGCGTCAAGGATCTAATCCTCGATTCTGATCGCCCTCCAAAGACCGACAGAAATTCATCCGCTGAAAAATCCCCTCAACAAAACCAGCCTGGGGATAAACGCGGCAGGAGGCCAGACGACAAAGGGAACGATAACAATCGCCGTAGAGTCAATATGATCATCGGAGGATCACAATACTGCGGCGACACTGTGTCGGCCATCAAGGCTTACCAATGGAAGGTGGAGTCGAGCGCAAATTGGTCTACATGGTCTCCTCCCCGAGATGGCCAAAATTGCTCGATCACCTTCACAAAGGAAGAGGCCGGCGGCATCGAT
>NC_027756.1:11380971-11381109 GCF_000695525.1 Brassica oleracea var. oleracea | reverse complement strand
TCAATGTAATCTTCCGCGACACTCTCAAACGGATGAGCATCGAACTCAGAGTAGTAATTCCGACGCCAAAACCACTCACGGGTTTTTCAGGTGAAGTATCGATGACTCTTGGATCGATCCAATTGCCAGTCATGGCCA
>NC_027756.1:11380371-11380905 GCF_000695525.1 Brassica oleracea var. oleracea | reverse complement strand
GCAGTTCCGTCAACCTTCCACCTGGGTCTCAAATTCCCAACCCCAAGCGGAGTCGCGACCATCTGGGGGTGCCAAAAACAGTCGCGGCTATGCTTCCTCGCAGAGCACAAGTTAAGGCAAATCACGACTTCTGCAGCTGTAAACGGCAAGCGCACGAAGATAGACCAATCTTCGGCCAAAAGCACCCCGGAAAAAAACGAATTAAAAACGTCTACCAAAGCAAACGCATCGGACGTCGAAGCTCAACACAAGTCTGAAGCCCACGCTACAACTCAACCGGAACATCCGGAAAAGAGCGTTGACCCAGCCACGATCGACAAGATCAAAGCGGACATCGCGACATCCACCGCCGAGTAAGAACACTCGCGGCATGAAACAGAACTACGAGATGGCTTGATCCTCGGAAGGGGTACATAGGCAGCTCGTCAAAAGATGAGTTCGGCTATCCCCCTCTCTAAAAGGGGGGGGGGAGTGGGTGCGTATACTCGCATACTCCCACTTAAAAAATCGCCATTATTGTAATCGAGTTTTTAT
>NC_027756.1:11379260-11380216 GCF_000695525.1 Brassica oleracea var. oleracea | reverse complement strand
ACGTATAATCCTCGAAACAACTGCGAGACATCGCAAAGTTAAAATTCGAAGATAATGCGAACAAATTGTCCGAACGCGACCACCAAAACCTTACACCCCGTTACGCCAGCCGTCTTAAACAAACGCAATTTGATCACTCTTTTGATCTTTAAAAACGTCCAGCACAAGGACAAAAGCGCGCTACAACAAAAATCAGAAATTTTGGTTTAGCATGTCCAGTTAATTCTGAGAAGATGCTCGATTCGTACCATACAAGTCATATAAGCCGAGAACATAACGCGGACTTTAAATCGGTGCTAATTATGAAGAAATCGCAACAGGAAAAACGATAGCCGGCTAGTCACCGCATAAACCTTAACCGAAAGTAAACCTAGGTCTTGCCCTAAACCCAACGCTCTGGTCTCAAACATCTCAAGGCATGATATCTAAAAGATACGAGATCCTAAACCATGTCTCTCCATTTGTATCTCAATGTTCTCGAAAATCGTAAAGATAAATAATTTTTACGAAAATCACGAACGAACCAACAGAATTGAACGTCTCATCGGAATTAAATATGGGACGACAACTCATATTTACTTCAAACCTACTCAGGAAAACTCGAAAACGAAAACATTCATCATAAATAACCGCGTAAAGCGGTAAGGGGATTCAAAGCCACCAACGGCTAATCCCGATAAACGATAAAAATGGCCAAAACAGGCCCGTACAAATCTCTCGGCCACAATCGGCCATAAACATGAAACAGAAAGACGAGCATCTCTCTTTCGATAACTATTCCACCTCTCATAATCCAAAGTCAAAGTCCCCGGACAACGAAGCACCGAATGCATCCGCGGGACGATCCACTTCCTCGCCATCATCGGGAAACCCAGTCTCCTCGGTATCAGGGGAAACCGGGATGGAATCCCAGAACCCTTGAATCCGCTCGTCGATCGGAGGGATAAGCACCTCAT
>NC_027756.1:11378362-11379108 GCF_000695525.1 Brassica oleracea var. oleracea | reverse complement strand
ACGAAAGTCACCCACCAAGGTAAAGGCATTCTTGAGGTTCCCATACTCAACCTGGAATTGAGAGGCACGAGTCTTCATCACCTCGACGATTTCCCTATTGCCTTTCCTTTCCGCTTTGCGGATGGCCCGCACATGATCACGAGTAAGTTGCGCCTCTCGCTCCAACATCTCGCCTTGCACGCGAGCGAGATCCCGCTCCACTTTCTACGCTTTGAAGCGGTAAACCATGGCTTCTCTATGACTCGCCCCAATGGCCGAGCCCAGCAAGCTCAGGCCCTGCAAAATCGATTGACATGTTATAAATATATATATACATAGGAGAATCACCAAAAAATTCTCAAAAATACTAACCCCATTGATGATGCGAGATCCTTCCGCAACGACTCTCGGCCTCGCCGATTCTTTCGTAGGAGGAGGAGCATCGAAACCCGGTGGCAGATCAGCAAAGAAATCATCAAAATCCGGAATAGGAACCTCGCTTGAACCACTCCCATCGCCGTAAGCAAGGTTCGGATCCCATCCTGGAAGCATAGAGTCATCCATCAAAAATTCTATGTCGCCAAGATCGACATCTTTTCCCTTCCAAGAGCTCGACTCCGGCACAGCTGTTGGAGCTTCGACGGGATTCTGGTCATCAGATTCGGAGTCGCTTCCCGTGTCCGCAGCCAAAGCAGGACCGGGTTGCACGAATCTCAGTGCCTTCCGAACCCTCTTCGGCGTAAAAGAAGTCCAGAAGAAGGGACCGT
>NC_027756.1:11377718-11378101 GCF_000695525.1 Brassica oleracea var. oleracea | reverse complement strand
ACTTCTTCCACGAGTTGAAGTTCGAAATGAACTTCTTAACCACTGACCTAAATTTCCGAGGGACCAACCTATGCTTATCCGTATCTGTAACAAGTTGAAGCCTCAAAAGCGCTTCATAATGATCGACGGAAAGGGAAAGGCCATGCTCGTGGCTTAGGATCAGGATCCCAATAAGATGCTGAATGGCAAGGGGAGTCAACTGGCTTATCGCAACTTCGAAACGGTCCAACACTCGGACGAGAATTTTGGGTATTGGGAACCATAGGCGACAACGCACTACGAACGCCTCGTAGCAAGTGAAGTAACCCTATGGGGGGCTGTTTGCACATTCCCCACGGCGAGGAACCCAGAACTCCACAGCATCCGGGATATGGTAGAACGAT
>NC_027756.1:11377064-11377664 GCF_000695525.1 Brassica oleracea var. oleracea | reverse complement strand
GACTTCTCCTTGGGAGGGGTCAACGAGCCATAATGAGCAACCCACCATGCCTCGTTCTCGGCAGGATGTACCGAGTGAGGCACGAACTCCATCTTCGGAACAATGAGCTCTTCGTACGCACTCGCGGATGAAGACCCTTTTTTCGCAATCTTTTTCTTGCTCGACATCTTTAAACTTCTTCTAAGAAAATAGAGGAAAAGGGTGGAGAGAATGAAAGAAATTTTTTTTTTTCTTAAATTAATACAAAGATAAGAAAACAAAGAAGAAAATACAAAAAAAAAGCGGTTCTTTTGTTTTGAACAAAAAAGAGTGGTTCAAGTGTCTGAGAATTCATCACTTTTTGTTGATGCTTTTCGTTGTTAACATATTATATCTTAAGTGACAAAAGCATTTCCCATAGGGTTTATAGTGTTAGTGATATTGGGTTCAAAAACGGTTACGACGGAATTACCACCCGAAAATCCTCGGAGATCGTATTTCCGAAAGAGATAGTAAAAAGGAAGATGTAACTTTCGTAAAATATAACCAAACACGAAGTTTTTACGAAGAAGTACCCTTGAAGATTTAAACCAAACTAACCAAGCTCGACCGTTGCGTAAT
>NC_027756.1:11368376-11376887 GCF_000695525.1 Brassica oleracea var. oleracea | reverse complement strand
GACCGAGCGATCGTCCCGCTCGGTCGCTACGTAGCAACCGAGCGATCATCCCGCTCGGTCGCTACGTAGCGACCGATCGCGAGCCAAAGCTCGGTCGCTACATAGCGGCCGAGCGATCGTCCCGCTCGGTCGCTACGTAGCAACCAAGCTCGAGCCGAAGCTCGGTCGCTACGTAGCGACCGAGCTCAAGCCGAAGCTCGGTCGCTACGTAGCGACCGAGTGATCGTCCCGCTCGGTCGCCACCGAAGAAGAAAATGAGAACTTTCTTCGACAAATACTTTTTCGAAATAGATTCTTTCTTACGAAAAGCTTTGCGGAGGAAACACGAGACATCAGACGCTACGTAGCGACCGAGCACTCGTCCCGCTCGGTCGCTACGTAGCAATCGGGCTCGAACCAAAGTTCAGTCGCTGTGTAGTGATTGAACCTTTCCGAACATCGATACGACATCAATCCATACATTCTCGTCAAACCTTCGAATGCTATCTCCCGAAGACCGTAGCAAAGTTTTGAAGATAATTGGAAGATCGGGAAAAATGGAATATCTCCATTTTTATGCTATGACGGCTTAAGGGCAGAAGAGTAAAAGCGTAAACCGACCTTGGAGCTAGTATATAAGGAGTCCTAGGCGAGGAGCATGAAGGGAGCACTTTTTCAGAGCAAACTTTGCACTTAGAGCAATTTATGCAATCTTCCGTTTTTGTTATTTTGAGCTGCGACTCAATTAGGTTTAGCCTTCTTAGGGTTCCTAGAACTAGGAATCTCGCCGACAGCTCTCGAGCCCAGGCTTATACCTTGTTGTAAACGTTCATATGCAGATTCGGAATAAGATCTACTTTGTGCTATTTTTCGATTTCTTATTCTTATCGTTGTTTTTCTCGTGTTCTGATTGCTTGACGTGTGGTAATTAGCAGATATCCGGGTCCTCTGGGAAATTAGGGTTTTTCTAGTTTCCTTACTTAAACGAAAATCAACAGTGCGAATTTCGGTTCCCACATGTATCACTCTCTGCTTGATCAAATGATGGATTGAAGTGGATTTGCGGATGAAGGTTTGATTGAATCTCTCAATCTGATGGAATGATAGATCGAATTGATTGACTCTCTCAATCTGTATACTGAGATTATTTGATTTGCACAAATAAAATAGACTCACGAAATCAATAGAACAACAAAAAATCTCTCTTTGAATCCTAAAGACCGATATTTTATACAAAGAACAATCTTTGATAAAACCTTAATAAACTTTTTATTAACTTGGTGATTGAGGGTGTTCTTTACAATGACTGTCTAAGATCTTATATAATTCTATGGAAACTAAGTCTAACGTTCATAAGAAGAAAAGAAAGGAAACAAATCAAGCAAACTAACAAAATCGGAAACTAGCCGTTGGAGCATTTTATGGGATTATATTGATATAATCATATAAATATATATATTTGAATATTTAAATAAATAAAGTTTTATTTAAGTTTAACATTCAATGTAATAATAAACTTACTCAAATCTCTAAATTATTGAGCGTATTTAAAATTTAAATGTGATAAAACAATTTAATTAACTGTTGAGCATTCAATTCATTAGGTTTAATAAATAATGTTATATGTTATTTTTTTTATCTATAAATAACAAAAGTAAAATTCATTTAAAAAATAAATATAGCAATATAATAATTATTATTTCGGAAAATGAAAAAAGTCAAATTATTAAATTAAACTAATTTAAATACAATTATATTAGAAAATTAAACTATAAGCGATTACTTTATACTTAAACATATATAAAAAATATTTATCACCAAATTTAGAGACATAATTAAACAGGCTTTTTTAAAATTGTACAATTTGTGGAAATGGTTGACTTTTGTGTAGATTTGACTCTATACTATGGATTTTATTCTTGTTTTGTTCCTTTCCATTTCCTTTGATTCCATTGATTCCTTTGATTCTCTATTGTTCATGTATTGGCTACAACTTATTACTTAGAGAAGAAATTGTATATGTTACCTACCATTTCTATGCCTCATAACATTATATAAATAGACACTAAGACATATAAAAAATATCAAAGCACAATCATAAAACATAAACATCGAGTACAAATTGTAAAAGACATAACAATATGAAAGACAACATTGCTTATTGTTCTGGTCGCACTCCTTTCATGTTTGTTTCTCACTCTCTCTCTCTATGTATATATATGTATGTGTGATGCCTAACTAGTTTGATATTTGGAATGAAAGTACATATACTAAATTCTGTTTTATAGGTGTCTGTATATCAAATGCAAGGGAACTAACGAAACCTAGACGATTGTGCTGGATCATTGATAGACCATGGATTTGACCCATTTTCGTCCATGGTTTATAGGTGAGTCTAAGTTTTAAATCATGTGAGTCTCTGCTATTTTCAAACCTATTTCAGAGAGACTGCCTGTTTGTTTTGCTTGAGGACAAGCAAAATGGTAAGTCTGAGGGAGTTGTTAGACCATGGATTTGAACCATTTTCGTCCATGGTTTATAGATGTTTTTACTATCTATTATTATATTATAGAGTCTATTTATTATATTTATAAGATCAGGAGTGATTTGGAGATAAGTGATGATTTTAGTGCATTTTGGAGATATTTGGAGCAAGCACCTGAGATGACCATCGAGCTCCGACCATCGGTCGATATTGGAGGATGAATATCGATCGATGTTCGCACTTGAACATCGATCGACAGCGATGCGCGCAGAAAGCCCGTTTGGTCACAGCCGACTTGAAGCCCAAGTCTTCACCAATTTACATGATTACCCCTGACGAGTTTTAACCTAACTATATAAGCTTTGCCACCATGTTAGAGGCAAAGTGTGTTTTTCTGAGTTTTTACTTTTATTACTTTCAGCAAAAGATTTTAGGATTGTGATAGATTGGAGGGAAGATCCAAAGTTATAATTTGTGATTGGAACTCCATTAATATCTATTTTACTATTCTATGAAGTTTTCTAACCTAATTGCTTTCATGAATTGCTTGGCCATGTCTGAGTAGTTTCACTGTTAGATTTAGGGTTTAAATAGGTTATGAGGGATTAGCCCCAACTATAGATTGCTGAATTGTGGTAATTGTCATTAGGATTGTTCATTAATGCATGTTTCTAGATTAGCTACCTAGAACTTACCCTAGGATTGATAGATAAAAGCGAGAGCTTCATTCTCATCCTGAAAACATTCTAACTGAGCTAAGTTTCTTGCTAAGAGTAAGGCGAGAGCTGATCTAGTGAGCTTAGTAAGCTTCATTCAACCCGCGCATAAAGCTTAACTAGAAGCGCGTCGATCGATATTCATATTGGATAATTGATCGACGGAGCGAAAGGTGTATCGACCGATATCCCTATAGGATTATCGATCGACACTGCTATTGATCGAACACATTTATTTGGGTCATTGGATCTAGTTAATATACGAGTTCAAACATGCGATAGCTGATGGACTTGTTGAATTGACAATTGAGCTTTACATTACCATGCATGCAACTCATTAGGCATTTGTAGGATTATAATTTCAAGTTTCCTGAATAGAAACCCTAAGTCTAGCTATTTTCCTTTTAAGCACTAAAACCTCAACCAATCAATCGATCAATTACTTGCTCAACCAAAAATGCAAATTTACATTTTAAATCTTAAAAACTTCCTACTTAACAAATCATATTAGATCCATTAGGTTCCCTAGCTCCCTATGAATTTGATCCCTAAGTACTACAACTCGACCTCTTATTTGAGAGAGTATAATCACTCCTTAGGGTAATTTGAGTGATATCAAATTTGGCGCCGTTGCCGGGGAGCTTTGATCGCCTATTGATTTAATTTTTGTTAAGTTTCTGATATAAAAATTTTTCAGGTACATGCCTAGCAGTACTTGAAGCAACAAGGAAACTCAACTATTGTCTCACCAGATCCTGCAAGCTTGGAGCGTTCAATCCACAAAGAAGCACGCTCCTCATAGATCGATAACACCACCTGTTCATCGATCGATTTCTGTCAACCACCGTCGACCCATACACTAGTCCCGTCAACCGATACTCGCTCACTACTATCGACCGAAGACATTCATCTTCCGTTGACCGACATATTCCATCCGACATCGATCGATACTTCAATCCTAACATCGATCGATACTGAGCCGCGAGACATGGTTGCTACTTTGATACTTGTGCAAGATGACAGAGGAAACCTGCATGACCAGGAGGGTCATCTGCGTAATGCAGCAGGTCAGAGGATAGATGTTCAGGGGGCTGCAATCCCTGAGTCCGATACTGATGCTACAGGAGCCATTCTACCTGTAGATGAGGCTGCTCGAACCAGAACATTGGCTGACTACAACCGATCAGATCAGTTCTACACCAACCGATCAGCCATTCGTCCTCCCACTATTCAGAGGGATTTCAAGTTGAAGCCACAGTACTACACACTCGTGGGACAGACACCCTACTATGGGTTATCTCACGAGCATCCTATGGACCATCTGGAGAGGTTCGAGGATCTTATATCTACTATTAAAATCGAGGGAGTCTTTGAAGACTACCTCCTATGCAAGCTCTTCAAGTACTCACTTACTGGAGATGCTTCGCATTGGCTTAAACAGTTACCACCAGGATCTCTGACATCCTGGGGTGCCATCAAGAATGCATTCTTATGCAATTTCTTCGATGAAGCGCGTGCTGAAGACTTGAGGAGCAAGATTGCTACATTCACTCAGGAGCCTGCAAAGTCATTTAAAAGTTCATGGATTAGATTCAAGTCTTATCAAAGAAATTGTCCACACCATGGATTCAAATAATGTACAGCTGCTCAGTACTTTCTACAGAGGCATCGCGGTGCAGTACCAGATGGCTCTTGATGCTTCCAGCAACAGGAACTTCAATACCATAAATCCAGAGGAGGCAGTGAAGGTTATTGAGAACCTAGCATCTAGCAGCAGCACCAAGAACACTGACTTTGAGAGGAAGAAATCTGCCACCATCTTTGGGAATGATCAGATGGATGAGGTAAAAGCAAAGCTGGAAAGTGTTCACAAGCTTCTCAGGAAGCAGGCCTGCTTGGTTGAAGAAGCAGAGGTTGTAGGCACAGAGGGTAGAGCAAAGGAAGCAGATGTGAACTTCATCAGTGGAACTGGATTCCAAGGTTCGGGGAACCAGGGAGGAAACAGAAACTCCTATGGAATTTGGGGTAACTTCAACCAGAGTTCGCAGCACCAGAACCCCTACAGCAACAACTACAACAACAACTACATCAACAACAGGGGTTATGGAAGCTCCTACTACCAGAAGCCACCACCGCCGACTCAAGCGAGCAAGATTGAGGAGATGCTTGATAGAGTCCTAGAGGGACAGCAGCGCATGACGGTGGACTCCAATGGGAAGATTGATTATGTCTACACCAACCTGAACACAAAGTTTGAAACTTTGATCACTCATGTGAAGAAGCTAGAGATGCAGGTTGTTCAGACAGGAGAAGCTATTAAGAGGCAGGGAGCCTTAACAAAAGGGGTAGAAGATGATGTGATGAGACACCACATGAATGCCATCATTGGGATGATTTTTGGCAAGTGGTAAAGGAAGAGAAGCTGCAAGAAGGAGATTTCGAAGTAGAAAGTCTGATGAGTTTCGGCGGATCACATTGGTGTCGATCGACGCCAAGCCACAAACATCGCTCGACAGAGGTCATCCAAAATCGATCGACGTCCTCTCCTGGACATTACTCGACAACACCTACGGAATCAACCGCATCTTGCAAAGCCGTGAGGATCATGACTCACAAGGAGTTCGCAACAAAACACCCACATCCACCCAGTCCTGTCTACGTAAATATCGATCGACAACCTCTAGCGCCTATCGATCGACGAGCACCTATTACGTATTGAGTGTAGATGCCAAAGATAGATGTTGCACGTCTTAATGCACTCAGGCCCAAACCCAAACCCTCAGAAACCCACCGGAGACCGTTAGGACACCTTCAGATGATGGAGTGGATCCTATGGAAGTTGATAGGGTTCCTAAGGGAAGAACCCAAAGGAAAAGAAAGGAAAAAGTGGCGAAACATCTGAAGAGGGGGATAATGAAAAGGAAAATGAAAGTTTCCGGAAAAGAGTCTTCAGAATTCCTCTAGATAAGCCATTTAATGAAGCTTATTATACCCACAGATTGTGGATGTTCTTCAGAGAAACTAGGGAGACAGAAGAAGACATTAGGAAAATGTTCTGTGAAGCTAGAGAAAAGATGAGGATGAGGATTACATTGAAGAAGAACAGTGATCCTGGGCAATTTGCAATACCTTGCACGGTGAAGGGTATTGAATTCCCACATGCCTTGTGTGATACAGGAGCATCAGTCAACATCCTACCTAGGGTTATGGCAGACCATCTGGGTCTGCAAGTGGAGCCTTCACAGGAATTATTCACTTTTGTGGATTGTTCCCAGAGGAACTCGGGAGGAATTGTGAGAGACCTAGAGGTGCAGATTGATAAGCCCAAGTTCCAGTAGATTTTCATGTCTTGGACATCAAGCTGAACTGGAACTCTTCTCTAGTACTTGGGAGAGCCTTCTTGTCAATAGTGGGAGCAGTGTGCAACATGCAAACCAACCACTTGTGTCTAACACTCATCGATCCTAATGTCCACTATGACCCTATCCCAGTCAAGAAGCCACAGACGACCTCCAGAAGAATCAATGATCCATGAATCATTGCAGCTTGCCACTGTGGAGCCGAGTACGAGACAAAATACTCAGTGTCGATCGAAACTCACATTGCAACATCGATCGACAATTCCCATCAGAAATCAACCGACACCCCGAAGGAAGAATCGGTCGACAGTAGTCCAGATGATTGGGAGAACGACTACTACATTCCCACTATGGCAACACACACCATGCATACAGAGGAGTATGATGAAGATTATGATGAAGAACGAGCTATAGAGCAAAGAGCGACTATTGACGAGGAAGATAGACTTCTAAATCATTCCTCTTGGAAAAGGAAGTCGCCATCGATCAATAACTACAGTTCAACATCGATCGACACTCAACCTCACCAACCAAACCACCTTCGAGAATCGACCGATAACGCCTACTTTCCATCGATCGACACAAACGTCGATGCTACCAGAGACGGAGATGACTCAATTGGCAGTTGGGCAGATAATCCCTATCACGAGAGCTACGCAGTAGAGACAGCATACCGTGATCAAGGAGATGGTGAACCTAATGAGGGTTTCACATACGAGGAGTTTCTCAACATGCAAACACGCGATGAAACATATCAGAATCGAGCAGCAGCTGCTTGGGAAAGAACACATTTCAGCCATCCGATCGACAGGGAGAGCCGTCCATCGATCGACACCAATCATTCACAATCGATCGACATCAACAATACAACATCGATCGACATCCGTCCAATACCAAAAACCACTGTAAGCGAAAAAGATAAATCTGATAACTAGTATCTAACTCCAGAGGAATTTGGTATTTTCAGGGACCCAGATGGCTACGTAAGAGAAATAGACGGACGTACACTGCACGTATCTCGAGAGGACATCGCAGACATCTTTCAGAGAGCCAATGGAGCAGATAACCTGTTCATACATCAACGCAACATTCCAGAACACCAACAGAAAGAGCCTTATGACACAGTTAGCGGCATAGACAAAAGCGCCTAACAAAGGACTCGCCATCCAACTCAACCATCGATCGACGTTGACGTCCCAACATCGGTCGACAAAAGACCATAATTTGACAGAAGAGCTTTTGATCTTTTGGGTACCAGGAGATTCTACTGGGAAGAGAAGGATGAGTATGAAATATACAGAGATGATCAGGGATACGCCAGAGATCTAGATGGACACACTATTCGTGTTCACAACAGAGATATCAGAAGACTTCTGGAAAGAGCTTCAGGAGATGAGCCAAGCTACATATGTTTTCCTGTACATGCTAGCTTATTCACACAGACCAAGCTGGTAACAGAGATCTACACCAAGGACGAGATCAATGAGATGTTCTATGGAGTCTGTGGAGAACACGAGAAGAACAAAGAAGCCTTCCAGATGAAACTTGATGGTGTCTACTATCCACTGAATGATAGTATCAGCTGGCTGACTAATTGCATGGAGAAGATGAAGCAAGACATGGCCAGAATTCAGAGCGCGACTGACGTTGCTCGACCCACATCGATCGATAACCGCTTACACACATCGATCGACAGTCGCTTAAGCATATCGATCGATAACCGCATACCAGCATCGGTCGACGACAATCTACCACTCCCACATTTGATAAAGTCTCAATCAGATTTTCACACCAGGGCAGAGATAAATCAGATAGTAGAAGGGATCTACAGAGCTCTGGAATCTACAGAAGAGAGGCATGATGGGAGATGTGATGACATCTATTTCCCATTGGATCTTAGCATTAGTGCTTTGACATCAAAGATAGAAGCTATTCAATAGGAATTGGTGGAGATTCAGAGTTACATTGCCCG
>NC_027756.1:11364307-11368269 GCF_000695525.1 Brassica oleracea var. oleracea | reverse complement strand
ACATGTCTGATACACACAACCATGGAGAGGAGATCTCAGCTGACACATACGCCAGACTTATGAGACATCAGTTCAATCTGAAGAGTCTTGGAGATAGATTGCAGAAGATAGAAGATTCAACTACAATAATGAAGGACAATTGGCGCAGAGGAGATGAAGCAATGAGAGACTTCACTGGTACATGGTTCAACAAGCGCAAAGAAGATATGGAGACTTGTTTCCCAACAAGTGACAACTTTCAACATCACTAGCCCAATCACCTCCAAAGTCAAGCTAAATGACTATAACAAAACGCTGAGCAGGAGATAACCCATTATTAGGTAATATTTATTTATTTTTTATTAATATATTATTTATGTTGGTTTTTATTTATTGTAGGTCAGAAAAAAGAAGAAGAGAAAAACAGATCCGAGTAGACGATTGCCCTAAGTATCGACCGATGAGACACTGTCGACATCGATCGACAGTACAGCACCTGCATCGACCGATATCAACATCCTTACATCGGTTGACATCCATTCCGGTCTGGTATATCGTTCTAACTCGTTACATTGAGTACTTATGATTTATTATCACCATAACTCCGACTGAATTTACACTGGGGACAGTGTAGTTTAAGTATGGGGGAGATCTACTGATATTAGTTTATTTATGAATTATAAAAATATATTTTCAAACATAAAGTTTTTATTGAGTCAAGAAGAGGATAATGAACTTATTAGATTTTTGCTTGTTATCTAAACACCCTTTAGCACCATTCTAGACTTACTGATTGCAGATAGTACTAAAGATACTAAAGTGGATCAACCTGTCAACTATGTTACACTTGCTCAGATTGTTTGAAGGAACCAAAGCTAACCTCCAACACTAAACCTGACACAACTGCTTGTCTTGGGGCTGAGTATACATGGGATCAGATTCTTCAAACAAGTCTGGAAGGTAAAGCCTTGTGTAGATAGATTTATCACCCTCTCTCTCTATTTTCAAAATATAGATATATAAGAAAAAAATTATATTTATATATATTAGAGATTTACTTAGGAAGATATTCAAACAGGACTTGGTGCCTACAACCATTAAGACTTGCTTCATATGAATTCTATAGGTAAAAGATTAGAACATGACTTGGTGGCTACAACCATTAAGGCTTACTTCACAAATAATCCTAGGATATAGGTCAAATAGAAGTGAACAGGACTTGGTGGCAACCACCATTAAGGCTTGATTCATGGAAGCATGTCCAATCTTGGTCAATGATCTTGCAAATATAAGCAGACTTTGACTAGGAGAGAAATTAGTAGAAAGAGAGGATATAAACTAATGTTTACCTGCAGGTCCAGATACTTGTTTGAATGTCCTTGCATCCTGTGATCGATACCCCCAAGGTAAATCCTACACTTTTATTTATGCTAAGAAATGAGGTTGGTAGAGGGGAATGTCAGACAAGATTTGCTAAGTTGTTGGCTAGATGAAATTGGTTGCTAAGCTAGGATATGGTATAACGTGTTTTTGTGATTAGGACTCTGTAGATGTGGATTGCAATATTGTAGAGGTGATGATTCTAAGTTTTAAATTATGTGAGTCTCTGCTGTTTTCAAACATCTTTCAGAGAGACTGCCTGTTTGTTTTGCTTGAGGACAAGCAAAATGGTAAGTCTGGGGGAGTTGATAGACCATGGATTTGACCCATTTTCGTCCATGGTTTATAGATGTTTTTACTATCTATTATTATATTATAGAGTATATTTATTATATTTATAAGATCAGGAGTGATTTGGAGATAAGCGATAATTTTGGAGCATTTTGGAGATATTTGGAGCAAGCACCTGAGATGACCATCGAGCTCGACCATCGGTCGATATTTGAGAATGAATATCGATCGATGTTCACACTTGAGATTTTACTATTCTATGAAGTTTTCTAACCTAATTGCTTTCATGAATTGCTTGACCATGTCTGAGTAGTTTCACTGTTAGATTTAGGGTTTAAATAGGTTATGAGGGATTAGCCCCAACTATAGATTGCTGAGTTGTGGTAATTGTCATTAGGATTGTTCATTAATGTATGTTTCTAGATTAGCTACCTAGAACTTGTCCTATGATTGATAGATAAAAGCGAGAGTTTCATTCTCATTCTGAAAACATTCTAACTGAGCTAAGTTTCTTGCTAAGAGTAAGGCGAGAGCTGATCTAGTGAGCTTAGTAAGCTTCATTCAACCCGCACATAAAGCTTAACTAGAAGCGCGTCGATCGATATTCATATTGGATAATCGATCGACGGAGCGAAAGGTGTATCGACCGATATCCCTATAGGATTATCGATCGACACTGCTATTGATCGAACACATTTATTTGGGTCATTGGATCTAGTTAATATACGAGTTCAAACATGCGATAGCTGATGGACTTGTTGAATTGACAATTGAGCTTTACATTACCATGCATGCAACTCATTAGGCATTTGTAGGATTATAATTTCAAGTTTTCTGAATAGAAACCCTAAGTCTAGCTATTTTCCTTTTAAGCACCAAAACCTCAACCAATCAATCGAGCAATTACTTGCTCAACCAAAACTACAAATTTATATTTTAAATCTTAAAAACTTCATACTTAACAAATCATATTAGATCCATTTGGTTTCCTAGCTCCCTGTGAATTCGATCCCTAAGTACTACAACTCGACCTCTTATTTGATAGAGTATAAATCACTCGTTAGGGTAATTTGAGTGATATCAATCATCATGTCAACCAAAGCTGGCCCAACCACATCAATATTTTGGGAGTTGCTTTAAAAATAGTGACTGCAAAAATAGTTGTTTTGATTCGTGCAAATTTCAAAAATGTACTAATCACCAATGTGACTGCGGAGAATGTTAGAAATCATGCTATGCACTTTGTTATTTCTTTTTTTTTCCTATGTCTTTTAGTAGCTACAATTATAAAATTATTTGATCATTAATTTACTTCAGGACAGTATAAGTCAATAATGTTTAATATGATGCATGCACTTTTTTGTTTCTCAATTTACTTTTTCTTCTTTTAAGAAATATGTTTTTGTTTGTTTTAAAGATATTGTGTAGAGGTAAGGTGCATATATTTTGGATATCTAAACTAACCATACTAACTCTACTTTAATAAAAGATGAGTAGACAATTAAGTTCCTTGCACAAATTTTACTTTTGTTAACCAGATTGATTACTTCAGGTATCCAAAAAAAATCCTGATATTTGTAATTATGTATTTTTACATTGGATGATCTGATCCACATAACTTGGTTAGCCTAATATTATATTTCAAAATTTTACACAGTATAAAATTTTTTTTGGAGTAAACATAACAATTTCCACATGGAAAATTGCTAAAATACCACATTCATAATACCACTTTTCAGTTGAGAAGACTTCAAAAGAGTTTTACGACAGAAGATTTCTACGGGAAGTCTTCTATAGAAAGTCAAATTTCTGACACAATTCGGTCAATTGCATAACTAACCTGTTTAATCGAGAAGTTTCTCGTTTTTTTGTTAACAAAGAAAAGTTGAAAATTTCGAGAGAAATAATATTTAAAACACACACCAAAAGTCATTTTCAAAACTAACATATCCATTGACCATAAGACTTTCATAGAAGTCTTCTCGGCAAAACAAATCTTTAAAAAATTCAAAAAAAAAATTTAATCTGGTGGGGTTCATGTTTAGCTTCTCTAAGCACACATAACTTCTAAGTGAAAGTTACCCACTTGTTCTTGAGCAAGAATCATGAGCTTGAATTGCTCTATGAACCTTGCAAAGTTTGGAATCAAAATCTTAGATTTTTTGAATTAATATATAGAGAAAGTAAAATAGATATAGGGTCAGATTGGTGTTAAGGCTTTGAGGGCTTTATGGGATTAGAACGTCTCTACAGCTTCTTTTTTATCAATCAGGTTTTTTTTAATAAATAATCATTCTAAAGTCTCTAAAGTC
>NC_027756.1:11363533-11364207 GCF_000695525.1 Brassica oleracea var. oleracea | reverse complement strand
TGTTAAGGCTCTGAGGGCTTTGTGGGATTAGAAAGTCTCTAAAGCTTTTTTTTTACCAATCAGGTTTTTTTAAATAAATAATCATTCTAAAGTCTCTAAAGTCATAATAAATTTCTCTCTTCTCTTTTGTGTTGTTTTTTCTAAAGCCATACGTGACTTTTGCAACTTTTTTTCCATCTTTTTATTTTTCACTAAAAATATTCTCTTTTCTTTTTCTCTTTGTAACTAAATCACTTATCTAAATTTGTAACAATTTTATTAAAATTTATGATCGACAAATTAATCATTGAATTTTTTTTTTGAGATCTATATTGTACTACTTTTACAATCATATATATATTTAAACTATTAATAGTAGTATAATTTTACTTTTTAAATAAAATATTTTAAATATTATTTCATACTTCTATAATTTTAACTACCAATTTTATTTTAATAAAAACTTAAACTAATCAACAGCCAAAGTCTTAAGATCCAAATTCTCTACAGCCATAATTATAAAGCCAAAGCCTAAAGGGAAAGTCCTTACCAATCGGACCCATAGTTTATGTGTATATGAATGAGATAAGAGCTATGAAAATTGATTTTCTAGGTTCATTAAAAGCTTCAAATTGGTTGTTCATGGTGGTTAGTATGGTATGACAATTGACAATATTATAAATATTTGATGAAGA
>NC_027756.1:11349723-11363474 GCF_000695525.1 Brassica oleracea var. oleracea | reverse complement strand
GATTCAAATTTTTAGGTTTGAATAGGACAAATAAAAATTTCAAAAAAAATCATCGATTGCTTTTGCATTAGACTTTTTTCTTTGGGTCATATTTGAAAAAATCTCTTTTATATTATAGCATTTGTTGATATTTTAAAATCTGCAAATAATATTTTTTGCAAAATAATATGCATTTCATATTTCCTAAAGTTATCTATTTTTACAAAAAAATATATTTTAAATAATATAATATTACTTTTATAAAATTGTCTTATGACCATATTATTTATAAATTATATAATATTACTTTCCAAAAGTTATATTATGTGTGGTTATCATAAATTAATTTGTTATAGATATTTACATTTTAATCGTATTTATATAATAATATAAATATATATATTCGAATATTTAAATAATTAAATTTTTATTTAAGTTTAATATTCAATCTAATAATAAACTTACTAAAATCTATAAATTATTGAGAGTATTTAAAATTAAAATGTGATAAAACAATTTAATTAAGTGTTTAGTATTCAATTCATTAGGTTTAATAAATAATTTTATAAGTTCATTTTTTATCTAAAAATAACAAAAGTAAATTTCATTTAAAAAATAAATATAGCAATATAATAATTATTATTTCGGAAAATAAAAAAGTAAAATTATTAAATTAAACTAATTTAAATACAGTTATATTAGAAAATTAAACTAGAAGCGATTACTTTATACTTAAACATGTATAAAAAAAAGTATTTATCACCAAATTTAGAGACATAATTAAACAGGTTTTTAAAAAAATTGTACAATTTCTGGAAATGGTTGAGTTTTGTGTAGATTTGACTCTATACTCTGGATTTTATTCTTGTTTTGTTCCTTTCCATTTCCTTTGATTCCTTTGATTCTTCTTCTTCTCTATTGTTCATGTATTGGCTACAACTTATTACTCTGAGAAGAAATTGTATATGTTACCTACCATTTCTATGCCTCGTAACATTATATAAATAGACACTAAGACATATAAAAAATCTCAATGCACAATCATAAAACATAAACATCTGAACACAAATTGTAAAAGACATGACAGTATATAAGACAACATTGCTTATTGTTCTGGTCGCACTCCTTTCATGTTTGTTTCTCTCTCTCTCTATGTGTATATATATATATATATGCGTGTGTGTGATGCCTAACTAGTTTGATATTTGGAATGAAAGTGCATATACTAAATTCTGTTTTATAGGTGTCTGTATATCAAATGCAAGGGAACTAATGAAACCTGGACGATATGTGCAAGATTGTGCTGGATCATCATGTCAACCAAAGCTGGCCCAACCAAATCAATATTTTGGGAGTTGCTTTAAAAATAGTGATTGCAAAAATAGTTGTTTTGATTCGTGCAAATTTCAAAAATGTACTAATCACCAATGTGACTGCAGAGAATGTTAGAAATCATGCTATGGACTTTGTTATTTCTTTTATTTCTATGTCTTTTAGTAGCTACAATTATAAAATTATTTGATCATTAATTTACTTCAGGACAATAAGTCAATAATGTTTGATATGATGCATGCACTTGTTTGTTTCTCAATTTACTTTTGATTCGTTTAAGAAATATGTTTTTGTTTGTTTTAAAGATATTGTGTAGAGGTAAGGTGCATATATTTTGGATATCTAAACTAACCATACTGACTCTACTTTAATAAAAGATGAGTGGACAATTAAGTTCCTTGCACAAATTTTACTTTTGTTAACCAGATTGATTACTTCAGATATCCAAAAAAATCATGATATTTTTAATTATGTATTTTTACATTGGCTGATCTGATCCACATAACTTGGTTAGCCTAATATTATATTTCGAAATTTTACACAGTATAAATTTTTTTTTTTTGAGTAAACATAACAATTTCCGCATGGAAAATTGCTAAAAATATCACATTCATAATACCACATTTCAGAGTTATACTAACCACTTTTATCCTTACTTTTAACCAACATAAACTTCCATCGACAGTTGAGAAGACTTCCAAAGAGTTTTCCGACATAAGATTTCCACGGGAAGTCTTCTATAGATAGTCACATTTCTGACACAATTCGGTCAATTGCATAACTAACCTGTTTAATCGAGAAGTTTCTCGTTTTTTTGTTAACAAAGAAAAGTTGAAAATTTCGAGAGAAATAGTCTTTAGAAACACACCAAAAGTCATTTTCAAAACTAACATATGCATTGACCATAAGACTTTCATAGAAGTCTTCTTGGCAAAACAAATCTTAAAAAAATTCAAAAAAAAAGTTAATCCGTTGAGGTTCATGTTTATCTTCTCTAAGCACACGTAACTTCTTAGTGAAAGTTACCCACTTGTTCTTGAGCAAGAATCTTGAGCTTGAATTGCTCTGGGAACCTTGCAAAGTTTGGAATCAAAATCTTGGATTTTTGGATGAATGTATAGAGAAAGTGAAATAGATATAGGGTCCGATTGGTGTTAAGGCTCTGAGGGCTTTGTGGGATTAGAAAGTCTCTAAAGCTTCTTTTTTACCAATCAGATTTTTTTAATAAATAATCATTCTAAAGTCTCTAAATTCATTATAAATTTCTCTCTTCTCTTTTGTGTTGTTTTTTTCTAAAGCCATACGTGACTTTTGCAACTTTTTTTCCATCTTTTTATTTTTCATTAAAAATATTTTCTTTTCTTTTTCTCTTTGTAACTAAATCACTTATCTAAATTTGGAACAATTTTATTAAAATTTATGATCGACAAATTAATCAATGAATTTTTTTTCTTGTTCATTTGAGATCCATATTGTACTACTTTTACAATCATATATATATTTAAACTATTAATAGTAGTATAATTTTACTTTTTAAATAAAATATTTTAAATATTATTTCATACTTCTATAATTTTAACTACCAATTTTATTTTAATAAAACTTAAACTAACAGCCAAAGTCTTAAGATCCAAATTCTCTACAGCCATAATTATTAAGCCAAAGCCTAAAGGGAAAGTCCTTACCAATCGGACCCATAGTTTATGCGTATATGAATGAGATAAAAGCAATGAAAATTGATTTTCTAGGTTCATTAAGAGCTTCAAATTGGTTGTTCAAGGTGGTTAGTATGGTATGACAATTGACAATATTATAAATATTTGATGAAGATGAAGATGAGGATGATAGAGTAAAACACTCATTTTTAATATAATCACATTTTCGTGAATAATTCGAATTTTTAGGTTTGAATAGGACAAATAAAAATTTCAAAAAAAATCATCGATTGCTTTTGCATTAGACTTTTTGCTTTGGGTCATATTTCTTTGTTATTTCTTTTATTTCTATATCTTTTAGTACCTACAATTATAAAATTATTTGATCATTAATTTACTTCAGGACAATAAGTCAATAATGTTTGATATGATGCATGCACTTTTTTGTTTCTCAATTTACTTTTGCTTCGTTTAAGAAATATGTTTTTGTTTGTTTTATAGATATTGTGTAGAGGTAAGATGCATATATTTTGGATATCTAAACTAACCATACTGACTCTAATTTAATAAAAGATGAGTGGACAATTAAGTTTCTTGCACATATTTTACTTTTGTTAACCAGATTGATTACTTCAGGTATCCAAACAAATCATGATATTTGTAATTATGTATTTTTACATTGGATGATCTGATCCACGTAACTTGGTTAGCCTAATATTATATTTCGAAATTTTACAAAGTATAAATATTTTTTTTTGAGTAAACATAACAATTTCCGCATGGAAAATTGCTAAAAATATCACATTCATAATACCACATTTCAGAGTTATACTAACCACTTTTATCCTTACTTTTAACCAACATAAACTTCCATCGACAATTGAGAAGACTTCCAAAGAGTTTTCCGACATAAGATTTCCAGGGGAAGTCTTCTATAGAAAGTCAAATTTCTGACACAATTTAGTCAATTGCATAACTAACCTGTTTAATCGAGGAGTTTCTCGTTTTTTTGTTAACAAAGAAAAGTTGAAAATTTCGAGAGAAATAGTCTTTAAAAACACACCAAAAGTCATTTTCAAAACTAACATATGCATTGGCCATAAGACTTTCACAGAAGTCTTCTCGGCAAAACAAATCTTAAGAAAATTCAAAAAAAAAAAAAATCCGGTGAGGTTCATGTTTAGCTTCTCTAAGCACACATAACTTCTTACTGAAAGTTATCCACTTGTTCTTGAGCAAGAATCATGATCTTGAATTGCTCTATGAACCTTGAAAACTTTGGAATCAAAATCTTGAATTTTTTGGATGAATGTATAGTGAAAGTGAAATAGATATAGAGTCCGATTGGTGTTAAGGCTTCGAGGGCTTTGTGGGATTAGAAAGTCTCTAAAGCTTCTTTTTTACCAATCAGGTTTTTTTTAATAAATAATCATTCTAAAGTCTCTAAAGTCATTATAAATTTCTCTCTTCTCTTTTGTGTTGTTTTTTCTAAAGCTTTTTCTAAAGTCATACCTGACTTTTGCAACTTTTTTTCTTTCTTTTTATTTTTTCACTAAAAATATTTTCTTTCCTTTTTCTCTTTGTAACTAAATCAATTATCTAAATTTGTAACAATTTTATTAAAATTTATGATCAACAAATTAATCATTGAATTTTTTTTCTTGTTCATTTGAGATCCATATTGTACTACTTTTACAATCATATATATATTTAAACTATTAATAGTAGTATCATTTTACTTTTTAAATAAAATATTTTAAATATTATTTCATATTTCTATAGTTTTAACTACCAATTTTATTTTAATAAAACTTAAACTAACAGCTAAAGTCTTAACATCCAAATTCTCTACAGCCATAATTATAAAGCCAAAGCCTAAAGGGAAAGTCTTTACCAATCGAACCCATAGTTTATGTGCATATGAATGAGATAAGAGCTGTGAAAATTGATTTTCATTAAGAACTTCAAATTGGTTGTTCATGGTGGTTAGTGTGGTATAGCAATTGACAATATTATAAATATTTGATGAAGATGAAGATGAAGATGAGGATGATAAAGTAAAACACTCATTTTTAATATAATCACATTTTCGTGAATAATTCAAATTTTTAGGTTTGAATAGGACAAATAAAAATTTCAAAAAAATCATCGATTGCTTTTGCATTAGACTTTTTGCTTTGGGTCATATTTGAAAAAACATTTTTATATTATAGCATTTGTTGATATTTTAAAATCTGCAAATAATATTTTTTGCAAAATAATATGTATTTCATATTTCCAAAAGTTATCTATTTTTACAAAAAATATATTTCAAATGATATAATATCACTTTTATAAAATTGTATTATTACCATTATTATTTATAAATTATATAATATTACTTTCCAAAAGTTATTTTATGTGTGGTTATCATAAATTAATTTGTTATAGATATTTACATTTTAATCAAATTTATATAATCATATAAATATATATATTCGAATATTTAAATAAATAAAGTTTTATTTAAGTTTAATATTCAATGTAATAATAAACTCACTCAAATCTCTAAATTATTGAGCATATTTAAAATTTAAATGTGATAAAACAATTTCAATTCATTAGGTTTAATAAGTTAATTTTTTAACTAAAAATAACAAAAGTAAAATTTCATTTAAAAAATAAATATAGCAATATAATAATTATTATTTCGGAAAATGAAAAAAGTAAAATTATTAAATTAAACTAATTTAAATATAGTTATATTAGAAAATTAAACTATAAGTGATTACTTTATACTTAAATATGTATAAAAAAATATTTATCACCAAATTTAGAGACAAAATTAAATAGGCTTTTTTAAAAATTGTACAATTTGTGGAAATGGTTGACTTTTGTGTAGATTTGACTCTATACTATGGATTTTATTCTTGTTTTGTTCCTTTCCATTTCCTTTGATTCCTTTGATTCTTCTTCTTCTCTATTGTTCATGTATTGGCTACAAATTATTACTCGGAGACGAAATTGTATATGTTACCTATCATTTTTATGCCTCGTAACATTATATAAATAGACACTAAGACATATAAAAAATCTCAAAGCACAATCATAAAACATAAACATCGAGTACAAATTGTAAAAGACATGACAGTATCAAAGACAACATTGCTTATTGTTCTGGTTGCACTCCTTTCATGTTTGTTTCTCTCTCTCTCTCTATGTATATATATTTGTGTGTGTGATGCCTAACTAGTTTGATATTTGGAATGAAAGTGCATATACTAAATTCTATTTTATAGGTGTATGTATATCAAATGCAAGGGAACTAATGAAACCTCGACGATATGTGCAAGATTGTGATGGATCATCATGTCAACCAAAGCTGGCCCAACTAAATCAATATTTTGGGAGTTGCTTTAAAAATAGTGGTTGCAAAAATAGTTGTTTTGATTCGTGCAAATTTCAAAAATGTACTAATCACCTATGTGATTGCGGAGAATGTTAGATATCATGCTATGCACTTTGTTATTTCTTTTTTTTTCTATGTCTTTTAGTAGCTACAATTATAAAATTATTTGATCATTAATTTACTTCAGGGCAATAAGTTAATAATGTTTGATATGATGCATGCACTTATTTGTTTCTCAATTTACTTTTCCTCCTTTTAAGAAATATGTTTTTGTTTGTTTTAAAGATATTGTGTCGAGGTAAGATGCATATATTTTGGATATCTAAACTAACCATACTCGCTCTACTTTAATAAAAGATGAGTGGACGATTAAGTTCCTTGCACAAATTTTACTTTTGTTAACCAGATTGATTACTTCAGGTATCCAAAACAAATCCTGATATTTGTAATTATGTATTTTTACATTGGATGATCTTATCCACATAACTTGGTTAGCCTAATATTATATTTCGAAATTTTACACAGTATAAATATTATTTTTTTGAGTAAACATAACAATTTCCACATGAAAAATTGCTAAAAATACTACATTCATAATACCACTTTTCATGTTTACACTAACTATTTTTGCTCTTAATTTTAAAGAGGAAAAAAGAAATTTATAACGCTAGTGTTAACTAATCGACACTTAGGGTTTAGAGTTGAGAGGTGGAGTAGGATTTTTGGATTGTGAAATTTAGGATTCTAATAAATATATAAATAAATGCTTAAAAATATATTGAAAAAAAATAAAAAATAGTTTCAAAAAAAATTTTGATTTCCAAAAATAAATTGGGAAAATTTTATGGTTACTACTTTCATGCTACCACTTTTCATTTTTACCACCACTAAATGGACATTTTCGAAAATACCTTCTTCATTAAGTGGCAAAAAAGACCCTTATACCTTTGTTATTTATATATATATAATAAATTATTATTTTAATAAATACAAATTAAAAAAATTAAAAAAAATAAAACTTTTTTTATGTTTTTTAATTATACTTTTTCAAATTCGAACCTTTTTATAAGTTTTTTTCTGAATTGTTTTTATTATTTTTTCGAAAATCGGAAATTATATTTGAAACTATTTTTAAAAAAAAATAATAATATTTTTTTAAGTATTTATTTACATATTTATTATAATCATAAACTTTACATTCCATAAACCCTAGTCCAACCCTCAACTCTAAACCTTAAGTCTAGTTTAGTTAATCCTAGGGGTATAAGTGTCTTTTATCCTTCATTAAAAGTGAGGGTAAAATTGATTAGTGTAAACATGAAAAGTGGTACTATGAATGTGGTATTTGTAGCAATTTCCCAAATAAATTTTGAAAAAATAAATTCGAAAAAAAGTTATAAAAAGTTATAAAAAAATTGAATAGAAAAAGTATAATTCGAAAACATAAAAAAAAAAATTATTTATTTAAACAATTATTTATTATATATAGAGAGAGAGAACAAGAGTATAAGAGTCTTTTGATTCTTAATGAAGAAAGTGTTTTTGAAAATGTCTCTTTAGTGATGGTAAACATGAATAATAGTACCAACAAAGTGGTAAACCTGAAAATTTCTCCTTCCACGTTGACAGCCTACATGTGATAAAATTGAATTTTGGGCCTCATATATGCTTAAGATCAGCTAAGAACTTTGAACCTTTTACCGAAATAACCAAAGTTTCGACTTTTTGAAAGTTATTTTACGATGTTAAAGATGAAAGTAAAAACTCGCTGAAAAAAAACAAAAGTATGGGAAATTCCCCTGCTGCGTAAAATATGTTGCTTTTGGTGAAAGAATTCTACACAGGAAGGAAGAGAAATCACATAACTCCAAAACTTTGCCAGCATTTTTTTCTCCTGGATTAATTTGCCGTGCCGATCTCCCAAACTATTAACAAATGATCTGACCAGTGGTAAAGTGTGTAGCCTTGTTAAGCCCTGGAGAGGTTCAATATGAAAGCATAAAATGACGACATGACATTGGATTGCAGCAACAAACCATGTCAGTTTGATCGGTACATTAACCTATTCAGATGAATCCCACTTTACTAAAAACTGATTAACATAACTTCTTTAAGATTATTAGTTGTCAGACAATTATTTCAGTAAGTATCTTACAGAAAAAGAGTTAAATTAGATGAAACCCATTATTCTCATCGCATGTGTCTTTGGGGTGATACACATATTTCTTCTACTAATAAGACTTTTAAAAAAACATAGTCATATTCACAAAAGATCTAACATCACGTAAGTTCAAACATATAACACTTTCACTGGATGTCTTTTTGGAAGTCTTCCCGGGAAGTCTTTTCAAAAGATCTAAATTTTAAGTAGGAAACTTTACGGGAATTTAAAACATGCGGAAAATTTAAACGGAAAATTAAAATTTAAGCTGAAAACTTAACTTTTAAGTGAAAATTTAAAATTTAAATCTTATGAAAGTTCAAATGTATATCTTACGATTTAAAAAGACACATTAAACCACATGATTTGATATTCTTGAAATTTCATAACACTTTTGAAAGTTAAAATATATCTTGAAGTTACTTAGCACTGTTGAAAATAAAAGTTATACAAAAACTAATGTATAAGACTTTTGAGTCTTCTCTGAGAATATTTCTTAAAAACATGCTCTCAGTAGGTAGAAAAATTAATAAACATGAATGTTGGAATCCTCACAATTGTCAACAATTTTTTTTTATCATCAACGGTAAACAGATTCATACAGACTCTGCTACAATTATCACTAATTAAGTTATCAATTTAATTGAATAGCCCACATTTTGACTAATATACATGAATTAACAATAAAATATTAAAAAGTCTCTTAATTGTATTTATCTAACATTGACCTAGAATACTTCCACATAAGTCTTTTTTAAGAACACTTCTATGGAAGTCTTCCGGTCAAATACTTCTACGAAGTCTACCATTTAGGTCCTTTTGTAAATATTGGCTTACTTTTTCTTTTTTTAATTCTAAAAATATCAGAAAATATTTTTTTGGAAGTATTCTCGAATAAACAAGTTAGTTTTCTAATTAACGGAATTGTATCAGAAATTTAATTTTTTTAACATTAAGTATAATAAAAATAAAATATTTTGTTAAAATTATTATTTCTAAACCATCTGGTAGTCTTAGTGTTTATTTATGATGTATTATTAAGCATATATAATTAGTATATAATCTAGTAACATACTATAATTTACTAGGAGCATAGTCCCCGCGCAAGCGCGGAGCCGAGTGCATTGTTATTGTGTTAAGTAGTTTGGTGTAGGGGATATTGTCGGGTGAGTAAATGGTTAATGTATTGTGTAGTATTATTTTGGTTTTGATGTATTATTTTTAAATCATGTTGATTTGAATGTAGTGGCAGCCAGTGTTATCCAGCTCCTTCATAATATATTTTTATCAATTTTTAAAATGGTTTGGCTATCCAACATGTTGGAATGTTTTTAGTTCTATTAAGTAATGAATATTTCATGAAGTTGATATACGTTTTCGTTGCTTTTGAACACCATTTAGCTTTCTTTCTAGTACGTTCTTCTTCTAATTTCCGCACAGTTACTAACTGTTCATAATGATTTATGGCTCATCTTATTGTACTGCATTAACTTTGCTTGCAACTAAACCTATTTATAGTATAAGGTCTAGGGTGCTTATGTGGTCAGTGGAGTACTAAATCTTTTGTAGGTAGTGGAAAATTATATCTAGTTTTACATAAACTTTTAACTGAGGAAGTTTGTATTTGATTGACCGGTCTTGCAAAAAGTTTTGTGAATCCGCTCAGTTGTACCATCCAGAGCCTCCGTAGGACTGTAGATAGACCCCAAGCACAAAGACGCCTTCATCTGCCATGATCATAAATTTTCGTCTAAATTCTTTATTTGAACCAATTTTTAATGTTCTTTCTAACTTTTGGTTCATTATGATTCAAATAAAAAAAACATAAATATCATGGCCAAAAACAAACGGATGCATTATGTTGTGTCTCTGATTAGAGCTTGATTTTGTTGTAATATTGAATTCATTTTTTTCTATTTTATGTAAAATAAGAAAACGGAACTGCTTGTCTAAACCAATCAAGCAATTAGTCAAATTTTTGTATATAATCTTCTTTTACAATTTTTTTTTAAACATGTGTGGATACTTTTTTACAAAAAAATAAAAATGTAAAGTGGAGCAAATTTAAATATTGTTGTAGGTGACTATACTTTTTGAAAACTAAATAATGTACATTTTAAATCTGTAAAACTAAACAAAATTTTATCCAAACTAAAAGAAAATCAAAATTATGAAATTTATGTTACTTTGAAATTAAATTTGTCGTCTTGGTTGTATATTTGTTAATTTTATGCATACAATGATAAAACCAAATTAAGTAATTCTTAAAGGATAATAATAAGGACAATTCAAACCAAGTGACAGAATCCGAGACACTTTATCTTACTTGGATGTGTGTGTATAATATGTGTGAATGGACGAATAAATGGGATTCAATTTTTTACCTAGTATGAGATTTGAGATTTATCTGTTATATACAAAAAAATGTACACACAAAGATTGGCTCTCACCACTGATTCTAAGGAAGTATAAAATAGAGTAGTGGGAATTTAAAATACATACAAAGTTACTCTCATTCATACAACATGCAATGCATAGAATCCAAAAAGTATGTAGTGGGGATTTAAAATACATAATACTCGCACTCTGTCACTCCTACACATGCATTGCATTGAAAGTTTCCATCGGTTATGAAACATTCCGAAGCAGATTTCTTGATCTTGTGCCACTAAAAAGACATCCTCCTTGAAGAAGCTTGTAGGCACGCTATAAAAAGATATCTTGCAACACTGGACTTACTCAATAAAGTAGAACCAGCCATCCTAGGCACGCTTCTCTTGGTTGCCTCTTGCCACGTTTTCTTTAACTGCATAGTATGCTTCATCTTGTGTCACCCAACATCTTTTTTTCATTATCAGTGTAATCCCACACGAAGAAAGAAATTGATTCAATTCTGTCCGAACGAACAAAAAAAAACTAAGATTGTTACGTACCTATTGAGTCACTGTAATTGAATCCAGAACCTCATAGTGCAGACCATTGGTCTGGTTGTAAAAATAGCCGGAAGCACTGTCAAGCATCCAATCTGTCACAACAGTATCAACACTACGTCAAATCATCTATAATTATGAATGAAAAGATTAAGAAAATTGTGAAACAAAAAGGTGAAAGAACCTGAGAGTGACTCAAAAAGAGGAAACCGTTGGGCTCAATGGTGATCATATTCTATAGAGTTTTAGGCATCAAAACTTATAATTCAGAAGTCCTCTGTAAACTGTGTTATACGACAATGGAAGAATCAGTCTCAGATGTTGCTTGGTTCAGCTAAGTTAAACAGCAAAACTTGTTGATGGGAGACATAACTGTAACAGGAGCAATCTTAAGATGATGGTGGAGAAATACTTACTGCGTAAACAATCTCTCTGGTAGCTAGAAGCATGCATTTCATACTGCAAATCAAATGCTTCGACTCGCTTTCGGAGCTCAAATATGTCTTTGTATGTGCATAGAATCTTCACAAACTCCTGGTGCGGCTTGCCATATTTTCTCTGCAACGCACTTGTTAATTGTTATATGAGTTGCCTTCATCAGAAAATCCTCACCATACCAAAATAAGATATATAATACACATCTCTTGGAATGAAAAAAATATGTATAGGCTAGACGATAGAAACCCATTTTAAGAGATGAACCTAAATTTAAGAAAAATTTTAATTTTCCAGGGGAATTTGGCTTGCAAGTACATAGATATGCGGTGGATGGATGTTTTTCTGAATTTTAGGATTAAAATTCATCTATGCCTATAATTTTACTCTGACCAAATCGCTTAAAAGGTATGTAAACTGACCTTGCTCAAACATAAGAAGTCCATTAATCACACATGACCTCTCATTTGATCACGACACATGTACTCTTTTTTTTTTTCTCCGTACTACTAAGCTGCACAATCATATAAATGGTGAGAGATCATTATCACAAAGCAGCAATTAAGAAAGAAATTGTCTTGATTAGCAATACCTTACGACAACCAAAATAGTTATCTGCACAGAAACTATAACAAAACTGCAAGACTGGAGCTCATATACTTCTCAAGAAATACTCAAGTCTGTAAAAACATGAACAGCAAAGCAAAAGGTCATATAGATAACCTCATTAACCATGTGCTTCTTGGAATTAAACTGTGCAACTATGCAAGTAAGAGGATCAATGTGCTGGGTAATCACAGTCATATCAGTAAACTTATATGTATCCAATCTGAGATTCTAATTAACATATATCCCTAAAAGTACTCAATGGCAAACCTTGAGGATTCATCTTAGGCATCTGTTTCGTCCGCTCAAATTCATGATGCATCTTTGAGATGTCGTCATCTTCTGTAGAAAGCAAAACAATTTAATTTAACTGGGTGATAGACATAAAAAAAAAATGTGATAGGAGAGCATTTAGAAGAACTCACCATGTTGGGGTTTAATGACAGGAACAGAATAACCATCTCTGCAATGACGCAAACAAATCGATCAGAATCTATCGATTATAATAACTACTAAAACACACAGAAGAAAGTTTTAAAACTGACATCATCGTGAGACATAACGTCGATTGGATAAACCGGGCCGGATCCAGAACCGAGGTCGAAACCCATGAACCCAGATCCACTACATAAACCGGAGAGAACTGCCTCGTGTTCTTCGAACCCCATAAAGGAGATTTCCCATCGGCGCCGCCGCCGCCGGGACCACCGGGAGAGGAAGAGAGCGTGAATGTTCGAGAAGAGAGAAAGAGGTGAAAAGGATATGCACGGTCGTGAGGAAAGAGAGTTGGTTAATAAAAATAAAATAATAAAAATAAAACCCGGGTGGGTCCCACAATATGCCACGTGGATACTTAGGAGAGAGAGCAAAAACTCTCCTATTATAATATAGATTTTTCCGGAATACATGTTAGGAGTCAAGATAATTAAATATTATCGTTTCTCCTCTCTTATTATTAACCATGAAAAAAGTCATCATTGTTATAAATTAAGCATTGAAATGATCATCTACTTCTTTACCAAACTCAAGCACTATGATCATCCACTCCTTTACCAACTCAAGCACTATGATCATCTACTCATCAAGCATTATGATCACCCACTCATTTACCAAATTAAGCACCATCTTTGTTATTTTATGTATTGTTGTTCACTATAAATACCATCACTCATCTCACTCTTTTGTACACCATAAACAAGAACAAGAGTTTATAATCAAAGAACCATTACATCTTCTTCTTCTTCCTTATAATAAACTCTCTCCCT
>NC_027756.1:11338807-11345737 GCF_000695525.1 Brassica oleracea var. oleracea | reverse complement strand
ATCTTTGTTATTTTATGTATTGTTGTTCACTATAAATACCATCACTCATCTCACTCTTTTGTACACCATAAACAAGAACAAGAGTTTATAATCAAAGAACCATTACATCTTCTTCTTCTTCCTTATAATAAACTCTCTCCCTCATATTAGTGTTATTTGCTTCCTACGGGTATTAAATTCTACTCTTATTTAAATTTCTCGATACTATAAATTATAAGTTATTTCATAACAATCATAATATTATTACATTACCAAACTGAGTTCACATCCAACATAGTACCATGTCTTTATTCGTTTGATCCATCATCCTCATCATCATCATCATCATCATCATCACAAGAAGTAAGTGAGTTGTTCTTTCTTCCTGGATCCTCCTTCTCCATACAACTCATTCCACTGCTTCAGTTCTCCCATTCCAGCTCCCTCTGCCGCAAAACTCGCTGCCACCTGCGTTTTCAATTTCAAAACGTTTTAAAACTCGAACGCTATTTTCCAAATATATAATAATTGCCAGAACAAATGTGCTTCAGTCTCTTTCAAACCTGATTCTTGGCTTCTTTAAAATCTTGTCTGTTCAACGGACGTAGTGTGATAATTCTCTCTTCTTTCCCTTCATCATCTTCACTTGTCTTTGTAGTCTCTCTCTGTTCCTTCTTCTCCTTATAAAAAATTAATTACGAATAACAATAAAATCAAACAAAAAAAATTGAGAGAAAGAACCCTACAATAATATGATTTCTTACAGTATCTTTGATCCTCTCTTGCTGTATAAGTTCTCTCACTGGCCTATACGCAGCAGTTGTGCACAGATTCTGTTTAGGTAAATCAACGGTCAGGAAAGATCATTTCTTTTTTTATTTTAGGATGAATTCAAAATGTGCAAAAAAAAGGGATGAATTAAAAAAAAAAAAAAGATCAAACCTTGAGGTCGCTTCCTGTGTAACCTTCTGTCATCATTGAAAGTTCCTTGTAATCCAAGTTTTCATCCACTTTCTCTTTTGCCAACAATGTCTTTAGTATCTTCTCTCTGTTCTCTACACCTGGTAGTCCAACCATAATCCTATGGAAGGAAAATTGATGAAAAAAAAAAAGAAAAAATCCTATGTAAGGAAAAATAATAAACTAACTAAACCAATCTAAACCCCTACCAAATCAAAATAAACCGAAGAATCAAAAATCTAAACCAAAACCCTATCATTAGTTTAAATGTAAAAGGGTAGACAAAAAGTAGGTAGCTTGGGGGTACCTTCGTTCAAATCGTCTGATAATGGCCTCGTCTAGATCAAAAGGTCGATTAGTAGCAGCAAGGACTAAGATACGCTCACCAGGTTTAGTCATCAACCCATCCCAATGACTCATAAACTCATTCTTAATCTTTCTCATAGCTTCATGTTCTCCAACTCTCGTTCTCTGTCCCAACATACTATCAACTTCGTCCACGAATATAATTGTGGGCGACACTTTCGAAGCCAGAGTGAACAAGGCCCTAACATTCTTCTCGTCTTCTCCAAACCATTTCGAAGTTATGGTCGACATGGAAACGTTTATGAAACTGGCTCCCGCCTCTCTCGCTATGGCTTTAGCCAGCATTGTTTTACCGGTCCCAGGCGGGCCGAAGAGCAGGATTCCCCTGCAGGGCTTTAAGAGACCACCTGTGAAGAGATCTGGTCTGCGGAGAGGAAGCATTACAAGCTCTTGTAGTGATTCTTTTATGTCGTCAAGTGCACCGATGTCTTCGAATGTCACGTTGATTTCTTCTGCTGGGATTACTTCCGGTCTTATCCGTTTCTCGAACTCGTTATCCGGCGGAACTTCCTGTTCCATATGGTTATTAACATCATTGACATAGATTTGAACCAAGTAGGAAAATAATAGTAGATTTATTTTTTTGAATGATTTTTTTAAAAATTAAGAATAAGGGCCCAACCGGGTACAAACCGGAAAATAATAGATTAGATCAAACATACCGCAGCTTTAGGAGTTGCTGCTTTCTCAGATTTAGTTTCTTTCTCCGGTTCGGTCTTGCTGCTGCTTGCGGCAGCGATGCTCTCTGGTTTGGTATCCGGTTTGACAGCAGCCGCTAATTCAGCTTTTGGTTCCTAAAACAGTTAAGAAACAGACAAGCCAATTGGTTCTACTCTGTTCATGTCAGAATCCTCTGCTTTCAGTTCAAAACAGAGTATAGAGAGAAAGAGACCTTGGATTTGTCTTCCTTAGCGGTTTGTTTCAGCTTCTCACGACCACTTGCTTTTCCTTCTCTGAAGAGGCTGAATCCATGCGACAAACTAACCTCGAAATAAAAAAATATTTATTTGTAACATTATGTGCATTGAGGTTTGCTTCTAATACAAGTTAGGGTTCTTTTTTTAACCTTATGGAAGATATAACGAGCTTTCCATTTCTGTACTCAGGATCTTTGTTGTTCATGAGATGATAAGAGAGAGCAGAGACGACAATCTCTTCGATGTAATTGCTCAAAACCTTTGTGTCCTCAAAAGAGATCGATTCGAGGTCGTCGCATATAAGATCATTCTCAGACAAAACCTCCATGATATGGTTCCTATTGTCCTGAGTTTGGATCATGTTCATGTCGCGTTCAAGCTGAGATTTCCAGCTAACGAGATGGGTCTCATCGTCAGGAGGTCTTATGTCAATGTTATAAGGGAAAACAGCGGAGAGCTTCTCATCGATTTCGTGAGCGTCTTCACTAGACAAGTCCACGATTCTCGAACCGAGAATGAGGACCGGTCCACTGAGTTTCTGGAGAAGCTTTTGGAACAGGTTGTAAGTTCTCTGAGAACGGAACAGAAGGTTCTCTATGTCTCGAAGGTATAATACAATCGGATTCGCCTTGGAGACATAGGTCAAGACCTACACTTGGTACTTGCAACATGTTATAAACAATATACCTTAAACAACCTACCACCTTACCTGCATGGTATTATAATACGTTACCTTGTATAAAGACTGGATGAGAAGCTTTTCGTCGAAGGACCAGCTACTCGTACGCTTCAGAGGCGCTGAAAAATGGAATCATATATTATTATTAGTCTACGTGCCGGAATAAAATATAGACTAAAAAATTTTAGTGTCATTGATGAGACCTGAGTTTGATGAAGAGGCAAGGTTGCTTATATTAGCTGCTGAAGAGTTTCGACGAAGCTTTGAAGGATTACTAGACCCTTCCATTGGGCTGTATATTGATCATGGATCATACGTTAAACGATACACTTCCACATAAGTTTTGATTGTTGACAAATAGTAACGTTCCTTGAAAGTTTCAAGTAAAGGGCACAAACATTACCTTGATTTAATATCCATACCACTGCTTTGCCTCCTCAAGGTACCACCAGCTAAACAGAGTCATCAATGAAATGTCAATTACACTTTGATATATAGTAAGGTTCATTAAACAGGTTAAGCAGAGTCGGTTTAAGCATTTACCTTTGGGCTCTTCTCTCTGAGGGAGGATGGAGAAGGAACTAAACAGTCCTGATAGTTGCTCTAAAGCAGATTCTGATGGGGATCTCTTAAACGACTAAAATACCGGATTTTCCAATTTAGATCATACGATGTTTTCCAATTTTGATCAAAAAAAAAAAAAAGATCATACGCAAGAAACAAGAAAACACTATGCAAACCAAATCAGTAAACCGCTTACCGATGATTCTGTATTTCCGCTGCCATACTTGCTCTGAATCTGGAAACACACACAATAAAAAAGTAGATTTAAGGTTCACAACATAAAAAACTCACATAAACAAACAGATTATTGGTTAAGGGTTTAAGGTACCTTTAGCGCAAAATCATTAACGTCTAGAAGAAGTAACTTGGCGTCAAAGAAATGCGCTAGGGCTTTGGCAAGCATTTGTTGGTAAAGCTCTGCAAAGAAACGGGTTACCAATCAAAACATGACCAAATGGGTTCAAGAACGGCATATTGAGATCGAATCATCAGAATCTAACCGGCAGGGCCAGACAAGAGAATGGCTCGGCTCGCGGGAGACAAGTTTCTGGTATACTTTGAAGCATCAAAGTGTTTCAAGTGGACATAAGCTGCACTTGTTAGAAGCACTCGTGTCTGTTCACTGCATCAACATTGATGAACGGAATAATTCCAAACATCTAGGGAGTAAAAGATCACAGGATCTGACTGTCTGTGCCACGTGTCAGAACAAGAAGACAATGAGACCATCCCCGCCGTACATAAACAGAAACTCACATGCCTTCACTTTTATTTCTATCACTCCAACAAATATCTTATCCGTTTTTATTGATAATAATCTAATTTTAGTACTTTAAAAAATATAAAACCCGTCCTGACTCTCTTTTTATTTACTTTATCATTTCTATATCCTCACTTGTATAGTTGTATCATCGTCTTGAAGTTCGGAAAAGTTTCGACTATTTATCAGAAAATGAATTAAAAATAGTTTATAAATTTACCTGAGATAATAAGGAAACTCATCGAAAGTAATTTTACTCTCTCTTCCGTCGACAACTTGACGGAGTATCTCCTTCTCCATCTTATCCGCCGTAACGGCGTTACTTGACGTCGAATTACCGGTGGCCCATTTCCCGACGGCTTGGCCTGAAGCGAGGCCCAAACCGACACCGACTCCAACGCCGACGCCGAGCGCCGATAATAACATCTGTTTGCTATCCATTGTTCTTCCAGAAACGAAACTAACAACAGAGTATTAGTAATATCATATATATATAGATTAAGATCTATACGAAAAATACTAAGTGTAACAGTAATTAAATCATATAATAACATCCAAACCTAGAACGCACACAAACTTTCCAAGTAGTTTGAATTATTAATTAACAAGAAAAAAAATAACCTTGTTGTATAAGGTATCGTTAAGGTATTTTCTTCAGCAGTTTCTTTCTTTTACTTTCTCTCGAAAACACAAAACCTTATAACTCGAAACATAAACCGCTTCAAACTGTCTGAAAATCACATAAACCAATGTTAAAACCGGATCTACTGGCACGTCATCACAGGCGGTAGAAATGAGGCGCAGACGGCGGCGAATAAGAGATTTAGAGGGTTTTCTTACAGATTTGTTTGTTGGAATCGCTTCTCTGTGTTTTAATCAAGAGATGTGTGTATTTTATGAGATGAGTGTATACACTACTTCATACATACACATGAAAACTGATGACTCATTACGGGACTTTGCTTGCGTGTCGTAAAATCAACGGCTAGCGGGTTCGGTTTTGGCAGTTTTTAATTCGATTTTGCCGCTTCTTACTTTAATACCCTTTAATTCTGTTGCTCTTTCAACTTATTCCTCGGTATTTCTAAAATTAACATTCCAGTCCAGGAAAATGTATACTGTTTCAGTAAAATATACCTCAGTTTTGCAATTCTAGAACTACATGTCAAACTAATGATATTAGAAAATAAAAAGTCAAAATATTTTGTTCAAATGCTGTAAAATTAGGCGCCTAATGATTGAATAGTTTATGGGTGCATATCTAAACTAGATTTGTACCCCCAAAAACGATAGAGGAATCAATTGAAACTGGAAATGAAATAAAATAAAAGAAGGCACAGAAAGTCGGAAACTAGTAGATCCAAAGTAGGATCCACGTAAGGGGATACTTTGACGGCTTAGATCGAAAGGTATGGCTTCTCCTATCTTCGCAGCATGTCTGAACCATCATCTTATCGCCACGCACCCAAATATATCGCGTGAACTTGTATTGTTTATATTTGGAGGAGTGGGTGTGACGTGCCTTGTATGCGCGTTGTAATTAATCGACTTACTTGCTCTGTTTCATGAAAAATGGGGGGACTTTTTTTTTTTTTTTTTTTTAACTCAACATCAACTTATCATTAGCCAAATGTTTTGATACAAACAATTGTGACCACAATACCTCAAGAGGCTTTAACCACAATGTGATATATGGAAGTAGATGTAGCATCATCTAAGATCACTTATTTGGATCCTACATTGCCTCATCTAACTACCTATCACTTTGACCACCATGGAAACAAATTCACTTTACCAAAATGGTGAAAATGAACTGTCCCTTAAACCAGAGCCGTGCGAAGGTTTAATGGGGCCTGAGGCGAATATAAATATGGGGCCCTTTTATAAATTTTTTTTTTATCATAGTACAATATATATTTGAAAAAAAAATATTAAGACAATAACTTTAAAAAACTAAGACAAAATTTTTCTTCCCTCTTTTTCAATAAACTCTTTAATCAAATTATCATAATCTAGATTCCTAACTAATTCTCTCTCGATCGATATAATTGCTAGACCATTTAACCTTTCTTGTGACATGGTTGATCGAAGATAAGACTTTATTAGCTTTAACTTGGAAAAGCTTCTTTCAGCAGTGGCGACAGAAACTGGAATCGTCAATAATATTTGATAAGCAATCCATGAGTTTGGATAACACTCTTCCCTTCCTTTCAAGAAGTTCAAAACTTCAAGAGGTCTCTTGTAATCTTGTGGCAATGCCTCTTTTAGAACCATCAGTTCAAAACACAAATCATCCCCAATAACATCAGAATGATTTACATGCTTTAAAGCTGCTTCAAGATTGGTACAAGATGCCATCAAACTATCTTCACTCGCTGATTTCAGTTTCTCCAAATCAAAGAGAAAACCAAATGTTTGTTCATACTTCTGAAATTGCTCAAACCTTGTTTCAAGAGAATAAAGAGCTTGATCCATGAGAACCAAGAAAGAAGACGTGTGTGCTTGCTTGAGAAAGATTGATGTGAACATTGCACGTAGAATACTTAGGAATATATACGAACCAAATATATTAAGTATAACTGCACTTTTTCCTTTTTATTTAGGAGTTTGACATATAAAACATATATTCCTTTTTTCAATTTGGAAAATTGACAATAAAATAAAATATTTATTTTTTAAAAAAGCAATGTAGATAATTGAACTTG
>NC_027756.1:11310296-11338580 GCF_000695525.1 Brassica oleracea var. oleracea | reverse complement strand
TTATTATATGGATTCCAAGCCAAAAACCCACATAATGAGAAGATACCTTAGTTGCAGATTTCTTTTCAAACACAGAAACGGGTTCCCCACCAAACTGGTGCGTAAACTGCCACAGAAGACCTTCCATCACGAGTTTGTAGTCTTGACTCCAAAACCGAGCCGCCGGAACAGAGCGAAACAACATCTCCTAGAGCATGAGTTTCAGTTCTTCCGGAATGAAGAAAAGACGGGTTCAGATGCCGAAACCAACCGGAGCTCATCCACTAACACCTGCAAAAGAACACTGAAGCTCGGAGGAGAGCGACGACGGCACAGATTAGACATCTACGGAGGTACACGGAGCGACAAGGGGAAAATAACTCCATCCAAAATCCAACCCTAAAAGCCGACCTCCGACAACGACACCTTCCTGACTCAACTCGCTGTGACTCCAGAAGCTCGGAAACCGCACTACACGGCCAGATCTGAGATCTGAAAAGCCGAAGAAGCCAGAGTTCACATGCATCTCGCTGAGGGGAAGGGACGTTAACGAAGGCAAAAGGAAAAAGAGAAAAAAAGAAGGTAAAAGGTGATTCTCCGGCGACAACACAGCGACAACGCCGCCGGAGAAACGCGGCGGCTAGGGTTTCTACTGACTCTCTCTCTGTTCTCTCTCTGCTCTCAATAGATAGTTAGAAATGGGGGGACTTTATAAATGGTCTCAAAAGAGAAATCTAACCCATTTGAAGTAATCATTATATATGTAGGCTTTATATTTTAAATGAGTCGATTTTTTTTCTGTGATAAAATATTTGTTTAATATGCGATATTAATTTAAGAATGTCCCATTAAAACAAAAGTCAGGATGGCCGAGTGGTCTAAGGCGCCAGACTCAAGTTCTGGTCTTCGAGAGAGGGCGTGGGTTCAAATCCCACTTCTGACATTGTTTTTTTTTGTACCTTCCATATATTTATATGCCATTTTTCTAATTATTTACAAAGCTCACAATCATATAAGCTAGTAGGAAAGATAAAACATCATGAAGAGAGATCAGAGATGTTATTATATAATTTGGTCGATTAATAAAAAATATTGGGTAATTTGCTTATAAAGTATTAACTATGCAGTATATCTCCTAAACAGTCGTCTTATGTTGTCAAAAAAGAAATACATTTGTCTTGTATAAACATGCAATAGAGTGAGAAGAAAACTATTTACAAAGCTCACAATCATATAACAAAGACAAAACATCAAGAAGAGATGTCACTGAAACGAGTTTACAAGGTGGAGCTTGAGTTTCCGAATAAAGCAAGATCAATGTGGGAATGTTTTCTCGAAACCATGGATCATATATAGATGATCTGAGCTCTTAGGATATCTTTATCTATATAAATCTCCTTTCTGATCCAAAAAAAAAAAAAAAAATCTCCTAATCTGATCATTTATGTATATGATATTTTGTTCACAACTCGATATGCACCTGTTAGTTGTTTCTATTGGTTGGACAAGGGTAGTAAAGATTAAAATGATCTGAGCACAAATAAAGAAGCAACTAAACTTGCAATCTGCAAACAAAGACATGACTTTTTATTCTCATCATCATCATCAATAGATAGACTGTTTTGACAATTCACAATAACGTTGCTTGAACCCATAAATTCAATATCTACAGGAAAATAAGACAGAGAATAGAGACTTTGATCCCTTTTGTACTCTCTAAACACAAACCTAAACAAGAACAAACACAAGACTCCGTAACACTTTCACTTCACTCTCGCGTGCCAACATACTACTCCACACGTGCAGAATTAAGACTGGAAGCAAACTGAAGACAATTATTAACTTACACCCACCTTTTAGGCAGGTTGCTTGAGCAGGAGCCACCCTCTCTAGCAGCCAACATCGCCATTATCAAACTTCCACCATGGACTCTTCCTTCTGGAGCCAACCCCGGTCCTGTTTCATTCTCATTCTCGGGAGATCCAACAGCGCTTCTCGCTTTCATCCTATCCATGTTCATGTCTTGAGAACCACTAAACTCTTCCTCGCTGCTGCTTATTCTCGGTTCTTGGCTCTCTGAAGTCACAGTCATTCCTCCGTGAACCCGGTTATCCTCAACCAGACTGGTATGGAGTGCACAAAGACCAGTCTTACCTCTAGCAAACGAGGTACAAGGACCAGAAGAAGATTGACCCGCATACTCAGTCTCAGCATGACCCCAAGCACAACGCTTCCCTCCTCCATGCGCCTTGCAAAAATCAGTACTACCCTGCGCGCTTTTCCCACATCCTTCAGACTTGCACCTCTTCCCTCCACCGTGCCTGACGCAGAAATCAGTCCTTCCTCTAGCGCTCTTAGTGCATTCAGGAACCGCACATCTCTTACCACCGCCGTGAGCCACGCAGAAATTAGTACCTCCATGAACACTCTTGGAGCAAGGATGACCCTCTTGAAACGCGCATCTTTTACCTCCTCCATGTCCTTTACAGAACGGCGTGCTTCCCTCCGCGCCTTTGGTGCAACCAGGGTGCGTGCACCGTTTACCACCACCGTGTGCTTTGCAGAACATAGTGCTCCCTTGCGCTCCTTTCGTGCATCCACTAGACTGGCATCGACGACCACCTCCGTGAGAGATGCAGAGTCCCGAAAGCCCTTCAGCGCTCTTTGTGCAGTTCTCTCTTTGGCATCTCTTTCCTCCACCGTGCCTGATACAGAGCCCTGACCTTCCTCTGGCAGCTCGTGTGCAATCTTCATGGCTGCATCTTCGCCCACCTCCATGGGCTATACAGAAGTCAGTACGGCCTTCAGCGCTTTTGGTGCATCCGAGAAACTCACATCGACGGCCACCTCCATGGGCTTTACAGTACACAGTTCGACCTTCAGCGCCCTTGTGGCAGCCATGTCTCTGGCATCTACGTCCACCACCGTGGGATATGCAACGGCCTGACGCGCCTCTTGCCCCCTTTTGACATCCTTCAACTTGACATAGCTTGGAACTAGAAGAAGAACTCTTATGCTGTGGCTTCAGCTGCTGAGATAAAACGGAAGTACATGTACCGGAACTTATTGGTGTTGTTGTTGTTGTTGTTGCCGAGCTAGATGACAGGTCCAGAACACGAGGAGCAGGAATGATTATCTTCTTAGGAGCATGAGCTAAGAAGGAGCTTGTTTCTTTGCTTGATAAAGCTTGCAATGCAGGTGATGATGCAAACCCTGGTCTCCAGCCACGTGACGTGGATCCTTCATTAGTTGCACGTAGCATGTCCCCAAGAGTTGGAAACTGATTCGCCTGCTGCTGGACCGCAGTGATCTCAGATTGAGAGGACCCTCCTCCACCAGAAAGACTCAGTTCGAGATCAAATTCTGGGGAGAGGAACTGCAACTCTTTCATTTTCAGATTAGCTGGTTTATGGCTGGTGGCAGGTTTCTCGTTGCCAAGATGGAGGGTAAAGTCCAGCTCAATATCCATTGAGGAAGCCTCCTCAATCTCTTTGGCAGAAGATAAACTCGTGAATGCAGTTGCTGAACTCCCTTTGCTATCAGAAGAGCTTGAGGAGTGACCGAGCCTCAAGGAGAGTAAAGGATCAGCTTCTTGATCCATCCATTTTCTTTTAGTACCAACTGAGTTGGAAAGTGGAGAGGAAAGGGAATCAAGACGCAGAGTAGTATCAGCGGCGGCCTCTGATTCTTGGACTTGAAGGGAACGGCCCAAGATCTTAAAGGAATTGGGTGAAGACTTAGAAGCAAAGCCAGTGTTTTGGAATCTGGCATGCATGGTCACAACTAAAAAGATGAAAACTGTTCAAGAGAAAGACCACAAACTTCCGGGGGGTTCGAGGAGAAAAAGCCACAGCAGCAGTAGTAGTACTAAGAGTTAGAAGACCTTATAAGCATCTCCACCTCCGCTTACAAATCCTGAGGTATCACACCGATCCATTTCTCAAATTAAATGTTCCAAAACCAAATCTGGCAGCTGATTCCAATACTTGCTCTGAATTAACTCTCAACCTTGACCAATGTATTAAAGTAGCAGCTAACCATCCTGCTTCATAACAACCAAACAAACAAGATTATAATCAATTGAGTGCAAGTAACGTAGAGACAAGAAAAAAAAGCAGTGAGAAATTCAAGTGGGCTACCAAGTTAACAAAATCGTTCAAGAAAATAAAAAAAACAAGCATAAATAATAAGATTGTGACAGCATAACAAAGATAAATGGATTTCATCAGAAATTAGATACAAAAGATTCGTTAATTAATCCTCAGCGTTTATGAGACGAGGGATCTTAATTAAGAGAGGTTGTAAAATCAGATGATATATTAACATAAAACAACCAAAACGAGAGCACCTCTAGAAAACTAAGTCCTTCACCGACACAAACTAACTCCATCGGTTTCAGAGATATAATTAAAAAGAAAACACAACAAAGCAACGGAATAAATTCGAAAGAGCTCAATTTCCAACGAAAACATACATCGACCGAGATCTCAGAGAGACTCATCCTTTTAACTCAATTCTCATCGAACAAACATGCAAATCAATCGAACACACAAAGTCAAACCTACGAATTAAAAGAAGGGGATTTGGGGGATGAAGTATTACCTCAATTCAACTCTCACTCTCTCTCTCTTTTTGAATCTGATTAGAGAATTTCACGGCATCAAATGATTAATCAAATCGCAATTCTTCAACGAAATTTTTTTAAAAAAATACTATTCACCAATTGTCTTCTTCGTGTTCTTCTTCTTTCGGGTTGGGGATTTACAGCGCCGGCGAGAGGGGTTGAAAGAGATATATAAATAGAGGAGAAACAAAGCAAAGGAGTGGTAATCATCGAATCTCAAAATAAGCGGAGGAAATAAAACAAGACTTATTTGCCCACACGTGCCTTCCGAATCTTTGGCACGTGCCACTTCCCTTTTTCTCGTCTTCTTCCTTCTTCGTTCATTTTGTGTTGAATTATTATTTTTTTCATTAACAGAGCAAAATAAATGAACAAATCTCCAAAATAGCACATTTCTAACTTTATATCACAAAAATAGCACTCAAAAACTAAAATGACCAAAATAGCATTTTATCTTTTGAAAATTTTAATTTTTTTATTTTTCAAAATTTGAAATCTTATCCCCAAAACCTCATTTCTCAACTCTAAACTCTAAACTCTAAACTCTAAACCCTAAACTCTAAACCCTAAACCCTAAACTCTAAATCCTAAACCCTAAACTCTAAATCCTAAACCTCACCCTTTAACTCTAAACCCTAAGTTTGTGACTTTTGATAAAACATTAAGTGCTATTTTTGTGACTTTTGACCTTGAGTGCTAGTTTGCGAACAAAAACTTGATTTAGTGCTATTTTTGTCTTTTTCTCGAAATAAATCAATAATTAAATTAATTATTTGTTTGTAAGCACAGCTAAAAAGATACTTAATTACCTGTCAAAACATGATTTTGTTGTGTCCTCCACTTTCCTCCCATTTTTCCTCATTTCTATTTCTTTTTTTTTCTCTCGGTTTTTAACTATATGTTTTTTTTTTCTTTTTTTTTTTTGATAATCCAGGGGTTCCCCGCTTCGCGGGTCATTCCCTTGGGCCCGGTCAGACAGCGGTCCACTTCACCCGGGAGGGTTTTACCTGGACTGGATCGAACCCAGTACCGCTTTGGTGTCCAGAAGAGGCAGAGTAGTTTCCGCATGGGGGGAATCGAACCCGGATGGTGGTTGCCACCACAGGCCCGTCCTGCTACTTGGACTACCTCGTCCGGACTTTTTAACTATATGTTGCAAGTTTTATTACCTCTCTTACTGTCTTACATTCAGATGTTTTAATTTGTATGTAAGATTCTTTTCTTACTACTGTATCTATTGCAGTGAAATAGAAGGTCAACTAATAAAAATGTTTTTTTCTCGGTAAAATGTTAAATATAAAAGCATTTTCCCAGCAAATTTATATTTGATCTTGCAACAAATTTATTAAAATGTGTAAACTATACAAGATTTTTTAATTATTTCATACACATTTTAATAAAACGAAGTTCTATTCTGAGAACAAAATTTTCCAAAGTTTAAGTTGAACAATCTAATAAATAATAGATGGGGCTTCTTGCAAGAATTAAGAAAGATTAATGTTGCTGGTAATGAATGATTTAAGTAGTTTACAAAAAAAAAAAAAAAATGAATGATTTAAGTAATTAGCGTATGACCAAATCAACAGTCGGCGGATGCCAGCGTCAGCATAACGCAATGCGTGGCGGCTGAAGCAGCAGCGGCTCGTCACCGTTCAATTTGGTTCTGTGATTATAGTCTGGGCCCTACTTGCCTCTTTGTGTGGGCCCCTTATGATTCCCTCGGGAATATCTACGATCGATAGCCTAATTTTCACGATTTTTTTTTTTTATTTATTCTGAGAACAACATATAAAGCGACATCGTTTCTTCCCTTTGCTATCATTCATTGTCCGTATTAAGAAACCAAAGAAGAAGGCCCACGTACGATCAAAGAGTGGTTCAGGTTGCACGTGCAGACACCTTAGATTTTGTTACCCATTTTTGTAAAAATAGATACTTTTTTTTTTTTTTTTTTTTTTTTTTGGTCCCAGGCCGGGGCCCATACATCTCTCGAGGCCCGCAGCAGCCACGTCATTTCCACCCCAGAAGTAGCAGGGTGGGCCCGGGTGGCCACCTAGTGATTTAACCGTAGTGGGGTGCCTTCGAACCCAGGTCGCTTAGCTCACTGGTGTCCGTCCGCCTACCACTAGACCACCAAGAGGTGGTTAAAAAATAGATACTCTTTTGGGGTCAAATGTTTTAATTCTCAAATTCAACTAATTTTTGTTATTTACTCACTTCAATTAAATCATGTTAAGAGTTTTATCAACAGCAATAAAATACATAACATATTAGATAGTATATTTTACTATTGATAAGAGTAGCTGAAAGTTTACAGTTTTCTAAACATTAAATATCAAATTTTGATAATTTTATATAATTTATGTAGTTTTAAAATAGACAACTTGCATTTTATTTGTGATTTTAAATATTGGTGGGAAAAGGTATTTGTAAGTGCTCTTTCTACAGTTTTTCTTCTAATCTTATCTTTTTATTAAATAAAACTACAGGTTACAAGAAAAGAAACTCATTTGGGAGTGGAACTTTTTTTTTTGTCATTTGGGAGTGGAACTTATAAAGCGTGTAAATTTGTAACTTTTCATATACTTTATTTCAGATCCACGATTATAATATTTAAATATACCTTTACACGAAGAATAATAAAAAGAATATGCTCTATCATGTTCGACTCCTTTATATTCTTTACTGTCCTGACCACGTGTTATGTTTGGACGTATCTTTCAAAAACATAATAAAATTACTACCTATGTTTTTTTTTTTGGTAAAAAATGTTGAGATTCATTTACCAGATTTTAAGTTTTTTACAGAACACAGAGAAGACAAGAAGCAGAAGAATTTAAAAGCAACTAAACACAAGCTCCAGTTAAACTATGCAGGACAAACACAACAGGAAAAGCAGCTAGCCAAAGACACAATAGAACAATACTAGTCGCTTGCCACAAAAGAGAGAGCCCCAGATTAAACGAGATGCTGAGCCCGGTAGAATTGGCGGTACCCGATGAATAGATCTTAAAGATTGACTCAGCAAGAACAGCTTGCGACCGACCACAATCTGTGTCTCAAACGGTTAGCGAACAGGACCTGAGGCTAGCCACAGTTGCAGAGAGGAAGCCGAGCATTATTTGGAAAGAGGAGTCACAAAGAGTCGCCACACCTGACGAACCTACACCAAGAAGACAGAGAAACAAGCACCACCTTGAGTCGAAAGCGGACATGGTGCAGCCCTAGATTATTTCCCCTGAGACTTGCCTTCTCAACACGCGTTGCCACCGAGGAAGAAAGCCGCGGCTGACAAGACCAACGACACTCCGTCTCTCACGCACCTATTACGGAGAACCCGCAACAGATCTACTTAGCTTGGAAACATAAGCACTATTGAGCTTCCTCAGAACGCTAGACTGACTAGTCTTAAAAAGTTCACCGCCGGAGACACAGAAACAAGCAGAAGAACACCGCCCTTCCACTGACCTGAGGAATCTGACCACGACTCAGACCAAGCGAATCTGCTAACCCACGCCGAGAAGGGAAAAGTAGAGGAGACAGAGGAAGGAGGAAAGAGTGGAGAGACGAAGAAGAAGAAGCAGAGCGGGGGCGGACCAGAGGCGGTGAAGCCGCCGGCCACCCAGACAGTAACAGAAATTAGGGTTTTCTTTTAGGGAGAGTTTAGAGAGAGAGGAGTTATCCCTCGTTACTGAAGGGATTCTCACACACGACTGTCAGAAGTAGCGGGTTCGACACTCTGTCGGCTGGGTAGTACTGAAACCTCTCTAAAAAAATCCTAAATGGTTTTTTTGGATGCAGGGCCTTTCGAAGTGGGATCAGTCACTATACAAAGTTTACCCACGGCAGTTTTATTAGTAACTATGTTGTTGACCTCTAAGCAACTCTAACCACTAAAACAAATGCATCGATGCTCGATAGTACACATGAAAACTGTGAATCCACGGTATGGTTAGCAGAAAAAGAGTGGACAGTAAACAATGATAAAACTTTACAAATAACATGAAAATTGTATTTTAAATTCACAAACAAATAAGAGGAAAAGAAATATCATTATTAATTTCGTCACTTACGTAATGATCTCAGACACTGTCACAGCAGCAAACACGAGAAACAAAACTCCTCCGACATAAGCTATTGCCTGTTTTGAACAAAACAAACATTTAGCTTACCTTTCTGTTAAGAATTCTCCTCTCACTCAAAACACTTCAATAAATAAAGAATTAAATGTTTGGAAAGTTTGTTTATCAAAGGCAAAAAAAAAATGGTAGAGTTAGAGCATATGATTATTGGGGGTTCTTATGGTAGGGTTCTTAACAGAATATAAAAACTCTCTCTTAACTTTTAACCAGTGTTTTTAAAACCAGACCGGAAGCTGAACCGGAAATATTTTGGGTCACGGTTTAATATGGTTCGACCGGATCAAACCTGGTTCAATAATATAGTTTAATATTTTTTAGTATGTAAATATAAAAGTAATATTAGTAAACATGATGCATAGTTAAAATATAAATCAATTTTGAACATAAAATATTATAAAAATAAATTAGTTTCTTGATGGTTTATAGATTTTTGATAGTTTTAGTGGTTTTTATTGGTTTAATAACTTTGAAATATAATCCGGCTATGTGGCCGGTTCATGGTCGAACCAATTACTAGACCAACCCGGCTATATAACAAGTTCATGGTCGAACCCGGTCCAACCATCGGGTCGGTCCGGTTTTAAAAACACTGCTTTTAACTAAAAAAACTAAGAATCGGTTCTTAAATAAGAGTTTTAAGAACCGGTTCTTAACTTTTTTAGTTAAAATTTAAGAGACGGATTCTTATATTCTGGTAAAAACCCCACTCTAAGAACCTCCAATAATCATAATCATGCTCTTATGATAGTAGTAAAGGTTCTATATAAAACTACTAAAATATAATCTAAAATCTAAATTCTAAATCCAAAGTCTTCAAACAGAACTATAAACTTCAAAACCTAACGTCGAACACTCTTTTCATATACTTTTTCTGAAAGATTTGTTGGCGTTTAGCTTATTTGTTTAGGAATATTATCACGTTGTTGACAGATTAAATCGGACACAGGAAAGAATCAAAACAGTAAAAGATGTTATTTTGACTCTTTCTGGGGGAGGGGAGGAATCGATACCAAATGATGTGGAAGGATTGAGATCAATGAACATAGAAGCCTATTTGTTGCCACTTGCCATAGAATAAAAACCTTAATCTCTAACTTCTCTCACTTTCTTATATATCAAGTGTAAAAAGAGATCCTTTGACTAAAACAAAACTCGAAAAGGGGGTTTTGGAAAAAAAACTAAGGATAAAAGCTAGTAATATTGCCATTAGAATCTGTGTTTTGTGTAATAAAAGCTGAATAATTCCAAGGATATGCTTTTAGGAACTAATATATGTATAAAGATATCTGATACCTTCTCTGACAAGAAGTTTCCTAGCAAAGAACCTCCCAAAACCGCAAGCTGTAATAAGGAAAAACAAATCCAAGTAGCAAGTTATGGTTCTTGTGTTCCAAGTTTCTGGAGAGTAACAGTTCTTCTCGTTGATGGGTTTTAAAGCCCTATCAATATTAAGATTTTTAGGGTTTATAAATGCTTTTGATTAGCCTAGTTGTTAGGGTGGTAACATAAGAGCATGATTAACCCGGACTCTTAATTTGCGGTTCTTAACTCATGATTTGACACTCTTTTTTTTTCTACACTTTTCGTCTAAGAGCCGCTATTCAAGAGACGGTTCTTAGTTTTTCTTAGTTAAAAGCTAAGAACCTCACCCTAAGAGTCCGGGTTAATCATGGCCTAAGTTAATACATTTCTGACAAAGAAAATGAGCTATAACTGACCAGAGTCGCAGCACCGTGACCCGCCAATGCTCCAGTGATAACACCCAATGGCGATGATGCAGCCGCAAGAGCTTCAAATAATTTAAAGATTATGATGCATATTGGAGTTTTGGACCTGAGCTTTGGTAACAATGTTGGCCAAGTTTATATGATGGAAAGTTTAAAAGTTTAAAGACTAACCAATTGTTGAGAAGAAGGATTTATCACCCCATTCCGCAACAAAAACCAATGCGAAAGTGCTGATGATGGTGTTAGCGGCTGCTGCTAACCCGGCTCCGTTACCTGAAAGCTCTGAAACCGCTAGTTCTGCCTGTAGAAAACAAGTATTGAGTTCTTGAATGTATATGGAAATAAAAACAAGTCAAAAGGCTAAAAAGAGAGTTTACTTCTTTCTGTTCTTCGTCGGCTTTAAGTCCATCGTCAGAGATAGCATCTGCTAACGTTGAAACACCGAAGTAAACCTAAATGCAACAAAATTGGTTAAATACTATTTTATGGTTAAGAATAAGCCTGTAAGATATGATCCAGCCCAAACCCAAAAAAACAGGTCTGAAAAAAAAAGCAATCAAAATCTTCATTTGGTTTAGTCGAACCTGAGACTTAAACTTCAATAAAAAAACTCATACCAAACGGGTCCGAACAACATTCTTTAGTAGATATACTTGCTAGGCAGGGGCATTTTACCCGGACCCGAAGAACCGAACCGGAACCGACCCGAAAATACAGGTTCGGGTCCGGGTCCATGCTAAAGTACCTACTGGGTCTGTTTTTTTTTGACCCGCGGGTCTCGGTTCGGGTCCGGGTCCTACCCGAGACCCGTTCGGGTACCCGAAGTACCCGAAAATAATTGTATATATTAAGTATATTTAGGTGATTGGGTATATTTTTGGTATTTCGGTTTTTTTTTTTAAGTTTCGTGTTCGAGTTTTCGGGTATAATTGTAGGTTTCGGATAAAATTTTAGATTTTTAGAAAATATAATTCGGATATTCGGGTATGTTTTGGGTTTTCTGGTCTGATTTTCCAAAATCAGACAAATTTTTGGGTATTTTCGGGTATGTTTGCGGTTCTTTAGGTATTTTTAGAGTTTTTGGTCCAGTTCGAGTATTTTGAGTTTTTTTCGGATCCTAAATAACCGAACCGACCCGGATCCAAAATATACCCAAAAACTATGGGTATTTTACGGGTATGAAATTATAGATCCAAACCTACCCGGAACCGACCCGAAAAATTATAGGTACCTATATGAGTCTAAATTTCTAGGACCCGGACCCAACAAGACCCGACCCGAACCCGACCCGAAGACCCGGATGCCCAGGCCATTACTTGCTAAACTGAAAGTTCCAAACCAAAACCCCTTGAGCTCCACTTAGAAAGGTGAACGAATAACGATTTACCAGGAGACAAACTGCTGCAATATCATCTATAGGCAAATCCGTCTCACCAAACCTGTGTGGTTTCAAGTCATTGACATTCTGATTCAGCATCAAACTTAAACCTGAAACATAAATTTTGAGCCGGAATTTTTTATTTCATTTTACAAACCTGAATGGAAGAATTTCATCGACATAGTGGAAAGTTCGTCCTAGCACCACAGATATAATCGTCATGATCCTGCAAAATTACCAAAATTTAGTAACGTTTCTCTACTGATTTCGAATTAACAATTATATTATGGACATGATGCAACTACAGTGTTTGAGAAAGAAAGCATACCCAAGAGCGCCAAAAGTCCCAGCGAAAACAGTGGCAGCGTTGTTCCTTGCTGCTAAAAGGGCCTACGCATACCACCGCATGACAGTCAATAAATCGTTTCTAAAGCGTAGATTTAACATTTGAAGCTCAACACCATACCGCGATGAAGAAAGTTTTATCTCCAAGTTCAGAGAAAAAGATAAGCAAGAAGGCCTGCAGAGAGGGAGAGAGAGAGAGAAAAAATTTAAAGGACTGGTACTGAAAGAAGACATACATAGTTTCTGGTTCAATGCAAAAAAGGAAGATTCTCTAACCGAAGCAAAACCTGAGCTAATGTCACCGAGGTCTCCAAGAGAAGTGACAAATGACTGCGGAATTAGCGAAACCGCAAAAGCTGGGTCATTTCCGAGCAATGCGACCGAGCCAGATACAGCCAAGAGCTTAAGAACTCTCTGTGTCGGGTGAGCTACCGATGGTTCGCCCAATAAATCAAGATTTCTTTCTTTTTCTTCAGACTCCGATTTCTAATTAAAAAAAAAAACAAGATAACTTATGCATTAAACACACACACACTAAACTATAGTTCAAGCTTCAAATGAAACCGAAACATCTCCAAGGTCTCTATAACATTAGGATACAAGCAATTCAAGAATAGACTTGGCTTCCACATATTTTCTCTACCATGAAAGTGATGGATCAAAGTAAAAAAAAAACAAGAATAAAAGTCACCTCATCGAGGTAACAAGACGCATTTCGTTGGAAGCATCTCCGATATTCATTTCGACGCAATTTACTGCACAGAATTGCCAAGACACATATACGCCTAAGTTCCTTTCGCAGAGCAAATTGAAAAGCCGATGAACATTAGGAGAGAACAAAACATACCTAGAGATGCATCGAACCGAAAAACCGACCGGAATTGGACAAGCGGAGACGCATCTCCTCGACGACGAGGAAGAAGAGTTAGGAGGACTAGGGTTTGGGAATGGAAGACGAAGAAGCGAATTCAAACTAAGCATTTCTCTCTTAATCTTCTACTCCTCCCCGAGTTTTGTGTGTTCAATCTATCTTCTTCTTCTTCTTTGCAGACAGTGTGAATATTTGATTCTTTACTGGCAGAGAAAAGAGAAACCTCTGGCTCTGTTTAGTTGTCTGAAGATAGTGAAAATCCACTCAACTTGTTATGCGCGCGCCTCCACGTATTACCCACATCACTCGTGTGTATAGCTCATTTATTCAATAAACAATACATGTGTGTATGCGCCTATGCGGCCCAAAATAGGCCCATTATTTATCAAAATAAATAGACTGATCTACCGTGAATTTGTTGATTCGTCATGTTCTCCATTTTTTTAGATAATTTTATTTACTTCTCATATTTTTATTAAGATTTAGTTAAACGGATTTTAATTTAGTAATATTAAATTTATATTTTATATTGAAATTTAGTTAGTTTTTTTTATTTTTTATATTTTATTAGGTTTTAGACTTTTAACTAGGTTATTGATTTATTATTAATTTCTAACTTATTCGCTAATGTGTTAATTAAAACAATACTCTTAATGAATTTTATATATATATAATTAAAAACGAATTTTATTTTAATCAAATAAAATTTATATGTTATATTAATATTAAATAATTGATTCTAAAATAATATAATAAAATTATCAAAAATTTTAAAAATAAGATAATTCTTATATATATTTTGTTGCTATCTGAAAAAAATAGTTTTATTATAAAAGTTAAAAAAGATAAAAAAATTATAATTAAATATTATTCAAAGAAAAATATTTATATAAAGATATTTTCTAAACTATTTATAAAATATGAGTGTTTTAAAAATTTAACACAATAATAAATATATATTTTGATAAAAATATTTGATATATATAAATACTTTGATGTTTGATTTAACTATCCGAAAACATAAATAATAACTTATCATACTGGTTTTAGATTAATAAGACATGAACTAATAAGTATTGATAAGAAAATCATGTACATATGTGCGGACAAAACGTGTACTGAAATTGTGAATCAATTATGTCTGAACATATATGTACGAGAGAATACTGAAGATATCAAAACGGCGTCGTGTTAAGCTGATTCGTGTGCTTGTTTTTAACAAAGTCAAAGGTGTTTTTCGTCTCTAGATACTGAAATCAAGATATGGCTACGGCGTCGTTCAGGTGGATTTTGCAGCTACACAAAGATGTACCAAAAGCTGCTCGCTTCTACGCGCAAGGTCTTGATTTCTCCGTCAATGTCGTCACTTTACGTTGGGCTGAGCTTCAGTCTGGTCCTCTCAAGCTAGCTCTTATGCAATCTCCCAGGTATTGATCAATGCAGATCACCTGTTCGATCATTTGTCTCACTGAAACTTTTTTTTCCTGAGTTTGTTTCTCTAGAGTAGTTTTTTTAATTTGGTTGCCTTCAATTCACTGTAAAGCATGTCTGACTAAAAGGTTGATCATATAGTGTCCAATCATTGCAAAGATAAAGGATTAATTCTTTTGATGCAGCGAGCATGTGGTGAGTGAAAAGGGATACTCTTCGCTACTGTCGTTCACTGTGACTGACATTAATACATCAATCGCCAAACTTATGGAGTTAGGTGCCGAACTCGATGGCTCTATCAAATACGAAGTCCATGGCAAGGTAAAAGCAAACAGAGCAACCATCTTCTTTTATCTTTTCTGCAAATACTCAAATCTCATATTCATTGTTAACGTTTCTTTGATAACCAGGTTGCATCTGTGAGATGTCTCGACGGTCATGTGCTCGGCCTCTATGAACCTTCTTAGATTTTATTAATTCATGAGTTTACTTTGTTACGGATGATTTCCTATTGGGACCGCCGATCAATAAACTAGATGGTTGATATGTACTAGTAGCCCAGCAAAAATCAAAGTAGTGCATAGGGCTCAGCATAGAATTAGTAACCCAAAATCCGAACCAATCCCGAACCAAAAAACTCATTTTGTACCCAGTCCCAAATGTAAAAAATACCCTAATAAATTTTGTAGGGTGTTACAAAATATATCTGAATCCAAACCAAACTCGAAAAAACAATTTGAAAAATCTAGGAAAAAAAACAATCTGAATATCTAAATTAATATACAATATAAAAATATGAAACATAAATATGTAATTCAAATATTCAATTTCATATTTATTTCGATATGATATTTAACAATAAGTATTTAAATAAATACGTTACAAGTGTGAGGCGGTTTCGATGTTTGAACCAAACTCGGTATACAATAATAATCGGGATCGCTATGTTATCTCTCTAAAATCTCTCTCTATGAGTTGTAGGAAGAAAGATCGGCCCTTTGTTTGATCGACAAGGTTTTTTTTATAGTTGCGAGATTGTTTGAATGAGAAAAGAAGACAACTCATTTTCCTTGTTGATGAGATTACATACTCTATCCTGTTAAGTGAAGTCACATATTCTTTACGATGCAGATGTAGCTCGTTTTGTCCCAAGGTACTAAATGTGAATCATACGGTATCATCTATATTCGCTTACCGAATCAACATGTTTTTCCTTGAATATGGACGCAAGCTCGTCTCGTCGATTTCATCATCCTCTTTTGTCTTTTAACGAATTGTACTTCTTTTATTTTTCCGCTTTTGAATTCAATGAACTTCTTCTATAACTAAGCTGGATATTGATGGGAATGTGTAGTTTACTTACAATACTAATGAAATATTTAATTGGTGAAAAACTCATGTTGAAATATTATTGATACAGATTCTCTAGTCTCATTTATATTTTAAAGATTACATATCAATTTGTTCTTTGATGCTTAATAGTCAAGTATAGTTATTTTATCCGTTATTATTATAATTAAATTCAACTTTAATTATATTTGCAAATACTAAAAATATATCCAATATTTTTATCAGTAAGAATCATGAAAATTATCTCCCAAACGTATAATAAACGAATACAGCAAATAAAGTATGCATTTGAGTTTATTATTCCTCGTAAAACCAATGTTTATTATTCGTCATAAAACCAAACCAACAAATATATGAAAGTAACAAAAAAATCACAAAATATTAATACAAAAGAAGTAGATTATGAATTTGATATAATAGTCTCCGCAACGATCATGCACTGTTTGAGTCTCTCTAACAAAAAATAATAATTATATCTTATTACTTAATTATGTTTTATTGTTTTAGATTAATTCCAGACTTCAAACAAGCAATACCTATAAATTTAGGGTCCGAATAACATGCACGGCAATTATGAAACAACTGCGATACGGTTCTAATAGTAACAAAAACATATAATTATATATATGTAGAGATTTTTGTTACTACTAATGGTGATGCAGAGCGGTGTAGTCCATCTTCATTCGAAACGTTATTATGTTAAAACGTAAGGAAGCGTTTATTCTCTCTCTCTCCATTGATGGTCTTCGGTATTTTATTAGCAAGAGTTCTAAGGAGAGACTGCCGTCGAAGATGCCATGCAATAGGTATTCATATACCTTCATAACACTTACACATGTAATTACCTTTATGTCCTTGACAAGAACCACCCATAAAACCTTGTGTTTTACAATAGCTATAACATGCAGCTTTTTTGTCTACACCATTTGGATCCGGACATTTTCTTCCCGTTGGATTTAGTGCTGCTTCTCCAAATCCTATCGAATATTTTCTTAAGAAGAAACAAATTAGAGTTGTTTGACCAAAAAAAAAAACAAATTAGAGTTTTATCTAAATATAAAAAAAAAAAAAACTACTATAATTTTATAAATGAGACGAACACACAAACTTTTGAATCGAAATTTAATAAACAAGCGAAACAATCCATTATAATAAATATAACTGAAAACGTATCAAAGGGATAAGATGTATTAGAAATCGATCACCTGAGGATATCAAAACACAGAGGCAAAGAACCAAGAAGAAGGAGATTTTGTTAGTTGCCATTCTTGTTTCAAAGTTAGAAGAGTTTACTGGATATATCTTTCATTACTTTTATTTTATACCAACAAGTATACATCTAAAAATAACATTTGGGAAGAGGTCAAAAATAAAAGGAGTGACCCGTTTTTCTGTGAGACTATTATGCTTCTGCCATGTATGAAACATTTTTTGGACGTAAATCTTAATAAAACAAAAAATTGTTAAATCAAGCAAATGTATATGTATGAAACTTTGCGATGTCCCATTTTCTTTCCTTTTTTCAAGATTCTACATATACCAAAAGATCAACTAATCTAGTGGCGGACAAGTTTGCACGAGGTGTTCGAAGTTCCCATATAGCTGTGTTCTATGTTGATTCAATACCACTCGTTTGGTTTTCCGATTCAGTGGGCCTTTTATTATAGTTTAATTATTATTGTCAAGAAAAAAACAAAAAAAAACTTTGCAATAGTCCTTTTCTCTTTAGTTTTTTTTAACTGTTTTGAATAAATTTTTTATACTGATGAAATTTCACCATTTGTGCTGACCTAAATGTGGATACGGATCGAATATTACCATAATTTTTTTTTAGTATTTGTAATCTATTATGTAACTTTGTGATGCTTTTCTCTTTTGATTTTTAAACTACTTTGAGTTATTAGATCCCACCACATGTGCTGGCCTAGACGTGGATGCGAATCATATATTACTGTTTTTAGTATTTGTGATTTGCTTTGTATTTTACGAATATTTAAATTTTCAATTGCTTTGTCTTAGAAAAATATGGATATCCGATTTTTTAGATATTCGGAAAATTTACAGATATTTGCGAATATTTACGGATATTTCATCTACTTTCTTCAATACAATTAAATCTAGAAAGAATGTAAGTCCATTTAAAAAAAAAAAAATCTTTTACATAATAAAAAATAAAAAGTAAAGATTAGTGAAACTATATGTTCCATAAATTTTAAAAATCAGTTATTTTTTATAAAACATATTTTTTTTAAAAAATTGTACTTTTTATAAATATTTTATATTCATTTATTAATTTAATACTTCTAAAATTAATTTTATAAATAATTTCTTAAAAATATATATTTAAAATTATATATTTAATTGTACATATCTATTTGTATGTTGACAAAAAAAACTATTTGTATAAAAGTCAGAGTGAAGCGAATGTCCGATTCTTGAAATTTTAGCATTTGTGATTTGTTTTATTTTTAGTGGATATTTATTTTTTATATTTATTTTATTATGGATACTTACGGATATCCAGATTTTTTTGGATCAAATAAAAAGGTATAACGAATGTAATTAATACTCCCTCCGTTTTTTAATATAAGTTGTTTTAGAGAAATTTTTATGTTCCAAATAATATGACGTTTTCGGTTTTCTACGTAAAATTTATTAACAGTTAATGTTATATAACCAATAATAATATACTTTCTATTTTATTATTGGTTGATTTGTGGTTAGGTAAATAATTAATTATGTTTTTGTTTAGAAAATGTAAGAAATTAACGATTTTCTTAATTTGTGTGCACAATTCTAAAACGACTTGTATTAAAAAAATGATGGAGTATTAGGAGATAAAATTTGCAGCTCTATGTTCTGCTGCTGTACAATCCAAAAAGAAAAGATTTTTAAATTTTTTTAAAGAAATATAATACCACCGCTTTGACAAAGAGTCGAACATGTAATCTCTAACAGTTGTGTGTGAGAAATGAAACCACTGGCTTGTTTTCTTATTCATTTTTGGTTTATTATATTTTGAAAAAACTAAAACAAATGCTATTTTTTCGTATCTCTTCTAATCTCAACCCTAAATTTTGTTATTTGTGTCATTGACAGAACAACTCAGAAACATTTATCAGAAGAAAAAAAAAGCATATTCAACCAAATATTTATTTAAACATCACCACACCAAACCAACATACATGTGAAGAAAATAACAGACAAAGGCCAAGGTCCACTGACAAAAGCAAAAGGCCAATTAACACATTGTACAGAGTTTTTCAAATTGGTGACAATAGAAAGAATGGATAGATAATGGAGCCATTACCTTTCATGGTTCAAAGTTGGAGTCACTCATCAAAAGCTGCACCAACCTGGCCAAAGAGCGACTTTCGGATCTACAAACATTCAAATATAAACACCTTTTAGAGAAACAATTTCACAACTTAGAATGAAGATGAAAACATTTTATCAAGTTCTTGTGAAGAGGTTCCAAGAGCCTTATGATGATGCTAATGCAATTATGTCTAACCTCAGGAAGTTTCTTGCGGAAAGCGACCTCCAACCTTGCATCAAGAGTGTTTTCACACACAATTTTCCCATCACGAGAAGCCAGCACCACTCCTCCAGCACTGTTATACATCACAACACAAGTGGTATTATTACAGGTTGGTTCTTTAATTACAGTTTGTAGTTTTTTTTTTTTGGTATCAAGAAAGTTACCAGAAAGGAGCATGAGGATCATCTTCGGAAGGAGCAGGAGGAAGGAAAATGTCCTTGTCAACTATGATCTCAGGAGCATGAACCTTTGCCTTCTCGCAGTATTCTTCAGTTGCATCGTCCAGCATAGACTCCACAATGTGAAGGTCTTCTTTGCGACAACGCAGTAACACTGAAGGCTCTTTCAGTCTAAGCAAACACTACAAATTTCATAACAAAACGAATTTTAGTGAAGTATAACAGTTAAGAGAAAAACTATGGGATTGAGATTGTTGGTGTGAGACAGACCTGAACAATGAGATGCTTCAAGAGATGTTTATACTGATGGTGATGATGGTTGAAGAAGCCATGTTCGCTGACTTTGAGGAGTTGCTTTGCAGCCTCTTCTTTCATTGCATTGACAATGTCATCTTGTGCTTGCAGAACTTTGATCCTCGATGCGTTCAGTTGCATTGAGTAATCACTTAAAGAGACACAAGAAGAAAAGCAAAACACACAAATTAACAAGGTGACATCAAATCAAAACAAAACCAATCAACATCGGTTAAAAAAAAAAAATCAGAAAAAACCACAATACAAGTCCCTAAGAACCAGCATTGATTAGTATCTAAGAGCCAGAAAGCTAATAATCAATTATGAGCCATGAGACAGTGAACTAATAAGCCAAACAGGTACACCCAACTTCAAATAATCAACTACACAAACAGATCTCTAAGCAAAAGCAAAGAGATGCTTACATCTTCCTTCGGACATCGACTTGCTTCTCCTTCTTCTCATACTCCTGTCTAATCTTCTTCTTCTCTGCCTCCACGAGCTGCAACTTCTCTATGTTAAATTCCTGTAACATCACGATTCAGCAGATCAGAATCATAAGATCCGAAGGTCAACAAGCAAAATAGTTGCAAACATCCGTCAACGAAATCGATCAAGAGAGAGAGAGAGAGAAGAGAGACTTCTTCAGCGGAAACGGAGATCTCATTGGCCTTTTCTTCGGCTTCCTGGCGGATAAACCTCACCATCTGCTCGATCTGCTTGGAGACATCTGCGTCGTTCATCTTGAGCCACCTACCAAATGACGATTCGGAGAAAAGAAAAACACAGAGGAGATCTTGTACTAAGTGATTGATGATGAAGAGAGAGGGGAAGTATTGAAACGGTTTTGTATATGTGGACGCGCCCCAAACAGTTATTATTATTATATGGTCGGGTCGGGTCGACCTAGCCAGATCATGTTTCGTTGTTTTTTCTGTTTTTATTATTTTAGATTGCCACTAGAACCACCATCCCACCTCACGTGTTACTCGTTTCATCTTTGACCAACAGAGATTCATTTATTAATATGATAACTCCAAAAAATATCTGTAAACATATTTAATTATTTACTGATATGATGAAAAAACAGACTTAGTAATAGTAACATATTTTGTAAACATTATTTTCATCTATTCTATTAAAATAGCAGTGTGACCCATTGATAAAAGTACGGTCCAACTATTATTTTTTTTATCTTTATCATTATTTAGAATATTATTTATTATGTTTTATGCCATTAGACCTATATTTAAATTACCAATTAAAAAGACCTAAAAAGATGTAAAACAAAAAATATACCCGCACTTTTTAAGGACGGGTCAGAATCTAGTTAATAATATTAAATTACAATTGGGACCATATCAAATAGCCTCAAACTCAAATTGTAATTTACATTTGGTATGTTGCTATAAAAATATTACATATTTTGTTGTTTTTTTTTTGTATCTCTACTCTCAGTTCTAAGTCCTACCAAATCACTTGTTAAAGAAAAAGGAAAAACAAATTTATAAACCATATATGGATAGAATTTTTTTTTTTTTTTGATAACTCTGGTATCTGGGCAGCCACATTCCCAACTATTCCTTTTTAGGGGGTCCAGCGCCCCAACGGAAGGGATGTTAAATCCGCTGTGGCCGGAGCTCGAAGTCGTGATGGCGGGCACCTCAGCCGAGGTTCCTTTTCCACCGGACCATATATGGATAGATGTGGCTATGGGAGTAAACATCCCTAATATAAATAACACTTCAAAATTATAAACACACAGGCACGTAAATCAACATACAAAAATAAATAAGAAAAATATATTCAACTATCATAAAATGTTGTAGATTCTTTAACCTTTTCTAATAAATAAAACACTATATTCAACTATCATAAAATATTGTAGATTCTTTAACCTATTCTGATAGAAAGTTGTATTGTTTACAATTCAATTCAATTCGAAAAAGATAATGTTTATCAGTATATTCCTATTTCCATTTCTACAAAGAAATGGTTAGTCAAGCCTCTGAATTTTACACCAGTCACTGGCGGCTCACTGCGCTTGCGTTACAGTATAGTGAAAATAGCCGTTTGGTGTCAAAATGTTACAAGCAAGAATTAAATTACAGAACAACAGTTGAAAACTTAAACGCAGAGAAACGGTCACGATTGGTTTCATCAAGTTTTAAAAAAAAATATTCTTAATAAAACATTTTTTCTGCCGGCTATAACCTGCCGGCGTATCTTTGCAATCTCGCAATCTCGCAACATACAACATTTTTAAATCAGCACACATTCTTCAGCTAAAGAAAAGTTCTCTGTTACAAGATAGAGACAAAAGCTAGTTTTCTTACAATGCAAGTCTTCTTCTTCTTTTTCTCTTTGATCCTCTGTTTCGCTCTGATCTTCGCTGAGACCCTTGAAAACGACAAGAGAGCTTTGCTTGATTTCTTGTCACATTTCAGTTTACCTCTTCACCGCTGGAACCAGAGCTCTCCGACTTGCCATCAGTGGACCGGAGTTACCTGCAGCCGAAACAGAATCGTATCCGTTAGATTGCCTGCGGTTGGACTCAACGGTTTGATCCCACCATTCACCATCACTCGTCTCTCGTCTCTAAAGATTCTAAGCCTTAGAAACAACCAGCTCACAGGAGAGCTCCCTCCTGATCTCATCAACCTCAAGAACCTGACTCGTCTCTACCTACAACACAACCGCCTCTCCGGTCCATTACCAGAGACTCTCTCGGAGTTAAAGAATCTCAAGGTTCTTGATCTTTCTAACAATGGACTCAACGGAAGCATCCCATCATCTCTTTCACGTTTGACCAGACTTAGAGTCTTGAACCTTGCAAACAATTCATTCTCAGGGGACATTCCCGATCTCGATCTTCCAAACCTGAGGCAAATCGACCTGTCAAACAATAAACTTATCGGCGCAATACCCAAGTCTCTTCAAAGATTCCAAACTTCAGCGTTTTCCGGAAACAACATAACCGGAAAGGAGACACAAAACAAGACTCCTTTCGGGTTAAGCCAGCTTGCTTTCTTGCTCATTCTCTCCGCAGCTTGCGTTTTGGGTGTTTCTGGACTCTCCTGTATAATAATGATCACTTGTTTCGGGAAGTCTAGAATCTCCGGGAAGTTTCGGAAGAGAGACTCCTCCTCCTCGTCGTCCACTCCTCCAGGGAACTGGACATCTAGAGACGATGATAACAATGAAGGAGGAAAGATCATCTTCTTCGGGGGAAAGAACCATTTGTTTGATTTAGACGATCTGCTAAGCTCATCAGCTCAAGTTTTGGGTAAAGGCGCCTTTGGTACAACCTATAAGGTAACAATGGAAGACATGAGCACGGTGGTTGTGAAGCGTCTGAAGGAAGTTGTTGCGGGAAGAAGAGAGTTTGAGCAACAAATGGAGATGATTGGCGCGATCAGACATGAGAATGTAGCTGAGCTAAAGGCTTACTACTATTCCAAAGACGATAAACTCGCTATTTATAGCTACTACACTCAAGGAAGCCTCTTCCAGATGCTGCACGGTTAGTTACTATTCATTCATTTAAACTAAATCAAAAGCAAAACGAGTAAACAACCAAAGGTTATGCAGGAAACAGAGGAATGTATGATCGAGTACCTTTGGATTGGGACGCTAGACTGAGGATAGCAACAGGTGCAGCTAGAGGATTGGCTAAGATCCATGAAGGGAACAACGGGAGACTCATCCATGGGAACATCAAATCATCAAACATCTTCTTAGACTCGCAAGGCCACGGCTGCATAGGAGACATTGGCTTAACAACCATCATGAGATCTCTTCCTCAAAGGACTTGCCTTACTTCAGGTTACCACGCACCTGAAATAACAGACACGAGAAGAAGCACGCAGTCTTCGGATGTATACAGCTTCGGGGTTGTTTTACTCGAGCTCTTGACAGGGAAGTCGCCGGCAAGTCGAGAGACGAAACATGGCGAGAAGATGTATTTGGCCACGTGGATAAGGAATGTGGTGGTGGAAGAGTGGACAGGGGAAGTATTCGATATGGAGATTTTGAGTGAGTCAGGTGGGTTCGAGGAAGAGATGGTTGAGATGATGCAAATAGGGTTGGCTTGTGTTGCTGTGAAGCAACAAGAACGACCTCACATAGCTCATGTTGTGAAAATGATCCAAGATATTCGATCAACTGATGCAGAGTGACTGAATAAACATTAGATCACTTTTTTTCCTTGGTAGATCAATTTGTTTATTTAATTTGAAAGTGATTTTTTTTTGTTATTTGATAAATTGTTTCAGAGCAGATTTGCAAAAGAAAAAAACGAAACTTTGAGTTATATAGATTCAGAAACAAACAAAATCATCCATTTTCATAAAATAAGATTAAAAAAAAAAAAACAGAACAGAATTGGGGAAGTAAAAGGACTAAAACATTGCGAAGATCAAACGGGGCTGAGAAGCTGGAAAAGGTGAGTATTTGGATCTGACTTCATGCCCAAGACGATGATGAGAGGGATGAATCCATAGTGAGTCGCGACCTTGGCTTTCTTCAGCGACCAGTTGGTCCAATCCTTGAAGAGCTCGTACTTTGATGACGAGGAAGAAGATGATCCCTTGGACCCTTTTCCTTTGGCTTTGACCTTCAACGAAGCCTTAGCCGCCATTGATTCTGTGTTGGTATATTCTGGAAGCTGAGGTTAAGCCAAAACAAAAACCCTAAAGGGTTTAAGCCCCCTTTTTAAAGCACCATTCACGAAAACCTCTGTCTGTATCAGAAGGTTCGCTCATTCTCATTTATTATTTTCCATTTTTAATAAGGAAAAAAGTGTTTTCTCGATGGCTGTCAATTTTGGTCTCCAAGGCTTTCTCTCTCGTCTTCTCACGATCGCTGAAATCGAATGTTTGTTCAGAGCGAGAAAATGGCTTCGAAACGGATCTTAAAGGAGCTCAAGGATCTTCAGAAAGATCCTTCAACCTTGTACACTGCTGGTCAGACTTATTAACTCTTCTTCGTTAGTAACTCGTTTTAAGCAGAAAAAAGTGTCATTTTTCTTCTTCTTGGTCAACATTAACATAGTTAAGATGTAATTGCAGCTATTTAATTTAAAAAGAACACTTTCTTGTTCCTTATTAGTTATCTATTGCATTCGGGTGTTATAGTTGTTGATTTTGCTTATTAGAATGTAGTAAAAGTTCATTATGAATCGATCAAACTGCTGATGCATGAGAGCATTCATGTTTTGTTGTGTGTATTTCAGTTATTGCTATGGATCATATGTTTAAGAGAGGCTAAACTTTTATTTAATGTCTTCTGTGAACAATTGTGAAACCTTCAAGGTCCAGTTGGTGAAGACTTGTTTCATTGGCAAGCTACAATAACGGGTCCATCAGACAGTCCTTACTCAGGTGGAATATTTATCTTAACCATTCACTTCCCTCCAGATTATCCTTTCAAACCACCAAAGGTTTGAATCAAATTTTTAACATTTTTAAAACCATTCTGTTGTAATTCATTTGCCTTTTTCTTCTTGCAGGTTGTGTTTAGGACAAAAGTGTTCCACCCTAATGTCAACAGCAACGGCATCATTTGCTTCCACATTTGCCACGACGTTTTGAAAGAACAATGGAGTCCTGCACTCACCATATCCAAGGTGGACCAAAAATAAAGCTCTCTTATTTTTACAAAATATCAATAGCGTGTTTAACTCTGATCTGAATCCAGTCTATTCTGAATTTCTAGCTTTTGGTTTCGATATGTTCATTGTTGAGGGATCCAAACCCAGATGATCCTATGGTTCCGGAGATTGCTCACATGTATAAAACCGATAGAGCCAAGTATGAGTCAACTGCAAGAAGCTGGACCCAGAAGTATGCAATGGGATAAAGTTTCTTCTTTTGATCCTTTATTTGTTCCCTGGTTATCCTTTTGTTGTTTTCCTTGCATTAATATTTAAAAATGATCTTGTCTATAATTTTCTATACCAAACTCACATGTGAATCCTTGAAAATAAGATAAATACCCCCAAAAAAATTTCAAAATTTTATGAGTATCCAAACAATTTGCTGCAGATAGATCCAAATGATAGATCTCTAAACAAACAACTATAAACGAAGAAAAAATAAAAAGAAATGGAAGATAGAAGAAACCAACCAAACAAACGATGTTTTCTCGCGAGGCGGCTAGGGTTCTCACCAAAATCCCCAAATCTCCAGAAATTGATCTGATAACCCTAGATCTCATTCAGCAAGACAAGCAGAAGGTCACGCTGTACCCATTAAGCTCACATAGCTTTTTATTCCGAAGAAATCTTCTCCTCTACCCACTAGTTTCAAACCACGATCTCCAGATCCAAACGCCCCACCTCGAACCCTCGCTGGAGACTGAAAGATTCTCTCTTTAGGCGCTAGTGGCTTATCATTAGCCTTTGTGGCTTCTCATTAGACCATTGTGGTTTCTCAGGTCAGTAACAAAATGTTTCGTCCCAAAAAAAAGAAAGAGCTCTCCTTGATGGAGGAACTCAAAGAGCTCGAGCTGCTAGAAGAGGGAGAGATGGTCGACATCCCGGACCTAGAAAACGACGACCTCATTGAAGAAAACTCTCTTAGCGTGATTGTACGATGCCTCAACCCTACTGTACACAAAGTCGGTGGCCTCGTCAAAGCCCTTCCCCCGATATGGGGCTTGGAAGATAGAGTTCATGGAAGAGGAGTGGGAGCAGACAGAGTCCAGTTCATCTTCCAATCGGACAGAGATCTTCACCATGTACTCACGAGAGGCTCTTGGTTTGTGAATGGCTGGATAGTCTCTCTTGACCAATGGTCACCCTCCCTATCTCCAGATTTCCTCCACAAAATCCTATTCTGGATCAGAGTCCGAGGGCTCCCCGTCCATCTCCTAAAGAAGCAAGCCGTCGACAGTCTCATTGGACCTCTGGGAAAGATAGAAAAGGTAGAGCTGCACGCCAAGAACTCTACCTCCATGGAATACATTCGAGCTCAAGTATGGATCCATACAGATGAGCCACTCCAGTTCAGGCGTACAGCTCGCTTCAAGTCAGGAGAAGTAATACCTACTGAGCTGGAATATGAGAGACTCATCAAAGTCTGCTTCCTCTGCAAGCGCCTCACGCATGATCAAACAAAGTGCCCCTATCAAGTTCTACCCCAGGAGCAGCATCAGAACGTCGCCATACCACGACGAAGCAACCAGACCCAAGGAGGATCCCTGAGAAAAGACCAACAAGGTGGGCAAAACTCCAAAGCGACAGTAAAAGCTCCCCGAACAACTCACTCTCGAGCAACTCAATCTCGCGCATCAAGTCGCAGAGAAACAATACCTGCTACAGCTCCATACAGGAAGACGAGCCAGAAAGGGAAGGCTATCGCTGGAGAATCAAGTCGAGTATGGAAGCAAAAGGAAATTGTTAAAACCCCTAGACTGGAAGGCACAAACTCGAAGATCACAGGTGAATCCTCAATCCCCATTGGCAGAAAATCGAACTCCTCAGGAAAAAGATCCGTGCCTTGCAGTAGAGCTACGTCCCCTCCAGAGGCTAACAGAGATTTGGTATCAGTCTTTGAGAGATTAGGAAATGCAGAACCTAACTCCCCCTGCATCGCTGAGCATGATAGAGCTGCTGAGGCAAGATCAAGTCACTCCAAGGACTCCTCTAACCACAAAGAATCTCAAGAAGGACGTTCAAGCAAGGGAAGTAGAAGCCCTCCCTCAGTTTTCGAACGGCTCGGATCACACTCACAGAACACAGCAGAGGGCACAAAGAACCTCAGAGAAGTCCTATCTTCAAAGAGAAGAAGGCTCAGTAACAGCGGGGCAGGGAAGCAAAGAAGCCTCGAACAGAAACCCATGAAGCTTCAGTGTTTCAAAGACTAGGTGTAAGACCCGATCCCGGCCTACTAGGCCGCGGTCGATGCCTCACGTCGTTCAGTCCATACCCGGACCGAACCTCTAAAAATTTTGCCCTTTATTTAAAATATCGCCCATTGGCGAGGGCTAACTCAGATCCTAGCTCAAGACTACCTTAGTCATTCCCTAACTAGATCCTTTCAACTTATGCTCAGCGGAATAACATCTATCATTCATTGGTCTAAAACCAATCTGACACTTGTCTGGTCAGATCACCTCAACTACTGGTCAGTAAACGCAACTGCCAGCTAGCTCCAAGGTCAATCCTGAACCTAGACTAAGTCATACAATCAGAGGTTCCGTTCCCCTAAGCCATTCTATCTAGATCTATGCAACATTGACAGATCATACCTTTGCCACATTCCCAGAGCTTGTTAGCTCATTGATCGGCCCAGCTACACTAGCTGAATGAACTCATTAACCAGCTGATCGAGCTGTGAGGTAGCCTTGCCCAGCTCCCCGCCCACTCGTCCAACTCTCTTATACCTGCATAAACTCTTCCCTTGGGTACTTAGTCATTCAGC
>NC_027756.1:11307123-11307950 GCF_000695525.1 Brassica oleracea var. oleracea | reverse complement strand
ACCATGGGTCTTGGATTGGGAATCCGACCAACTCTCTGTCTTTTCTCTGTGTTTCTTTGTGTTTCAGGGTGTAGCAGGAAGCCCTGGTGTGCATCTCTACGGCCTGGTCTTCCCACGATCAGAACACGCCAGCAAGATCACACCACTCCACACGGTCCTCCTCTCTTAACCGCCGGTCTCTCTCTCTTTATCTTTCTGGTAAGATTTTGGCAGAGCTTTGCCCAAGGAATTTCGTGCCATTATCTGTGCCAGGGACTCTTTATTTATAGAGAAACTGAGCCCCAACTGCCCTGTAGAAACCGCCACAAGCAGTTAGAGAGAAAGGGCACAAAACTGCCCCTTTTGCACCTTTTCGGAAATAACTGCCCAACTGCTGTTCTCTCCTTTGGGCTGTCCGAAAACTAGGCCCAGAACATCATACTGAGTCCCTTGTCTGAGGCCAAGACCCACGGACCCTTGGTGGTTCATGTCAAGATCCCACCAGCCCATAGCCATCATTGACTAACCAACCGGCCCTGTAACTGCCCAGAACTGTCACACTGGTCCGAGTTTCCAACACTCCATCCAGCTGAGTTGAGCTGACTCCCAGCTGACCCAGCTGAGTGAGCTAGTAGTCCAGCTACCTGAGCTGGCCAAACTTGATGTGAGCTACACTGAGCTTGTCCGAGCTTCGCCCAGCTGACCGAGCCTCATTCTCGCATCGTCCAGCTGTCTCATCACTCGTCCAGCTTGCTCTCTTCATATTATTCAATCTTACTAAGTCCCTTGGTCTATTTCCAGACCTAGACTTAGTCTTCTCATGATCCATTTTGATCATTCACTTCATC
>NC_027756.1:11275681-11304742 GCF_000695525.1 Brassica oleracea var. oleracea | reverse complement strand
GACTCTTTATTTATAGAGAAACTGAGCCCCAACTGCCCTAGAGAAACCGCCACAAGCAGTTAGAGAGAAAGGGCACAAAACTGACCCTTTTGCACCTTTTCGGAAATAACTGTCCAACTGCTCTTCTCTCCTTTGGGCTGTCCGAAAACTAGGCCCAGAACATCATCCTGAGTACCTTGTCTGAGGCCAAGACCCACGGACCCTTGGTGGTTCATGTCAAGATCCCACCAGCCCATAGCCATCATTGACTAACCAACCGGCCCGGTAACTGCCCAGAACTGTCACACTGGTCCGAGCTTCCAACACTCCATCCAGCTGAGTTGAGATGACTCCCAGCTGACCCAGCTGAGTGAGCTAGTAGTCCAACTACCTGATCTGGCCAAACTTGATGTGAGCTACACTGAGCTTGTCCGAGCTTCGCCCAGCTGACCGAGCCTCATTCTCGCATCGTCCAGCTGTCTCATCACTCGTCCAGCTTGCTCTCTTCATATTATTCAATCTTTCTAAGTCCCTTGGTCAATTTCCAGACCTAGACTTAGTTTTCCCATGATCCATTCTGATCACTCACTTCATCGAGCTTCACCTGGATCTTGTTCGGCTACCAGCTCGCTTGCCTTTAGGTCATATGACCTGACTGGTGCGTTTCCTCGCACCGCAGTCCGTCCGGACGATCCTATCCAGGATCGGGGACATGACACTAGGCACCAAAGGAAGCGGGTCTGGAGAGAAATCAGTAGAAGTTCCAGATCATTATGCTCAAGTAGCAGCTACACGCCCTCGCCATTCTGTCCGTAGGATAGTATTGGGGAGTGGCAAAATATTGGAAGAAGGGTTGATGGATAATTCCAACCCTTCAAAGTCAATATGAGAATACTCAGCTGGAACTGTCAGGGGTTGGGGAATACCCCAACAGTTCGATACCTACAGGAGTTGCTTGGTCAGCATCATCCTGAGCTGTTATTCCTCAGTGAGACCAAAAACAGAAGAAGGTACATAGAAGGTTTGGTAGAAAAGTTCGGTTTCAGCAACTTGAAAACAGTGGAACCGGTAGGAAAAGGCGGTGGTCTTGCAGTAATGTGGAAAGAAAGTTGCAAGGTTGAGGTACTGCAGGCCAACCGCAGAGTAATAGATTTAAAGATTCAGTGGCAAGACAAAATGTTCTTTCTTACCTGCGTATACGTAGAGCAAATCAAGGGCAAAAGAGGTGACGTTTGGGAAAGGATCACAAGAATTGGTACAACCAGAAATGGAGCATGGGTAATGACTGGCGATTTCAATGAGCTTATTGATCCTGCAGAAAAGATAGGCGGAGCAGCAAGGAGTGCAGAAGAAGGCAAAGACTTTCGGCAAATGTTGCATGCTTGTGGGCTTTGGAACATAAAACATGTCGGCTACCAATTCTCATGGGCAGGAACCAGGAATAACGAAAATGTCCAATGTAGATTGGACAGAACAGTCGCAAATCAAGCCTGGCTAGATATGTTCCCCCAAGCGTCAGCAACCTATTTACAGAAAGTCTGCTCAGACCACAGTCCAGTCATGACTAGCCTCATTGAGCAAATGTGGAGACAGCAAGCGGGTTTCAAGTATGACCAGCGCTGGATAAAACGCGAGGGTTTCATCACTGCAGTCTCTCAATCGTGGAAGCGACACAGTGCAGGACAAGCGGAACTCCTACGCAAAATCTCTCAATGCAGGAAAGACATCTCCATCTGGAAGAGAGCAGCAAAACCAAACTCCGCTCTCAGAATCCATGAGCTCCACTCCAAGATAGACGAGGCAACACGAAGCTGTTTCAACAAGGGAGAGGAGCTGAGCCTCTTAAGATCTGAGCTAAATGAGGAGTACCATAACGAAGAGATCTTCTGGATGCAGAAAAGCCGACTCAATTGGCTCAGTCCGGGGACAGGAACACCAAATTCTTTCACGCAGTCACAAAAAACCGTAGAGCACAAAACAGGATCCTCAGTCTCATTGATGATGATGATAAGGAGTGGTTTGCGGAAGAAGACTTTATGGCGCAAAAATTCCTCAGAACAGGGAAACTTGAAGAGGGAATCAACAAAACAAACATCTGTTTGGTTCCAAAAAAGCTGGAGGCAAAGAGGCTAGTGGAATTTCGCCCCATAAGTTTGTGTAATGTCGCCTATAAGATTGGCTCAAAAGTACTTAGTAAGCGGTTGAATTCTGTACTACCTTGGATAATAACAGAAACTCAGGCAGCTTTTGTCGAAGACAGACTCATCTCTGATAATATCTTGATTGCCCATGAGTTATTGCACGCTTTGAATTCCAACAACAGCTGCTCCAGAGAGTACATTGCAGTGAAAACTGACCTCTCCAAGGCCTTTGACCGAGTAGAATGGTCGTTCCTAGAGAAAGCGATGCGGGCTTTGGGCTTCTCGGACGCCTGCTGAAGAACAATCATGGAATGCGTCACATCAGTAAGCTACCAGGTGCTTATCAACGGTACTCCTCACGGAGACATCAGACCCACGAGAGGCATTAGGCAAGGATACCCGCTCTCCCCATATCTCTTTGTAATATGCACTGAAATGCTGGTCCAGAAACTAATCCAAGCTGAAAACTCGGGAGAGATCACAAGCCTAAAGGTGGCGCGTGGAGCTTCTGCAGTCTCTCATCTCTTATATGCTGATGATAGTATGTTCTACTGCAAACAGTCAGATGAAGAGCTCAGCCGCCTAACTGCAATATTACAAGAGTACAGTCTTGCCTCTGGTCAGAGAATAAACTACCAAAAGTCAAGCATTTACTTTGGCAAAAACATTCCAAGCGAGAGGAAAGAAGAAATCAAACTGTAACTTGGAATGGAGCAGGAAGGAGGTGATGGTATATACCTAGGCCTCCCTGAATCTTTTGGAGGCTCTAGAGTATCCATTTTGAGCTTCCTCAAAGAAAGACTCGAGCAAAGAATCGGTGGCTGGCAAAATAGGTTCCTTTCTCCAGCAGGCAAAGAAGTGCTTCTCAAAGCAATTGCTTTAGCTCTTCCAACCTACACAATGTCGTGTTTCCTGGTGCCAAAGACGATATGCAAGAAAATTATGGCTATAATGTCAGATTATTGGTGGAAGAGCAACACAGCGTCAAAAGGAATGCATTCGAGAAGTTGGGAGAGCCTATGCTCCCCAAAGGACAAAGGAGGACTCGGTTTTAAAGATCTAGAAGCTTTCAACACGGCTCTGCTCGGGAAGCAACTCTGGCGCATTATCACCCAACCAGACTCATTGCTAGCCAGAATCTTCAAAAGCAGATACTTTAGATCCTCCGACCCTCTCAATGCCCCACTAGGATCCCTGCCCTCATATGCCTGGAGAAGTATCCACTCAGCTCAGCATCTGATCAAACAAGGCGCTAAGGTGATCATTGGAAACGGTGAAAACACAAACATATGGAGAGAGAGATGGCTTGGAAGCTCACCTGCGTCACAGATCACCCAAACAAGCACAGTTCCAGAGCCTATTAGGCACCTACTCTCTATGGATATGAAGGTTGCAGATCTGATGAGGTTGAGGGTGTGGTCAGTGAACATCCTATGCTCTCAGTTGCGGAGTTGCACAAGTGGTGGAATGAAAAGTTTGGCTCTGAGCAAACTTTTCTTACCCAACTTGACATGGAAGGTGAGGAAGTTAGTGATGCAAAAACACTGTTGCAGGATGCGAAAAAGAATGCTATCAAAAGACTCTTTGGAGATTGGGATGAGAGTTTCAGATTCATACCCAAGTTGATGTCTGCGCTTCACTCTTCTAACGGGCTGCTCGTGGACTGGGAGTATGATTCTTTGCCTAACCCTGAACATGCATCCTTTCGAAGAGTGTTTTGGGCGTTTTCACAGTCTGTTGAAGGGTTTAAGCATTGTAGACCTGTGGTTGTTGTGGACAGCAAACAGTTGAAGGGTAGGTACAATATGAAACTGATGATAGCCTCAGGGTTTGATGCAGCCTACAAAAGTTTCCCGCTTGCCTTTGCGGTTACTAAAGAAGTATCCATTGATAGTTGGTGTTGGTTTCTCACTAGAATCAGAGAGAAGGTAACACAAAGGAAGGGCCTTTGCCTCATCACAAGGCATCACCCGGACATACTCGCTGTTGTTAACGAACCCGGGTCTCAGTGGAAAGAGCCCTGGGCTTATCACAGGTTCTGTCTGACTCATCTGTGCTCCCAATTCTCTCGCCTCTTCCCAGACCACCACCACCACACGAAGTATCTTGTGATGCAGGCTGGTTCTTCGACTCAGAAGGCAGAATTTGATTCCTACATGAAGGACATCAAAGAGAAGAGTCCAGAAGGCTGGAAATGGCTAGACCGAATCCCTCCGCATCAGTGGGCTCTGGCGCATGACAGTGGGCTTAGATACGGAGTCATGATGATAGATAGAAAAGCTTTGTTTGCAGTTTGTAGAAGCTTTCAGAAAGTTGCAATGACAGGGGGTGTGTACACAGAAAATGTCATGAGAAAATTTCAAGAGTCTTTGATAGATTCCGGTGCTTACGTTGTAACGCCGTTAGAAAGCGATGCATTTCAGGTCTCAGGACCCTCAGAACGCGTCTCCATGAGGCATTTAATGGAGAAATATAAGGAATGCATTGTTGAGTTGAATGACTCAACCTGTACTTGTGGGAAGTTCCAAAGGAAGAGGTTTCCATGTCTGCACGCTCTAGCTGTCTTCCAGAAGATGAAAATCAACCCTTTGCCGTATGTGGACGACTGTTACTCTGTTGAAAGCTATTACAAAACTTATGAGGCTACATTTTCTCCTGTTCCGGAGATGTCAGCTTGGCCGGAAGCTTCTGGAGTTCCTACATTGTTTCCCCACGTCATTGCACCACCTCCACTTAAAGTATCAGGTATAAGTCTCAGTGATCAAAGTTAAAAACAGATTTGAATCAACCCGGACTTAGGATTAAACCGGTTTAGGTTTATATTCAGTAGGAGAGCATTCATTATGTACCTGTGTTACTGCGTTTTTTATGTCAAAAATCAACCTGGTTCGTTAATATTACGTTCTCGGTGAATTTTTTTACCGTCTCTTATTTGTCTGACACCATCTTTTTGTTATCTTGAAAAAGGAAAAGGGAAAGGAAAAAGCAAAAGCAAGGAGCCTCCTAGTGATGAAGAGTTGAGAAATGCAATTCTTGATATCTTGAAAGTGATGGACTTTAAAATGGTAAGGACTTCGAACACCATCATGTAATTTCTGTGTTACAAGTTAGATGTTTGACAAAAGCTTTGTTGTTTTGTGACAGTCTTCGTTTACTGACATCATTAAGCAACTTGGTATGAGCCTAAGATTAGGTGTTTTCATTTCTTTTCTTTACTGATGGTTTCTTCTTTGTAACGTGCATTGTTTCACCATGTGTTTACAGCTGACAAGTTTCGATATGATCTCACCCCTAGAAAGTCATCCATAGAAGTAATGATCCAGTATGAGCTCGAGAAGTATGCAGCAAGAGGAAGAGGATGAGGATGAGGATGAAGAAGTGTTTCTACAATTGCATTAGAGAACAGTACAACTCTCCGTGGGCACGAGAAGGGAGAAAGCGTCCTGTTTCCGTAACGGGAAATCCATGGTCTTTCTTCCGGCTTCCAGATGTAATAAGGAGCATTGGCCCTTACTGTTTGTCCGCCAGAGTCAAGTACTACTTCCTTCTCACCAGCCACAACAGCACCAGATGGTGTTATCGCAATGAGCAAGAAAGATATCATCAGTCCGAATATTTTGATTGCGCCAGTTGTTTTCATCTTTCTTCTTTTTCTGTTTTTTTTTGCTTTGTGATCTTTTTGTTGAGTTCCTTTGATGATTGCTAATGCTCTAGATTAGCTAGGGATATATAATGTGGTTCATTACTCTCTCTTTTTTTTTTTCTACACGCCATGTTGATTGTTGAACGTTCTTCTTTTATTGTATGTTGGTCTTAGTGTTCAACGTGCTTCTTAATTAAGCTTCTAAACATTTGTTTTTTCCTTACGACCTGGATATTGATTACGAATTGATCTTCGTCAATGCTACCTACTAATTAATAAATACTATATCTTTTCTCCGCGCTATGCGCGGATAATATATTTAAATTTATTACATTTATCATTTTTATTTGTATGTGAATTTTTGTATATTAAATTATATATAAATAATTTTGAAATTTGATTTTTTTTATATTTTAAGTTTGAAGTAAGTATTTCTATTATATGTAACAAAATTAACTAATAAAATATGAAGAATCAAGTCCGAGATTTTAGAGTTATGTAAAAAAAAATATAATTATGTATAGAACATAAATTATCTTAGTTTAAAAGATCGAAATCTCATCTCGAATAAATTCACGAAAAGAAAAAGTACTCCAATAACCTATTTAAAATATAAAACCCCATTTTCAAAAAAAAAAAAGGCATACTTAATAATATTTTTTTACATGTAATAGTTGAAAACTGACAATTGAATATCGATCTAGAGTATTATTTTAATATATCTAATGGTAAAATATTAATTGTAATAAACAAATTTTTAATTTTGTAATATTACATGAATTAGAAGTCTTTAAAATCTAAAATCTATTTTATTAACATAATATATTTTTTATTCATTTATTATTTTGACGTTACAAAATATTGCTTTAGTTTTATTTGTATATTAATTTTTTAATAATTTAGTTTCTTTTTAAGTAATTTTAAAATTATCAAGAATACAAAATATTGTCAAATTATATTATGTTTTTAAAATAAAAAAAGTAGTTACAAAAAAAAAGAATTTTTAGAAAATTATTTTTAACGTTGTCAACAAAACACTAAACCCTAAATCCTAATCGCTAAACCCTAAATCCTAAACCCTAAACCCTTGGGTAAACCTAAACCCTTGGATAAATCCTAAACTCTAAATAAAAAACACTAAACACTAAAATCCTAAACCTTAAACCCTTGAATGTTTAGTGTTTAGTGATTTTGATTTAGAGTTTAGGATTTATCCAAGAGTTTAGGGTTTACCCAAAGGTTTAGGGTTTAGGATTTAGGGATTAGGATTTAGGGCTTAGTGTTTTGGTGACGACGTTAAATTTTTTTTTTTTGTAATTACTAATATTTTTTATTTATTTATTTTTAATTTTAAAACATAATATAATTTGACAATATTTTGTTTCTTTTTTAAAGGATATCGAATATGAAATAATACAATCTTATTGGTTGGTGAATCTAGAGGTTACAGTAGAAAGTGAATTCAAGAAATGCATTAAGACGAATCGGAGCTCGGACTCTCCCAATGCAAGACAGAGATCGTTGAAGAACTGAGCATTTACTGGTGAATATGCTGAAGTAGGTGAAAGTGAGGGATTTATAAACTTTTGAGCTTGAAGAATCTGAAGCGATAAAATAGGGTCGACTGATGAAGTAATTAATGGGATATTATGAGTAGTAGCTGTGGAGGGCGTGGGCGTTGAGGATGAGAATTGGAGAAGACAATAATTGCTTTTATTTTCAGATGAGATGAAGCTCAAAAGACAGAGCCGCGTAGGTTTAAGGAGATGATGACGTCGTTACAAAAAGTTCTCTAATTGGTTAAACCAACGTGGACACTCTCTCTAGGCAGTTTATTCTGTTGACCATCTCATCTTGATCTAGTGTATTTTTAAAGTATTTATTCTATACTAAGATATGTTAGACTTTGAAAACAATAAATCCAATCAAACTAATAAATCTGTTTGATTTTTGCAATAACAACCGTTCATGTTTTAAGATATTAGTTTTTTCTGGGTAGAAATATGTAGGGAAATCATATAGTTAATTTTTGTTTGTTTGGTTTGGAACAGTTGGTGATTCCCTGTAGGGAGGTGCATAAACACTTGAAATAAATAGATATAGATACCAGATCATAACCGTAGGTTATGTAAAAATTATGTCTTAAACTTCTTTATCATAAAATCAGAAAAGTAACGGCGTAGAAACCTATAACACACATGTTAAACTTTTGAAAACAAAGCTCCAAGAACTCGTATGTGATAGCACGGTGACGTTTGAATAAAAGTCCACTTCGAGAAGACGGATGTGATGCATTTGTGAAACTGGTCACAGTCACGATTCGAAATGCCTAGCTTGTTGGGAAGAGGAAAAACATGACTAAAATTCTTGAAATCATTATTGGCAAATTACTCAAGGGCTAGATAGTGTATAGGCAATAATTCAAAACTGAAAGTTTGTAGGGCGTTAATTTCTATCCTTGTTCAAAGTTTGCAGAGGATATATATAATTGTAGCAAGAAGTGACGAATCAGTCTTATTTGTGTGAAAGATAGGAGTATTGAGATTTGGAACTCGCAACACCCGTACTGTTAGGAGAGGCATTGTTTATTGTGTTTAGAGTTTTTCCATTCGTGAGCCTTGGACAATGCGGATTTGGCCGACAACCAGTTCCAAAACAAACAAAAAAATTTTGTTAAGTAGAGACTGTTACGAACCAACTCTCGATTGATCCACAACACATAATACAATGTATCTCAAGTGACTCTCTCCTCAACATCTCACTTTCTCAGAATACGATTTATCAATTAAAACTTATGAGATAATAGATCGATGAAGATCTCTTTCACTCTATCTCTTTATTTATACCATCGCTTCCCATAACTGTCAAACCCTCTCTTTCTCTTCAATTCTTTGCTTCTCTCATCTATCCTTCCACATAAGCAACTGATGAGTATTTACAGCTTATCAGAGACCTGAAGGATAAGAGTTCCAGCCGTTGTCTGGCCATGTAGACAACTTATGTTATTTCTTTCCATTAAAATTTCAAGACCTAGTTCAAGAATCACATTTAGTTAATGATACCAAATGAGGATCATGCATGAAGAAAAAATTAGGGAAAGACAACCCAAGAAAAAAATAAAAAAAGTACAGTTTAAGTGAGCTCAGGGAATAAATTCAAACTGTGTAGGAGAATATCGTAATATTATATATGCAGTATGCAAAGACACAAGTTCTATACCATGTAAGATAAGGAAAAAAAAGTGAAATTAGAATAAACCACCATTGTTGATGACACCGTAAGAAATGCAGCTACGAATATTCCTACTGTTAGTTTAGCGCGTCATAACTGCAATGAAGAAACATGTTAGTCAACTGAATGATCCAGAATTAAAGCCTCTCATATGTCATAGTTTGCTTGGGCCTGTGAAACAAAAATAAAATAACAGCCACTACTTGCACAGGTCTACTACTATCAGCGGGTCATTATGGGGAGTATTACTTATTTAAGTATTAACCAATCCAGGTCAAATTCTAGTCCTTTTAATTTTGCCCACATCTGTCTCAAATCTGCTCATGCAGAGAGTATCTTGTGTTTGCCACATCTCCTCCGTATTAACCAATCTCATATAATCTTTCCAAGTAAAAAAGAAAACAAAAAGTGAGATATCACTTCTCTCACCTCATTTGTTACAACTTTCATTTACTATCTTCTTCACCGATTTCCTGTCGTGCAAAACTAATTTCAAAATCTGACGTTAAACAAAAGAGAGATCTCCAAAATCTACATGTGTAAGTGAAAACATAAAAGTAAAAAGAAATCATGAATATCAGAGAAATTCTTACCGTCCTAACGCTGCAAACATGTGCTGACCGCTTTTGAATTTGAGGTGGAGAGAAGACCGGAACCGGAAGATTCCCTGAGAAGACTACAAATGCCCAACAAACAAAATCATCCTTCCAAGAAACCATAAGATTTTCTTGACGCATTTAGTGCCCACCAGAGCTTTTTTTTGTGCCCCCCCCCCCCTTCCCTCTCTCTGCCCTGAAGCTTGAGGCTGAGATTTAGTTCAATCATCATGTATTCTGGATTTGAAAGTCCCTTAGTTTTCTTATCATCTCTGTCCCTGCTCTTCTCCCTTGCACGAGGCCAGTCATCATCATGTCTATGTCTTTATCTCGTCCCAATTTCTTGTGTTTCCAACTGGCTCTTGAAAGTTATCTTTGAAGATTCCTGCTTTGAAAAAAATGTTAAAAGGCTTCTTCAAAAAGTTACGTAAAAGTAAAAAATATGAACTTAACATCATAGTATAATATCTGAAGGCTCCTGATGCTGCAGCCAATTCAAATCTAATCCGATGTCGGCTTCTTGAAGCACCATATGGAACAACAACCACATTTTCTCAAAGTTCTCTTTGAGTTAGGTACTTGTATTCTGCTTATAAGCTCAGAATCCTGATAGCAATTTCATCGGATTATATGCAGATCAAAACTTTGACTTTGGAAAAACTCCAAACAATATGATACTGAAAAAATAGAGAAAACCTGGTGAGTGAGAGATCTACTGCTGCATGTGACTAATTCTCATGAAATTTTCTTTAATCTCAATTACCACATTATCCCAGTGAACATGTTCTTCTGCTATCAGCGACGTTGCCATTTTGATTTGATAACTGGAAAGATTGGAAAATGATGTTCATACTTATTATCATAACTTAGGCAGGTGTGAGTTTAACATACTATATTTACCAGTGTTGGGTGCACTCGGAGTAGAGAGAAACTTGATCTGCAAATTGTGAAACTTCATCCCGTGAATGGTTTGTGCTTCCCTTCAGAATAAGAGATCTATCTGTTAAGTTTCTGAGGCAGGACCTGCAAACTTTCGGATCTAAGATTGTATATTTGCTGTAATTCACATGAGTTTCAAATTTCTTCTTGTTTCTGAGATTTTCATTCCATAGTCGAGTAGTTTCCATCCTCAAACTAAAGAAAACAAAAGAATATCATCGATTAGACACTCAAACTGAAGCTCTCATAATAATTCTTTTTTCCCCCTTACCAGCTGGAGATACGAGTGGATCTTAGTCAACGCCACTGATACGATGTGGGAGGCCTTAGAAGATTAATACTTGTTTGAGTCTAGTGTGTAACAAATGCACAATCTGTGAGATTTATCCAAATCAGCTGCTTGTCTTTTTTTTTTTTTTTTTTTAACTCTTTTCTTTTTTTTTTTTTTTTTGTAACTTAAATCAGCTGCTTGTTTGTGTATACGTTATGTAACATAAGCTCCACCGGATTCATTCGTCCCCACTTTGACAACAGAGCCTTTTTGATTTTTGGGTTCCTTGTATAACTGATAGTTATATTTTGGGTCCGTTCCAAACCAGATTTGAAACCAGTCTTGTTCATGTGATGTACTATTGCGTTGCTGCTTTTGTACGTGAAAGATCAATCTGGTTCGTTATTATGTGAGCCGTTCAACCTAGATCAAAACAAAAGCTTATTTCGATTTCTAATTTGAAAGATTTGATTCTTGTTCACATTAACATTTCGGGGTATGTAGATGATCATTTTTAGGATTATAAATGTCTGCTTTTCTGATGCTGATAATAACCTTCCTTGCTCTTGTTTTAGAGATTAAAAAAATGTTTCTGTTTATTTTACTGTTCCCTATACTACTGCTACTTGGCGAATCATAGACAACTCTGTGTTTTAGGGTTTAATCCCCTGAATTTAGGTTTTCCTTTGAATTCCTTTCAGGTTTGTTCATGGATATAATAGAGGCTCCAATGTTGTGTTACTGGAACGGTTGCATCAAGTTTAGCCGTAATGGCGTGTACTATGAAGGATCAAATCGTATGTATATTGTGTACCATCAGCTTCAGAGCGCAAGTGAAGCTTTACCGGATGGATCTGCTCTATCAAGTTACTGGATTAGATGTTTTCAAAAAAGGTTACTGGATTAGATACGCAGATATCCAAGTAATGATATAATCATTTGACTTGGTTTTAAACGGCGATGGAATTTAGAATGTTTCATAACTTTTTGAAATCCGATGGAATTCTTAATATATTTTTAAAAAAATTAAAAGGTAAATTGGCAGTTTTTTTTTTGTCGCAATTGATATGATTAAGATCCGCGCCTTGAGCGGTATGAGCATTATATATGTAAATTATTTTATGTATTATATGTTTTTAAATACTATGAAATAATAAATATATATTAAATAATTAAAAATCAATAAATATTATATATATAATTAAATTGGTGCACATATATAAATCAATTTTATTAATCCAAACAATATTTTTTTCTATTTGATAGAATATATAATTAAATATAAATGATATTAACATACATAGTATATTGTTAATATTAATGTATATTAAATAATGCTTTCTACTCATATAATTTTTTTGATCATTTGTATCTTTTATTGAAAAAAAATTAAATTACTCATAACAAAATTTTCATTGTGGGATTAAAAGTTTTAGTAATTTATAGTTTTTAAAAATTAAGTTGTCAATGTTTGTTCAAATCTTTTACCAAAAAAATTGTTCAAAATAAATTTTGAAATTAAAATATTTATGTATTTTACATGGTATATAATTTAAAACAAGATATATATATATCTATATATATTTATATATATATATATATCTTGTAATCTTAATAATTAATTAAATTAGACTTTTTATTTATATAAATTGTAATTATTTGTATTTTGTCATAACAAATTTTAAACCATGTATAATAAAATTTGAATGTGAGAATTATATTAGTTTTAATAATTTATGGTCGTTTTTAAAAATTCAAAATATAACATATACAGAAAAATATAAATTTTATTATATGGGTAATGTGGTTGTTTAATTTATTTTAATAATTTAAAATTAAACAAATATGATAGAACATACACTAATATTTATCAAATCTTTATTATTCAAAATCATTAATTGTCATATATACTTTAGCCACATTAGGCAATTCCGTAAATTTTATTTAAGAAAATAATAAAGAATATTAGTAATGAATTTATGGTTAGTTTAATAAAAAAATTATTATATATAATTAGATGGACCAACTCATTTCTCTAATGATTATAAGAATCATCCTAGTAATAACACGTGGCTATAAAAAAAATCGTAATGTTTCTCAATTAATATATAGGAGATATAATATTAAGGAAATACCTCACACAAGTAAGAAAAGTGAATGGAAATTCTTGGTATTACTAACAAAATCATTACTTATTTATTGTTGAAAACTAAAAGGAAATAGGATTTATCAAAGCTAAAAAGGAAATATGGTCCAAAAAAATCCAATATATATATAGATAGACTTATTTCTTATCGCATATACACACACCCAATGAAAAAGAAACAATCATCTTTCACACTCATCAATCAGATTATACATTCTTCTCGACTTCCATCACCATGACTTCTTTCGATATGAACCCAGACATGATCATCGAGATTCTTTCTCATTCTCCTGCTTCGTTGGTGGGAAAGTGTAGACTCTTAAACAAAGAATGTAACAAGAGAACCTACGATTCTTCCTTTCTCAAACTCAATCTCCAAAGAACCAATTCCGTTTCCGGTTACTTCCTCGAATTCAGCGAGAGACTTATGGTTCATTCCGCTTTTGTCAGAGATTTAGGCAACATTCCTAGTGGGTCTGATGAAATCTCGCTGGATTTTCTACCACCAGGAAGAGTAAGTATTAAAGCTTGTGACGCAAGTCATGGGATTTTGCTTTGTGTTAATGATCTTCCGGTTAAAGGAAGGCAACCGGAGTACATCGTCTGCAAACCAACCACCAAACAGTACATGATTCTACCTAAACCAAAAACCCGGTATTTCACAATCGCACTCGGTTTAATGGTTACTGGGTCTGATCCTTTCCGGTACAAGATACTGAGGCTCTCACAGTTACCTGGCAACGAGAATAGGAGGTACAACTTCAGTTTCACTCTCGTTTGTGAAGTTTTCGATTCGGATTCGTTTGCGTGGAAGAGATTAAACAACGTGGAGCTACCTAAAGAAGACTTACTGGTTCCAAGAACTGCTAATCCGGTTGCTTCTTACGGGTTCTTGCATTGGTTAACGACAAGCAACAATGTATTCCGGTTTTGTTTCAAAACCAATTCTTGGTCATTTTTCCCGGTTCCTGAGAATCTAGCGAGCGATGATTCTCTAAAGTTGACAAGATACGATGGAAAAGTTGGAGTTATTAGTTCGAGGTCGAAGGAAGGAGTGGATTATCAGGACTTATGGGTTTTGGAGAGGAGTTTGGGCAATTCTTGGGTACATGTGAAAGAGATTAAAAGTATAGGGCTCGAACCTGTGGGGTTCTCAAGCAACGACGTCGTAACACTGGCTGACTTGGATGGAATGTGTTCATACAATATGAATAACGGGAAATCTCAGAAACTACAAATAAGAGCTCCAAAGTTTTTCCCTTCTTATTATTGGACCATGAGTTATTTTCCTTTCTATTCTGACTACGAGAGAAGTGAGCTCGGGAGATCTAATGGCTGAACATTATCAACAAGACACAAGACATAGACAGGGTTTAAGACTTATGTGTGAATATGGGGTTATTGGTAGATAATTTTCAATAATTTGTTAATAAGGAGTCGGTAGAATTTATTGTTCGAGTGCATTACCGATGAGACACTTTTTTATCTTTTTTAACATGTTAAAACACATTATGCTTGAATAGCACTTTTCCTTGGTTGTAGGCTCATTTCGGACCAAAATGCCTCTTTCTGGCTTAACTGGGATAAGGGACGAGTCTATTTTTATAATATATTAATATTGTCTAGTTGGTGTATGCGCTTGTAGCCGTGTATTTTTGGGTTAAAGCAATTAAAGTGAAACAAAGAAATTGGTGAAGTCCGCCGTTGGTGTTTTCTTGTAGACATGTATTTTTGGAATTGAATACAGTTCTTGAATATATTGGTCAATGTGTTGAAATTTTTTTTTGTCTAACTGAATTTGAAAAACGTCTAGAAATGAATATAATAATTTTTAATTTATATTGTTTGGGATAAACGTGGATGTGGTCATGTAATGGGGATAGTCAGCACACACATTGTTTTCGTGGATGTAGACAATGGTGTGTTCAGAGTACAATTATCGATGAAAATGAAGGTTGAAATGTATGTCAGTTGAGTTTGTTGAAAATGTAGAATTAGAAGTAGTAAATATAGAACGACGAACCTAAAATCTGGACAACTAATGAGAAGTAGTAAATAAAGAGTGATGAGGATAAAAACATAGAATAAGATGCCACTATCGGAATGGAACAAAGTTACAGTTACGAAGCCTGGAAAGAGAGAATATAGCATATCGTTATTGCCTAAAACATCATTGGCAAGCAGCGCATCAAAAGACAAAAGATAAAGAACCCGAATTCAACAAGATACTCATATGTTACACAAAAGGTGAGCAGAGTAATTTGCTAGTCTGAAGGTAATTTTTTTGTGGGAGAATCGGTAGTGGTGATCATCTGAGTTTCCAGAGGAGGAGGATGTATGGTTCCTCGATAAACAGGGTGACGTGACCACTGGTGACACTGTGGTCAGGAGATGTGTGGACACTGGATGTCCTGTGGTCACTGGAATTGTGGACAGTCGGTGTGTGAATGATAGGGTTGAAAACAGGGGAGCTAGCGACAGGAGAAGTAGGTTGTGGCGAGTCATTGGAGGACGGGACGAGAGGTGTAGGACGAGTACTGTGGGAGAATCGTAGTAGTGATCATCTGAGTGTCCAAAGGAGGAGGATGTATGGTTCCTCGATAAACAAGGTGACGTGACCACTGGTGCCGATGTGGTCAGGAGATGTGTTGACACTGGATGTGTGTTGTGGTCACTGGAATTGTGGACAGTCGGTGTGTGAATGATAGGGTTGAAAACAGGGGAGCTAGCGACAGGAGAAGTAGGTTGTGGCGAGTTAGGTTGTAGCGAGTCATTGAAAGACGGGACAAGAGGTGTAGGACGAGTACTGGTAGAATCGCGGTGGAGTTGAGCTGCACAATCACAAACTTTCTTTACATATATGGGTGAAAGAAATTACTATATCTAACAACCGCTAATCAAAGATAAAAAAAAAAGAAAAAGATAAAACGCATCTATAATAAACCTTGTGATTATGAGGAGGTGGAGAAGCTTCAAGCTCTCTCTCATTGAGAGTGTTACGACTGCGACAAATTAACCGAACGTAACACTCGTCCCTTAGCGAATATCTTCACTTTCTTCTTGGTCTTCGGTTTCCTCATGGTTCGCGGCGGGGTTTGAGTGAGAGTGTTACGACTGCAGCGAATTCGAGACGGAGAGGATGAGGCGGAGAGGATGAGGCAGAGAGGATGAAAGAAGTTAGGGTTCGGGAATTGGGGGAAAATAGATCTACTTTCAAAACGAAAGTGGGGTTTGTCTTTCTAGACACGTGGGTATTTGGTTAACTCAGTATAGTTAAAGGCAACTGTGGTTAAGTTAGGTTTGAGGGTATCTGTGGCATTGCAACAAGATAAAATGTGTCACATGGGCAAAGTGTCTCAATGTGTAATATGAAAGATAAAATGTGTCTTAGAAAGTAAAATGTGTTATTGGAATGATTTTTTTTTTAAAAATATATCGTATTAGTTTAATTTAAATAAAAATTCATATACAAGATAGAAAACGGGCGTGCCACCCACGCGCCCTAGCATCTCTCTCTGAAACCCTTCTTCATGAGAGCCTCCGCCGTTGTTTTCAACTCGTCTCTCCGGCGCCTCTCGGCGCTGTGAGAGGGCCACTGTCGCTCCCATATGTCCATCTCCTACTCCGTCATTGGTCCGGTCGGTGAATCAGCGCTCTGCTTCTGGTCTTGACTAGCGTTCTCCATCTCTTCGATTGAAGGACTCGCCGTGCTAAGAGAGCTCAGATGCTGGTGCTTCAAGCGACTGTACCGCATCTTCGCAGCCTCTCCTCACCAGATCTTGCGCCACCTCTCCGTCCACCGCAAAACCCTAACGGTTTGGTTCAAATTGTCGCTGTGAAAGTTGTCTTATCTGTCAAGGGTCTTTTGGGTGTGCTCCACTACGAGCTCGTGGTCTCGGGACTTCAGACTCAGGATTGGAGGCGGCTCTTGTTCGTCTCTCCATGGGTCAAGCTTAGGTGTTTGCTATTGAGTGTAGCTTTAATTAGCTCCTCATCTCTCATTTGTGTCGGATTTGGCGTTGCTTGTTGGTCTGGGTTTTGATTGTAGGTTCAGCTGATACGGGTAGTGGAGGTGGAGGCTCTTCGTTTTCTTGGTGTTCAGGGTTTCACTTTGTTCCTAGAGGAGGTAGTAAGGCTCAGAAGTGGTGATGCTGCCCGTTTCTCTTCACCGGTTTAGAGGACGAGCGTGGTTGAGGAAGTTGAGCGCTATTAAGCTTATGTGGTTAGTGTTGTCATGTCTTTCGTCGGATCTTGGCTCAGACTGTGTCCCAGCTCGGACCTTGAGGGCAGTCTTTGAGCGGGCTTGTGTTTGTTCTTTTGAGAGATGACAAATTGTTCAGGTAGCCGGATGAATCAGCTTCTTGCGGGTGTTGTGCTTTCTCGTTCACTAGTCTTCGGTCCTCTCCCTTTAAATCTGTCTCGGCTTGTCTTCTCGCTCGGACTTCTCAAGTTTGTATCATTACTTTTGGTCATGTTCGCTCCAACGCAGAACATCTAAAGTATTGATTGATTTTGTTTCCATGTTTTTACTTTTTTTGCCGTGGAAACAAGTTTTGAGGTCTTCTAGTTGTTAATAACATCTCGTAAAATCTCAACTTTCATTATGAAATGATATTTACAATTTAGCAAAAAAACAAAAAACAAAATTCATTCAAATCTCTTTTTATTCATTATGATTTATCTTCTAATTCTATCTAAATCTAATATTGTTTAATAATGAATCCTCCACATTCTACTCCTAAGTAATATATAACTTTAGTGTATAAGAAAATGTTTTAAAAAGAGTAATATAAATTTAAAATATCATGCATACATAAATTTTAAATTTTGTAAAATAAAAAATGTTAGGGATAATTAATCCTGAAAGTCATTCTTCATGTTTAGAGTAGTATGTCAATCTTTTTTTCATACTCAGACGATTTTCTGCTTCCGAGCTGGTTTTGCCTTCGGGTAAAATAGAAAATTTTCTATAAGAGAGGATTTTCCATATTCTAGGATATTGGATGATCTAACCTAAATTTCAACTACAAAGACTTATAAACAAAGTTCTTAAACCCTAGAACAAAGGGATCAATTATTCTACACTTCGATTATACAGACATGCGGCACTAAACCCATATGTTGTAATTTGTGCTCTAAAAATCAATAATACACTACTTTTAATCTTTTATTCTTGTTTTAATTTTTTGCTTCATGTTTCCCTAGTATCACGAAAAACTTTACTTTATTTTACCTTAACAAGAATTATAATAAAAATATGTAAACCAGAGTTATAATAAAAATATGTAAACCAGAGTATACATATTTGCAGAATAATGTTCAAATTTTTTTTAAAAGTTACACTCTTTCACAAATCAATCTCCCAGGACTCCATAAACTCCAATTAATTACATGACGTATTTATGGTAAAAAAACATTGTATGATAAAATTATTAGGACGAAAGTCACGGGAACACTACATAAATGGCGGACAACAACGGCCAGACACAAACCAAATCAAACTTAGACCAAAACGTTACACTTTGCATGCAATTAATAATAAAATATATTTTCTGCGTTCTCTGCAAAAAAAAAAACCGTTACAGAGGAGACAGCGAAAACCTTTGAGGAAATCTTTTCTAGGACGACTCGGAAGCAGCAAACCCCAAAAGAGAAGAAAGGAAAAATTATTTTCTCTTCTGAAGCCTCTTCTGATTAGAAGTTATATTATATAGGTAAAAAGATCTCTATTTTCCTATTGGTTTTGGTTCCTTTATTTGGAACCCTAACTTTTTTGAGATTTGTTTGTCTAGTTTGAACCCTAATTATATTTTTCTTTAGGTATTGAAAGGTTCTTCTGATTCAAAGTTATTATATAGGTAATATCTTCAATCTTTTTAACGATTGGTTTCTTCTCAATTTTTTTTTTAGTTTTCAACCCATAATTTTGAGATATAGTGTGTTTTTTTTTTGTCAGATTCGATTACTCAACGATGTGATTTGAAATATTCCAAAAGAGAATTCATCGATCCTTGACGAACAAGGATCTTCATTTCAGGTTTTTCTCTTTCTTCTGTTTTTATTTTCCCTTCAAATGATAAAACGGTTTATAAATATAATTTATTTTTTCTCTATTTATGATTTTCTTTTCATGTTTTTTTTTTTGGCTCAAGCCATCATCAGATCAAACCTAGTTCGGTTTTGTTGGTTACTTTGTACAAAGCCATTTGATGGAGCAGTTCAGGCAAATCGGCGAGGTTCTCGGAAGCTTAAACGCGCTTATGGTATTACAAGACGATATCTTGATCAACCAAAGACAATGCTGTTTGTTATTAGACATTTTCAGTTTGGGTTTCAACACCGTCGCCGAAGAGATCAGACAAAACTTGAAGCTCGAAGAGAAGCATACCAAATGGAGAGCCCTTGAACAGCCTTTGAAAGAGCTCTACAGAGTGTTTAAAGAAGGTGAAACCTATGTTCGAAGCTGCATGTCTAATAAAGATTGGTGGGGCAAAGTAATCAACTTTCATCAGAACAAAGATTGTGTTGAGTTTCACATACACAACTTGTTCTGTTACTTTCCCGCCGTGATCGAGGCGATAGAGACAGCTGGAGAGATTTCTGGTCTCGACCCTTCAGAGATGGATAGAAGGAGAGTTGTCTTCTCTAGAAAGTACGATAGAGAGTGGAATGATCCTAAGCTGTTTCAGTGGAGGTTTGGGAAACAGTATCTGGTTCCCAAGGATATTTGTAGCCGCTTTGAGCATTCATGGAGAGAAGACAGATGGAATCTAGTTGAGGCGTTACAAGAGAAGAGAAAGTCCAAGAGCGATGAGATTGGGAAAACCGAGAAGCGTTTAGCTGACTTTCTGTTGAAGAAACTAACCGGTTTGGAACAGTTTAACGGTAGGCTCTTCCCGAGTTCGATACTCGTTGGCTCTAAAGATTACCAAGTGAGGAGGAGACTAGGCGGTGGTGGTCAGTACAAGGAGATTCAATGGTTAGGTGATTCTTTTGTCCTGAGACATTTTTTCGGAGATCTTGAGCCGTTGGATGCAGAGATATCTTCTCTGTTATCGCTATGTCACTCGAATATACTTCAGTACCTATGTGGATTCTATGACGAAGAGAAGAAAGAATGTTCTCTGGTAATGGAGTTAATGCACAAAGACTTGAAAAGCTACATGAAGGAGAACTGTGGACCTCGAAGAAGGTATCTCTTCTCTGTTCCCGTTGTGATTGATATAATGCTTCAGATCGCTCGAGGCATGGAGTATCTTCATTCAAACGAGATCTTCCATGGAGACTTGAATCCCATGAATATTCTTTTGAAAGAGAGAAGTCACACCGAAGGTTACTTCCACGCCAAGATATCCGGTTTCGGTTTGAACTCAGTCAAAACTTTTACTCGAGCTTCCTCTAGACCAACCACTCCTGCTCCTGTGATTTGGTATGCACCTGAGGTTCTAACAGAGATGGAACAAGATCTCAAAGGTATAACAGTTCCGAGATCAAAGTTTACTCATAAAGCTGATGTGTATAGCTTTGCTATGGTGTGTTTTGAGCTTATAACCGGTAAGGTACCATTTGAAGATAGTCATCTACAAGGAGATGAGATGGGTAAGAACATAAGAAGGGGAGATAGACCTCTCTTCCCATTCCCTTCTCCTAAATACCTCGTTAGTCTTATCAGACGGTGTTGGCACTCAGAACCTAGCCAGCGTCCGACTTTCTCTTCCATTTGCCGGATACTCCGCTACGTAAAGAAGTTCTTAGTTGTGAATCCGGATCAGGGTCACATCCAAATCCAAACTCCGCTTGTTGATTGCTGGGACTTGGAAGCAAGATTCTTGAAAAAGTTCTCAATCGAGACAGGGTCTCACGCGGAGTCCGTGATGCAAATACCGTTCCAGCTTTACTCGTATAGAGTCGCAGAGAAGGAGAAGATGAGTCCAAACTTGAGCAAAGAAGAGAGTTCGGACACAGGAGGTGAGTCTGCTTCAGAAAGCGTTTCGGATCCACCAACAACAACGCCAAAGTATACAAAGTCATTGTGCTTAGATGCAATATCTGAATACTCAGAGTCTGATACAAGATCAATTTACTCAGAAGCTCCTAAGAAAAAGATCTCACCAGCTTCAAAGAAAAGTGGTGACATGGCCAAACTCAGAAGAAACTCAAGCGCAGGTTAGTTACATTTTACACTACCAAAATGATCCTTAGTTCTAAAGACTAAACTCTTTTTCAAATGTTGTATAGGTTTACGGTCAACAGGATCATCGCCAGTAAAGCCAAGACCAGCACCGAAAGTGACATTGCCGTTAAGTCCGTTTGGAAGAAACAGCAAAGCCAGGAAGGATACAAGGTTGCCTTTGAGTCCTATGAGTCCTTTGGGACATACAAGACGTAGTAGACATCTCTCTGGCCCTGCTTCAGACTCTGAGCTAACTTAGCTTTTTAAAACACACACACTTCTTGTTTTTTTTTTTTGTTTTTTTTTTCGCAAGAACCTTAAATTAAGACAAAAAGTTTTTCGAAAAGACAACTTTAGTTTAAACTCTTGAATATTTTTGTTGTAATTTTTACTCTTTTAGTTTCAATTCTTTTAATTATAAAATTATTTTGTTGAAGTATAAAAATTATTTTGATGAATTATACAATTATAAAAATTAATGAATTGTAAAAATTAATTTAGTTTCAAAATTTTTGAGTTTAGTTACAGAGTTATTTTGATGAATTGCAAGAAAATAAACTAGACGAATTGTGGATTTACACTATTATTATTGTTTAATTTAACTGATTTAAATTAATTTTAACTAAATTTAAAACAGTTTAAAAAAAATTTAAGTTGTATAAATTAAATTTTAAGAAATTCATAATTTGCCGCGGCAAACTTATTTTAAGAACATTGCTTTTTGTTAGATACTTTTCTAGCTTCTGCAATGTCATCGCAGTCGCAATTACGTTTGATTATCAACGAGTTCTCTAGAAAAATTCAAACGAAGTTGAATACACAGAAGCTGCATAGCTTCGTTACCAAGTCCCAACTCGCGCGTGATCCCTATTTCGCCACGCAGCTTGTCAGATACTATTCCTTAAACGATGATCTTATCTCCGCACGCAAACTGTTCGACGTATTTCCTGAGAGAAGCGTTTTCCTCTGGAACTCTGTGATTCGAGCTTACGCTAAATCTCATCATCTTGGCCCCGCTTCCTCACTCTTCTCTCAGATGCTTAGCTCCGATACGAAGCCAGATAGCTTCACCTACGCGTGCTTAGCTCGTGGCTTCTCAGAGAGTTCTGATACAGAGGGGCTTAGGTGTATCCATGGAAACGCAATTGTGTCTGGTCTTGGCTTTGACCAAGTTTGCGGCAGTACACTTGTTAAAGCTTATTCAAAAGCTGGCCTAACGTTTGAAGCGAGTAAGTTGTTTTATTCAGTAGCAGAGCCAGATGTTCCTCTATGGAATGCTATGCTCTCTGGATATGGAAGTTGTGGATATTGGGACGAAGGAATCAGTATGTTTAATTTAATGTTACGTCAAGGGAACAGACCTGATTGTTATACGATGGTAGCCTTGATGACTGGAGTGATTGATCCTGGTTTAACACTCGTTGCTCGGTCTGTCCATGGGTTTTGTTTGAAAGTGAATCTAGACTCTCATTCTTATGTTGGTTGTGCGCTTGTGAGCATGTACTCGAGGTGTAAGTGCATAGCTTCTGCTTGTGGTGTGTTTAGTGGCATCTCTGAGCCTACTGATTTAGTTGCGTGTTCTTCTTTGATAAACGGTTACTCGAAATGTGGACACCACAAGGAGGCTTTGTGTCTGTTTAATGAGCTGAGAATGAGTGGTAAGAAGCCAGATTCTGTTCTCGTTGCGATTGTATTAGGGTCTTGTGCTGAGTTATCGGATTCGCTCTACGGACAAGAGGTGCACAGTTATGTTATTCGACAAGGGCTGGAACTTGATATAAAGGTTAGCTCTGCTCTTATAGACATGTACTCAAAATGCGGGGTTCTTGACTCAGCGATGACTCTTTTCGCTAAAGTTCCAGAGAAAAGCGTTGTTTCTTTCAACTCTGTTATCTTGGGTCTTGGCTTGCACGGATTCGCTTCCTCTGCTTTTGAAAAGTTCGACGAGATGCTTGAGATGGGATTGCAACCCGACGAGGTCACTTTCTCTGCTCTCCTTTGTACATGTTGCCATTCTGGTCTTTTACACGAAGGTCAAGAGATGTTCATGAGGATGAAGAGGGAGTTTGGTGTTGAGCCAAGGACGGAACATCATGTTTACATTGTGAAGCTAATGGGAATGGCTGGAAAAGTGGAAGAAGCATTTGAGTTTGTGATGTCACTGCCAAGACCGGTTGATACTGGGATTTGGGGAGCATTGTTGTCATGTTGTGAAGTTCACGAGGATGCTCAGTTGGCTGAAGTTGTAGCAGAGAAGATAAGAGAGAACGAGGAGGAAGAGAGAAGAAGTGTTTACAACGTTATGCTCTCTAATGTGTATGCCAGATATGGGAAATGGGATGAAGTAGAGATGCTTAGAGATGGTGTTTCAGAGAGCTTTGGAGGCAAATTGCCAGGCATTAGCTGGGTTTAACCGCAAGGAAGCAGTTCATGGCTTGGTTGGGTCTATGTTGAGGCATAGATGGAAAAAAAGTTTAGGAATGGAGTATAAGCTAAGCATAGAAGAAGCTCTTCGGTGATGTTTGAGAAGCAGTACGAAGATAAAGAGGGGAGATCAAGGACGCCATGGTTGGCAAAAGGATGTTCAGTAGGAAGATGAGGTTAGTAACAAGCTCTCGAATCAGGATTTTAGAGACGTGAATGATAGGTAAATTGCTAATGATAGTGGCAGAGATATATCTATCCTTGGTAGAGTTGTTAACATTAGGGATCCTATGTATTTATGTATTAAACAATAACTGAAAGTGCAGAACATTTTTAGTACATAATGATTTCAAGGTTGATATCAAACGGTATCTCCCTTAACAAAGCTAGAATAAGAAAAGCAACTAGGTAGGTCATAAGAAAGTACACAGTAGAGGAGTTGTCTATTTACTTCTTGGTTGATTCCTTCTCATTAAACTCCTTACAGAATGCAATTATTCTTCCAGCCCACAGATGAAGATCATCTTGGTTGTTTCGAATATACCCTTGCAACTGTTTGATGTTAGAAGCTTGACCTGAGCCTCCTCCTGATGATGATGTTCCTCCAATGGTATCTGCAATGACAGCTAGTAAAGCTGCTAAAAACACACACCTCTTCGTTTGCAGACTGCCAAACATATCTGAGTCGAATATCCTAGAGTAAATCCATGTGCACTTAGACTTTCTATCACCCTCGTCTAAGCAAGGATCCTCGTAGCGTTTTAATATCTCCATGATTGTTTCTAGGCCTTCTTCGGCAGCGTGATGACGGAGTACATGACGAAACACATGGTGCGGCACAGCGAGTTTACTAGCGTTTGAGATAAACAGAGTATAAGCATGAAGTCCTGTAAACCCCAGATGGCTCTCAAACAACGTTTTGCAGATGGCTCGATTCTTGCTGCTTCCACTAAGCTCTTGGAATGCTAAAAGAAAAGGAGCTACTGAGTTGTGAATTGTTGTACTTTTCTGAAGAAGTCTCCATAGACATTTTAAGCACTCGTGATCCAGTGAGAGACTAAACTCTAAGGGAGTTTTGTAAAAACTCTGGTAATGCTCAGGAAGATAAGACCAAGCCTTTACAAGAGCATCATGCTCCTTGGTAGCTAGTCTCAACACTGCAGCGCAGTAAAAACATGCCGTTCTCACCCAGTTTACACCGTTGCTTGTTGTGGTAAACAGGATCAGATCTTTATCATCAGGAGGGGATCTCCATCTGGATGATTTGCAGAGTATTCCATCAGAGAGTCTAGTGTACTCTTCAAGCTCTCTTGCCTTTGAACTCTCCCATAATCCACCAAACACAGATTCATTTGGATTTTCACAAGAAACTAAACCCCAAGCACATACCATGAGAGCACCCACAGATCTAAAACTTACCTCAATTGTTAGAGAAGTTAGAGCTTCTCTGATGATTTGAATCCTCTCATCAAATGTTCCAACTTGATTCCAGGCATCGAGATTGATAACCTTCCTATCCTTCAACATCTCATTTGTCCAAACCACTTTGTTAGGGTTCAGCTCGTGTCTGAAAGATACATCTTCATATCTTTTCAGAATTTTTAGCTTGGGCATTCTACTGGCCGAAACAGTGTCATCCGGTTCATTTGGAGGTGTTGCCATTGATCCAGTAGAGGGCCTTGCTACTTGAAGCAGGTCCTGTCTTTTAAAGTCGGAGAGGTATAAAGAAAAAAGGAAACAAGCCGTCAGAAGAACTTATTTACTTGTATGCCTTTATATTCATACAATTCAACTTTTTTTAAAAAAACGTTTTTACCTAGTTGCTAGAGAAGAGACAATCTAACGGGCCTGGCTGGACCTTTACATGGTGGACCTCTGGACTGATACATTTTATTTTTACACCGGATGCGAGAAAATAAGAGAAACAAATGAATAAAAATAAAATAAACAAGAGGGTTCACCAATTGGCTATGTCCACATACAAAAAAAAAATATTAATGAGGACAGGAAATATTTTTTAACAAAATCTAATTTACAATATGAATAGATTAATATTATTTGTTAAGTAATGTTTTAATATTTTTATTTTAGTGTATTTTAAAACTATATAATTATATTAAATAGTAAAATTATCTTGCTAATATTTATTAGTAAATATATTATTAATTTAAAGACCAGAAAAATAATTTATTTTCATACACTTACAAATTCAATAATAAATTTAGCATCAAAATATTTATATCCGATGCAGTCTTTCACTAAAAAATATTTATATTATAAAAAAATAAGAAACAATCATGTCATGTAAATATTGTAAAAATCTATTTATATACAATTTTTTATGTTTCTTTTTTCTTTTAAAATTATATTCTTCATAAATTATCAAAATTTTCAATTATTTTTATCAAAATATAGCTAATATAGATATTTATAACTAGGTGCTTTGCCCGCACATGCAGGCATAATCATCTTACGAATACTTATTATTTTATGTCTTATTAATCCAAAAATCGGCATTATAAAACTCTAATTGGTGAACATGTTGAAAGAAAAACATTATGGTGAATTCTCTGTTCTTCAAAATTTATATCAGTTATGTTGAAATTTTAGTCAAATTATTGAAAGGTAGATCCCACTTTTTTCTTCTAAATTCTTCATGGAAGTATGAATTTATAAGAAAAAAATTCCCTATGCAATTTTGATAATGAACAAATTGAACAAAAAATTGTATTTTTTTTATTTTTTCAATTCCTCGAATGAAATTTTGTTTTTTTATTTTTTTCATCTTTTTCATTCTTCTAGTGGTCACCAACTGAAGCTATAGTGTTTCACGGATTAAACTTAAACTGGTTTAAACTAAAAGCAAAAAAAATTGTTTTGAACTCAGTCACAAGTTAAGTTGTTATTTATGATTTTAAATAGTTAAATCAAACATCAAATTATTTATATAGGTCAGTAAACGTTCATCAAACTATGTATTTATTATTGTGTTAAAAGTTTTAAAACACTCATATATTAGAAATAGTTTAGAAAATATTTTTATATAAATATTTTTGTTTGACTAATATTTAATTATAAATTGTTTTATATCTTGGTATCTTAACTTTATAATAAAAAATATTGTTTTCAGATAGCAACACAATATATATAAGAATTCTCATAATTTTTAAATATATTTTTACAATTTTATTATATTAGTTTATAATTAATTATTTAATAAAACATATAAATTTAATATTATTAAAATAAAATACGTGTTTTATTATGTATAAAATTTATTATTCATTACGGGTTTTGTGAAAATTAATAAATACTCAGTTAAAAACTAATAATAAATCGATGACCTATATAAAAGCTTAAAACCTAATAAAATATGACAAATAAAAAATAAGAATTTTAATATAACCTATAGATTTAAATATTATTAAATCAAAATTCGTTTTTAATTATATATTAAATTCATTACAGATATTTTTTAAATTAATAAATTAGTGATTCAGCTAAAAATTATTAATAAATCAATGACTAAGCTAAAACCTAAAAAAACATGACAAAAAAAACAAAATGGACTAAAATCATGGAAAACATGACAAATAAGCAAAATCAAAATAATTATATATCTAATTACATATTTTAAAGTTATACTATTTAAATTAATAAATTATGGACTCTACTAAAAACTATTAATAAATTAATGATTCAACTTAAACTTAATTAAAACATGACAAATAAACAAAATAATCTAAAATCATGGAAATCATGACAAATAAGCTATATAGATATCAAAATAAATAAATTAAATAATAATATTAATTAAACTAATTATTTATCCTATAACTATAGAAAAGATGAAAAAAAAGAAAATTAACTATTGAATCTGATTAATTCAGATATATTAGTATACTTATATATAACTATTATAATAATCTGTATTTGATCAATATTTTTAGTAAAAATCAGAGAAATTAGCTATAATATTAGTCAATAAAATTATAAATGAGAGAAAAGTAGTAATAATATTATCGGTATATATTATTAATATCTATTTATTAATTAAATGTCCAAATATCATGTTTATTATATATTAAAATATATTTTAAAAAAATATTAGTATATATATCGGTAAAATAGGTTCACGTTTATCATGATTTTAAATATCATGATAAATATATAGATATCAAAAAAAAAATATTAATTAAACTATTGATTTATCCTAAAATTATGGGAAAAAATGACAAGTAAGCAAATTAACTAAAATCATGGAGAAGATGACAAATAAGCCAAATCACTTCATAAATAATAGTATAGATTATTGTGACCACTGAATGATTTTTCAATTTAGAATTCAATTGTTTTAGTTGATAAATATACATTCAAAAATTTATCTACTAAAAAATGAATATTATTTTGGATAATAATACAATTGACATGAATTTGTTTTGTCAAAAAATGTTTTTTCTTTTAAATATTTTTATTATATTTAATTCATGTTTAATGGTTAATGATATAAAAATTATATAAAAATAAATATAATTATTCATTAAGGGTATAAACAATATTAACTACTCTAACTTTTAACATGAGAGCTCGAATCCAAAAAATTAGTTCACAAATAATAGTATAGATTAAAATTACTTGTAAATTTTCTGTATATTTAGGGTCATGCAGTTTTAATTTTATACAAGAAAAGGTCATTTAGTTTTTTTTTTAACACACAATAAAGGGTCCTAAAATTTTGATTTGTACAAAAAAGAAGCCCTAAAAATTTGATTGTGCATAGGGCCTATATATGTTTTGAGTCGGGTCCGATGTTTGAGTAACAATGTTCCATTATAATATCCTCTATATATCCTATATATATTAAAAGAGAAACAATTTTAAATTGAGATAGCAACATGTTATCACCACAATGATTTTTAAAATTCCTAAAAAAATATGTTGGTATATCTAATTATATAATAAAAAATTTATTAAATTAATCATAAATTAATTATTAATATTCCTCATTTTTTCTTTAAATAAAAATTACGAAATTTCCTAATGTAGCTAAAATGTAATTATATGACAATTAATTATTTTGAATAATAAAGACTTGATATAAATTATTGTACCCTTGGGAATCCGGATCAAGGTCAACCAACTAATCCCATGAGGCCCGCAACATCCACATATTCTTACCATTTATGACGGTCTGGATAACCAGCGGAGATCGAACCAGAATTTCGCCGTATTGGGTTTTTATATCCTTCGGGCGCCACTGAACTATTGCCATTGGTTTATTGTACCCTATAATATTTTTGTTTAACTTTAAATTATTAAAATAAATTAAACAACCACATTAACCATATAATAAAATGAGAAAAAGACAAAAATAACATTAAATCAAGTTTTTGTTCCCAAACTAGCACTCAAGGTCAAAAGTAACAAAAATAGCACTTAATGTTTTATAATGTTTTATCAAAAGTCACAAAACTTAGGGTTTAGAGTTAAAGGGTGGGGTTTAGGATTTAGGGTTTAG
>NC_027756.1:11265027-11275654 GCF_000695525.1 Brassica oleracea var. oleracea | reverse complement strand
GTTTAGGGTTTAGGGTTTAGAGTTTAGGATTTAGAGTTTAGGGTTTAGGGTTTGGAGTTTAGGGTTTAGGGTTTAGGGTTTAGGGTTTTGGGTTTAAAGTTTAGGGTTTAGGGTTTAGAGTTTAGAGTTGAGAAATGAGGTTTTGCGGATAAGATTTCAAATTTTGAAAAATAAAAAAATTAAAATTTTCAAAGGATAAACTTAGAAAGGTGCTATTTTGGTCATTTTAGTTTTTGAGTGTTATTTTTGTGATATAAACTTAGAAATGTGCTATTTTAGAGAATTGCCCTAATAAAATTTAGATTTTTTCGTATAAGTTATATTTAAAAAAAAATAAAAGTCTCACATGGAAATTTTATGATCCAAGGTAAAAAAAAACCAATTATGACAAGATAAAAATTACTACAAAATCATATAAGTAAGAAGTCCCATTTAATAAATATTAAATTAAAAATATATATTAATATCTTTTAAATTAAACTATATACCATAGAAAATACATAAATATTTGAACAGTTTTTTCTTTTTGATAAAAGCTTTGAAAAAAATACTGAAAACTAAATATTTAAATTTTTAAAATTTGCATTGAATGTTGTTAAAATAATAAATTACTAAAAAATTAAACATCATATAACGAAAATTTTGTTATTAGTGATTTAAAGTTTTTGTTATAAAAAGATACAAAAAACCATATGCGTAGAACACATCATTTAGCATATATCAATAGTAAAAATATATTATATATCTATGTATCTATCATTTAAATTTAATTATATACAATATAAAACAGAAAAAATGATTGTTTGGATTAATAAAATTTATTTACGTATTCGCACCAATTTAATTATATACTAATAGTTACTGACTTTTATTTATCCATATTGTGTGCTCAAAAAAATATTATCCATATATATTACGGCAAATCTCCAAAATAGAACCTTTCTAAGTTTATATTACAAAAATAGCACTCAAAAACTAAAATGACCAAAATAGCACATTTCTAAGTTTATCCTTTGAAAATTTTAATTTTTTTTATTTTTCAAAATTTGAAATCTTATCCCCAAAACCTCATTTCTCAATTTTAAACTCTAAACCCTAAACCCTAAACTCTAAACCCTAAACTAAACCCTAAACCCTAAACCCTAAACTCTAAACCTTAAACCATAAACCCTAAACCCTAAACTCTAAACTCTAAACTCTAAACCCTAAACCCTAAATTCTAAACCCTAAACTCTAAACCCTAAACCTTAAATCCTAAACCTCAACCTTTAACTCTAAACCCTAACTCTAAACCCTAAGTTTGTGACTTTTGATAACATTAAGTGACTTTTGACCTTGATAGTTTGGGAACAAAAACTTGATTTAGTACTATTTTTATTTTTTTCTCTATATATTATTTTATAATATATAAAAACAATATAATACCTAAAAATAATTTATATTTACAATGTTCATCCTCTGGCATTACGACATATTTTCGCAGCTTCCTGAGCTCGTGGCTTCTCAGAGAGTTCTGATACAGAGGGGCTATTGTATCTGGTCTTGGATTTGACCGAGTTTGCAGCAGTACACTTGTTAAGGCTTATTCAAAAGCTGGCCTTACGTTTGAAGCGAGTAAGTTGTTTTTTCAGTAGCAGATCCAGATGTTCCTCTGTTGAACGCTATGCTCTCTGGATATGGAAGTTGTGGATTTTGCGAAGAAGGAATCAGTATGTTTAAATTAATGTTACGTTAAGGAAACACACCTGATAGTTATACGATGGTAGCTTTGATGACTGGAGTGATTGATCCTGGCTTAACACTCGTTCTCGGTCTGTTCATGGGTTTTGTTTGAAAGTGGGTTTAGACTCTCATTCTTATGTTGGTTGTGCGCTTGTGAGCATGTACTCGAGCTGTAAGTGTATAGCTTCTGCTTGTGGTGTGTTTAGTGGCATCTCTGAGCCTACTGATTTAGTTGCGTGTTCTTCTTTGATAAACGGTTACTCGAAATGTGGATACCACAAGGAGGCTTTGTGTCTGTTTAATGAGCTGAGAATGAGTGGTAAGAAGCCAGATTCTGTTCTCGTTGCGATTGTATTAGGGTCATGTGCTGAGTTATCGGATTCGCTCTACGGACAAGAGGTGCACAGTTATGTTATTCGACAAGGACTGGAACTGGATATAAAGGTTAGCTCTGCTCTTATAGACATGTACTCAAAATGCGGGGTTCTTGACTCAGCGATGACTCTTTTCGCTAAAGTTCCAGAGAAAAGCGTTGTTTCTTTCAACTCTGTTATCTTGGGTCTTGGCTTGCACGGATTCGCTTCCTCTGCTTTTGAAAAGTTCGACGAGATGCTTGAGATGGGATTGCAACCCGACGAGGTCACTTTCTCTGCTCTCCTTTGTACATGTTGCCACGCTGGTCTTTTACACGAATGTCAAGAGATGTTCATGAGGATGAAGAGGGAGTTTGGTGTTGAGCAGCGGACGGAACATCATGTTTACATTGTGAAGCTAATGGGAATGGCTGGAAAAGTGGAAGAAGCATTTGAGTTTGTGATGTCACTGAGAAGACCGATTGATACTGGGATTTGGGGAGCATTGTGGATGCTCATTGGGCTGAAGTTGTAGCAGAGAAGATAAGGGAGAACGAGGAGGAAGAGAGAAGAAGTGTTTACAACGTTATGCTCTCTAATGTGTATGCCAGATATGGGAAATGGGATGAAGTAGAGATGCTTAGAGATGGTGTTTCAGAGAGCTTTGGAGGCAAATTGCCAGGCATTAGCTGGGTTTAACTGCGAGGAAGCAGTTCATGACTTGGTTGACTTGTTAGCCTATTAGGATTTTATATTTCACAATAACTGAAAGTGGAAACCATGTTGTACATACTGATATCAAATGGTATCTCCCTTGACAAAACAAGAATAAAAAAGCAACTACATAGTACAATGATAAAAACTCTGAAACAAACTACTTATTGGTTGTTGATTCCTTTTCATGAAACTCCTTACAGAGTGCAATTATTCTTCCAGTCCACAGATGAAGATCATCTTGGTTGTTTCGAATATACTGTTGCAAAATGTTAGAAGCTTGACCTGAGCCTCCTGATGATGATGCTAATCCTCCTCCTCCAAGGGTATTGCAATCTGCAATGACAGCTAATAAAGCTGCTAGAAACGTGCACCTCTTTGTTTGCAGACTGGCAAACATATCCGAGTCAAAGATCCTAGAGTAAATCCATGTGCACTTAGACTTTTTATCACCCTCGTCCAAGCTAGGATCCTCGTAGCGCTTTAATATCTCCATAATTGTTTCTAGGCCTTCTTCAGTAGCGTGATGACGGAGAAAATGACGAAACACATGGTATGGCACATAGAGTTTACTAGCATTTGAGACAAACAGAGTATAAGCACGAAGCCCTGTAAACCCTAGATGGTTCTCAAACAAGGTTTTGCAGATAACTTGATTCTTGCTGCTTCCACTAAGTTCTTGGAATGCTAAAAGAAAAGGAGCTATGGAATTGCGGATTATTGTACTGTTCTGAAAAATCCTCCTCACGCGTTTTAAGCACTCGTGATCAAGTGAGAGACTAAACTCCAAGGGAGCTTTGTAAAAACTCTGGTAATGATATGAAAGAGAAGACCAAGCCTTTACAAGAGCATCATGCTCCTTGGTAGCTAGTCTCAACACTGCAGCGCAGTAAAAACATGCCGTTCTCACCCAGTTCAAAGCGTTGCCTGTTGTAGTAAACAGGATCAGATCTTCATTATCAGGAGGGGATCTCCATCTGGATGACTTGCACAGTATTCCATCAGGGAGTCTTGTGTACTCTTCAAGCTCTCTTGCCTTTGAACTCTCCCATAATCCACCAAACACAGATTGGTTTGGATTTTCACAAGAAACTAAACCCCAAGAACATACCATGAGAGCACCCACAGATCTAACACTCACCTCAGTTGTTAGAGAGGTTAGAGCTTCTCTGATGATTTGAATCCTCTCCTCAAATGTTCTAACATGATTCCAGGCATCGAGATTGATAACCTTCCTGTCCTTCAACATCTCGTTTGTCCAAACCACTTTGTTAGGGTTCAGTTTGTGTCTGACAGATGAAAGAGCTTCCCACTTTTTCATAAGATGTGGGTTGAAAACACTACTAGCCGAAACAGTGCCATCATCTGGTTCATTCGGAGATGTTGCCATTGATCCAGTAGAGGTCTTGGTCCTTGAAGCAGGTCCTGGCTTTTAAGTCGGAGGAGGTATAAAAAAAATAAGGAAACAAGCCGTCAGAAGAACTCCACCTTTTTTTAACCTCTGTAAGAGAAGGGACGATCTAAACGGGCCTGGGCCTGGGCCTTTACAATCCTGATATGGACCTCCGGACTGATGCATGGAAATTGTTACACGGTTCACCATGTTCACATGCAAATTAAAAAACATTATTAAAGGAGATTGAAAGTATTTTTGAATGTAATCCATGTATATTAATACCGGAGCATTACAACATATTTTCGTAGCCACATGTCATCGTGAAAATGTTTCTTAGAATTGTTAGAAAAATAAATTGGTCCATATAAACATATATTTTTATTAAACTAACTATCAAATTAATTAGTACTGTACAAAAGAATATTTTTTCTTTTCTTAAATAAAAGTTACGGAATTATTAACATATGACAATTAATGATTATGAATAATACATATTTGATAACAATTTTTCTAACCTCTCTCTTTTTTGTTTAATTTTATACTATTAAAAGAAATTAAACAATCACATTAGGCATATAATAAAAAAATTTAGATTTTTTCTTATATGTTATATTTTAAAATTTTAAAAATGACTATAAATTAATAAAATTGGTAAAAGTCTCACATTGAAATTTTTTTGATTCAATGGTTTAACTTTCTTTTGTTCAAGCAAGATACAAATGATATCGCAGGAGTGGGCGTTCAGATACACGTTCGGGTTAATATCGGGTATTTCAGTATAAAGGTATGGAACCCATTCGGGTATTTCTACATTTCGAGTCGGGTTCGGGTATGTTATGTTCAGGTTCAGATATTTTGGGTTGGGTTCGAATATTTAAATTTTGAAGAAAAAATAAATAAATTATTCATTTTTTAAAGTTTTTTTGTATTTAAAATATATTTTAACTTAACTGGTTTTCTAATTTTTAAAATAATAAACTATTAATAGGTTAGAAATACACTAATTTAGTTGTTGTTTTGAAAATTTAGATGCAACTTTTGTTTTTTTTTAACGCTGATTTATTATGATATTACAATTATGAGAAAAATTACATAGACAATACACGACAACCGACAATACAACATGCCTTATAAGGATATACGCCTAACTGCATCATCTGAGCCGTCCTACGAAGATCACGTCTTACCGAGTTTACTAGCATCATGTTGAAGATCCCTTGTAAGTCTTTCCTCCGTAGTCTATATAATTGTTTAATAAATCGTTTTCTCCGGGAATTGAAACTTGTATCTGATGGTGTAGAAGCATTAATAAACTCTTAGTCAAACCATTGGACTAAGGGGGCTTCCACAAATGCAACTTTTGTTAATGCAAGAAACAAGAGATTGATATGTATTTTAAGTGAGTAACAATTAATTTTGTCCATAATTATATGTATATTATTTAATTTTGAGCAATAAGCATCATTAATATAAATATTTTGAATAAAATGAGAGAAGTAAACTAGAAATATAGGGTTAAGTATACTTATGTTTGGTTATTTTTGGATATCCATTCGGGTTCGGATATTACCCGCTCGGATTCAGATATTACCTGAACTGGTGAAATAAGAAATTTTTTTGTTCTTGAATTAGATTATTTTTAAACCGAGCTGGTGAATATATATTAAAAGACATTTATATTTCGAGGCTGCACTTATATTCTATAACAACTTGATATATTAGATTTGAACACTAACCTGTTAATATAGTTTGCCGGTGATTGTTTTTCAAAAATTGATTTTTTGATATGTATCTAGAGTGAAACTAATTTTTACAGATGTCTATTTTTAAAAAAATTACACTTCTGTAATTCACTGAATTCATAGAAGATGTTAAAAAAAAAAAGAAACTTAACTCATATCAATGAAACAAAGACGGGACCGAAAACACAACTTTATAGAGATAGAATATGAAATCACTTATGGAAAGTCAATAGTAAACAAATCGAGAGCAGAAAACCTAATCCCCTTTCGTCATTATACAATCGATGTTGTTTATTTGGATTTGATGATTTGTGTCAGCCGCAAAACTTAATTTCTTTTTGTGCATATGAAGTCTTAAAAATAATTAAAATGAGATGTAATATGTTAACTATTCAACAACAATAATATATTTAAGACACCAACATTTGTATTTGTTATTTTATAATCGATAAAAATTGTAGGATTGCAAGATGTTAAAACTATTTAATAAATAAACATTATTATAAAAATTTATCCGCGCGCATGCGCACGGATTATGATATAGTACTGTATAATTACAATTTACAAAGACATATTATATATATAAAGTATCTATGATGGACTCTCAGGTATCTTATTTCTGACTGTTTGTCGCAGTAAGTCAAAACAAATTGAAAGTTTTATTGTGAACCGATGTGGTCTCATCCATATATAGCTTACGCTTTTAGCTTTCTGGTTTAGTGTTACTTCAGTCCTTGCCAACGTGAGTCTTTCTTTCCTTAGAGTTGTGTTAGATTAGTTAGCTTTGTTCTTGTTCTCTCATATGCTGCTAGTGTCTTACCTTTTGTCATGGAAAACTAGTAATAATACCAACATTTTTACCAAAAATAAAAATTCAAAAATTTATAGTATTCGTTTATCCAAGTTGAAGATGAAAGGAACATGTGTTTGAGTAACAATATTCCATTGTACTATGTGGTATTGTCACTCAGGACTGGTTATAAAATTTTCAAAACTATAAATAATTTATAAAAAAATGTAATAAAAATAAAATAATTTTGGAGGTCTATAGATCACTGTTTCTTTTGCCATTAACCACAGTTAGCTTTGGGTAAGAGACGGTTCTTAGCTTTTTTAAATTTTAGCTAAGAAAAGCTAACAACCGTCTCTTAAATAAGAGATATAAAAGCCGTCTCTTAACCGAAAAATGTAAAACAAAAAAATGTTAAATCATGAGTTAAGAACTCCGACTAAGATACCGGGATTAGTCATGTCATGACTGGCTCTGTTATCACCAAAGAATGTAATGGATGAAGCGATTGTGCTGACTTTAAAAAATGAAAAGACTCTCGATGAAACCGAACAAGCCTTGGTTATTTTTAATTTTACGCTATAACTTGCTTGCCATCTCTTTTGGACGTCGTTATATGTGTGTATCGTTAGTGGTTATATAGTAAAAATGGTAAATGGTACGCAAATGTTTGCTGAGTTTTCTTCAACATGTATTTACGAGAAACATAGGTTTTGAGCTACTTAATAGATATTGGTTAACCGGATTAAACCGGTTAGTTCTTACAAAAATAACAAAGGCTTTTATTTATGTAAATATAAAGTCCAAAGTGAGCCATTCAATTTAACTTCCTTTTTTTTTTTCCTTTTTCTTCTGATCACCACCAGCCCCTAATATTTATCTTTCTTTTTGCTAAAATTCTCTCTTCCTAATTCAAAGAAATCAGATTTCTCCGAGGACTGCGGAGAAAGGACCATTTGAGTTTTAGATTTACCTGGTAATTCTTTTAACCCTTTTCTGGAGAAGTCAAAATGTCAATGTATTAGAGATTTTGATTTTGCTGAGAAATTCGATTGTTTCTGACCAAACAACATAGATAAAGTGGTGTTGCGTAGGGTATGTGCAATATTCCAGCTCGTTCTAGATTCCGTACCTAAAATCAACGTCCCTAGAAAAAAAGCTGGTTCATCGCATTGTGATTTGATCCATATATATTATGAAAACGTGAAAAAATTGAACCTACTTGTTCTCTAATGCCGGCCTAATTAATGGGTGTAGTATGTATTTCTTCTTGATTCATGCATGTCCTGGAGGAAAAAGTAATTCAAAACGAGTACTACATTATCTACACGTTATTGCTCAAAGCAATGCATACGTTGGAAAAAAAAAATGTTTTCTTCATTGTGATTTTGTAGGAATTTTTTTTCTCTTCTTCCTGGGTTTTGTTTGGATCGATAATCTTTATTGCACTTTCAAATGCAGAGACAATAACAAGCATCCTGAGAGTTTATTTTAACTTCTTGGAAATGGAGCAAGCAAAAACAGGTAAGATTTGTTTGAATAAAATGCTCAATGAAAATGTTTGTTTTAGTTCTTTGAAAATTGTTTATGTAAGGGTTTGGTTAGTTCTTTTGTTGTCTCTACAGAAGTTGAGAAGAAAGTGTCAAGACTTCTAAAATTCCTCCAAAACAAAAACAAGATCCCAAGAGATTCAAAGAGAGAGCTTCTAGCGATTGCTACCGATCTCCAAGAGCATTGTCAATCTCTTTATTCTTCCATTGATGATTTTCAACAAGATTTGGATCCGACAAGAAGCGGCGGCAGAAGTAAAGTGCAATCGCGCGTTGCTTCATCGGAAGATATAGAGAATCTTGTTGAGCAAGGAAGCAAGCTTGAAGCATTGAGGAACGAGGCTGAAGAGAAAGAACATGCACTGGCTTTACGCGTGAAGGAGCTAGAGCGAGAGCTAGGAGAGGCGAAAGCTGAGTGTGATCGTCGTAAGGGAGATTTGGAAGAAGAGATTGAGATGAAAGCTGGCGAAAGTAAGCAGCTAGGAGAGATGAACAAAGGGCTTAGGTCTCAGATCTCCGGTTTGAAACTGGTTTTGAAAGAAACAGGAGATGAGATATCGACACTTGTGAACAAGTTTGGGAAGAGTGAGTTAGGTTTAACGTCGAGGATTGAAGATTTGAAGTGCCAGTTGAGAAACTTGGAGCAGGAGATTGGTTTTCTCCGCGAGAGGAACGCGGAATTGACTGGAAGCTTTCAAGTCAAGAGAGTTGAGGACAAAGAACGTGTAAACGGCTTGATGGATCAGGTAAGTAGTTTGAAACATGAGCTTGAATCCTTGCGGAACAAGAAAGTCGAACAAGTTACAGAGAAAGATATGCAAGGGAGGAGTGTGGAACAAGAAACAGATAAAGAGAGGAATAAGTTGAATGAAGAGATTGACCATCTTAGAGAAGAAAATAAGGAGCTGCACACAAGAATCACAGAACTTGAATCATCACAGATGGAAAGAGAGATCAAAAATACCGATGAAAATGAAGATAAGAGCAAGAAACTGGACGCTGAACTTTCTCATCAGAAGAAACTGGCCAAGGAACAAGATGATGTTATTAACAGGTAACACAACAAAACATTTTACGATTCAACTTCAATAATTAAATTCAATTTCGAGGTAACGTTCATTTAAGTTATGTTTCCAAATTAAGTTGTTTTGCGACTTGGTTCATCCTACCATGTTTGTATGGTACGGTGGCGGGATGGTCTACGTGAATTCACTTTGGAAGGGCATCTGACTCTTTAATATCGCAGGCTATCGGAAAAAGTCAAGGATCAGGAAAGACTTGTGAAAGAACAGAAAGAGACCATTGACAAGTTCTCTGAAGATCTGAAGCAATCAAAGCGTTGGTCACTTGGTTCAAGCCGAGACTCGAAGCTGAATCCAAATGCCATAGAGAAGAAAATAGAAGAAATAGCTGAAGATTTCCGGATGAAGATAGAAGACCATATCAGGATACTGTACAGGAGGATCCATGTAGCTGAACAAATACACTTGGAGAGCAAGAACGAATATATCAAAATACGAGACATTGTTCAAGAAAACAAAGAAACTAGAGAGAGTTTGCTCTTTTACCAAACCCATTTCAAAAGAATCAAAGACACTTGGGAAAAAGGGTACACAAGATCGACCAAGAAGCTAGAGGAAGCAGAGGAACACACGGGCAGAGTTGCTAGGTTAGCAAAAGAGATTGATTCAGCGAAGATTTGGGTGTGTGAGAAGAAGAGCGAGTTGGAAACTCTAGCTGCAAAGCTAGAATGCGGAGAAGCTCAAGAGACTTTGTTGAAAGAGAAATTATCTAAGCTAGAGAAGAAACTTGCAGAAGAAGGTACAGAGAAATTGAGTCTAGCAAAGGTTGTGACCAAATTTGAAGCGAGAATTAAAGAGCTTGAGATCAATGTGAAGGGACGAGAAATTGAATTGTTGAGCTTAGGGGAAGAGAAGAGAGAAGCAATTAGACAACTCTGTGTTCTCGTGGATTATCAAAGAGATCGATACGATGACCTCAAGAAATCAGTCTTAAAGGTTTCTCTTAAGACCTAATGTCACAAAACTCAACTCTTTTGTCTTCCTTTTCACGAATGTTTTTTTTTTTAAGTTTTATTTGTTGTATCTATTTACGTTAGAATCATCTCCCCATCTTGTAAAATATGAAATGTTGATTGTAAGATCGGGGATCTATTGTGTTTGACAGTTATGTAAAACGTTTATATGGATACCTTGTTTGGCCATTATATAAACATTTTTGTATTTAGGTTTATAAATGTTTAAATAATTTGATGTAATGAGGCAAAGGATTCCATAGCTGAAACTACAGCCAATGGGAGTCCGCACTTCATAAATCTTTTTTTTTTTTTTTTTTTTTTT
>NC_027756.1:11262742-11265012 GCF_000695525.1 Brassica oleracea var. oleracea | reverse complement strand
TTTTTTTTTTTTTTTTTTTTTTGTAACTTAACTTCTTCATTCAAACCTTGCTTTCTACTTCATTCAAACCTTCAGGTTTTTAAATTTTTTACAGCATCTACTAAGTAAATAATTTATGCACATTTTAAAAACTCATGCCTGAATCAGACAGAGAAAATAACGTAAACAAACCATAAGTGAAATAAAATGAATACTTGAAAAGATACAGAAAAGAGGAGAAAAGTTCATGCTATCCTCATTGATGTTGGCTTTCTCTCTTATTGAAAAAGTTAGCTTTAACGAAATCGAAAAAGAAGAATAAAAGCTATTCTTGTTCAAAAAGAAAAAAGAATACAAGCTATTATGGGTGTAATGTAATAGTGGTTGTTTCGTCACCTTTGTTTACCAGAACATGTCTAGGAAAATGTTGTAGATATGGAGAAAAACTGAGTATTAGAACATCTCCGACCAAGGAAATTTTTTTTCATGTTTACCACTTTCATTGTACCACTTTTCATTTTTAATACCACTAAATGGATATTTTCAAAAATATCTTATTCATTAACTGTCAAAAAACTCTTGTACCTTTGTTATCTATATATATATAATAAAGAGAAATTCACTTAGATAGTTTTTTTTAGTTTATTTTCACAAAAATAGATCTCAAGAAAGAAAATCACCAAAATAAGTTTTATTAAAGGGTAAATATGCATTTATATACAATAGTTAACTAATCTAGACTTAGAGTTTAGAGTTAAGTGGTGGAGTTTTGGGGATAGGGTTTCAAATTATAAAAAATAAATATTAAAATTTTCAAAACAAAAAGGTGCTATTTTGGTCATTTTATTTTTTTAGTGCTATTTTGTGATAAAAACTTAAAAATGTATATTTGAGAGAATTGCCCTATAATAAATCATTATTTAAATAAATAAATAATTTTTTTATGTTTTCGAATTATACTTTTTCAAATTCGAACTTTTTTTATAATTTTTTTTTGAATTTTTTTCCGATTTTTTTTTTTTACAAATTTTATTTTTGAAAATCAAAAATTATGTTTGAAACTATTTTTTTTTTAATTATATTTTTTAAGTATTTATTTATATATTTATTAGAATCCTAAATTTCACATTCTAAAAACCCTACCCTTTTTAGGATTATGCCCCTGATTTTTCCAATTAATTACAAAAAATGCTATTACCTTTTTGAAAATTTTAAATGGTTTTCGGCCACATTAATTGCACCAGTCAGAAAAAAGTATTTAAAAACCAATCTACAAGCTCATTTCGGCAGTAAAAAATGCTGAGATTTTCAAGCCCATTTCGATTTTATTAGAAATTCAATCAGATTATAATCATTTTTACGTATACTTCAAAGATCTATACTAAAATCGATTTATGAAATATATAATGTTTACATTTTATTAGCACTTTCCATTTCTTTTTTTTGGTAAGACCGTTGAAGAAGTTGGATTACTTGTGGATGGGTTTCACGAATTTATAGACCGAAACTCATTTAAATACTTGATTTTTATTGACAAAAAAAATTAGAAAACCCATTTTAAAACAGTAAAACATAAAAATGTATTCAAATTTTTGTTTGTATTTCTTTTAATCACCTTTTAAAATATGCTAGGAAAAAGATATTTGGGATTTAATAGTTTACAATAAACTAAAAACATCAATACAAGGAACTCTTTTTAAAAAACAACTCTTCAGAATTACTTTGTATGACTATAAAACATCAACACTATTAAAAAATTAGTTATCAAATAACACATAAGTTACAATTAACAAATATTTAATTTTCAAGAGAAACAAATCCTATGCTTTTAAAAATGCGAGTCATTATATATATTATTAGATTTATATCTCAGTACATATCATCCTAAATATATAAAACAACTACTACACATATAAAAAAATAATTATAAAAATATAAATGTTATAAATATAATATAAAATAATATTAGACCCTGACCCGCGCACCAGCGCATGTATGAATTTTTGGTTTATGGTTATTTATTTAACTAAATGATGTATTTGTAATATTTGATGTATTATATTCACCAAGTAAATAATTTTTTGGCATCTTAAACCATCTATTTACGATGAATATTCGATATCATATAAAAAATTGAACAAATAGACGTAATTAGAGAATTGTAGATGATATATAAAAACAAAGGTTATTAATGTAAAATATGAAGAAATATTATATTATGACTTATTATGGCATAAAAGATTATAAATTAGTTATACATGTTTAAAGAAAATAAAATGATTTTTAAACTT
>NC_027756.1:11247237-11262729 GCF_000695525.1 Brassica oleracea var. oleracea | reverse complement strand
AAAGCCCATGTTGTAACCGTTTTTTTCCGGGAAGTGTAACAAAAAAAATTACATTTAACTCTTCGTTTTGTTTAAGTTTGTGTCGGTAAAAGATTAAAAAAAATCTCTCTATCTTTTTCAATGTTCAATTTGAAGATTATTATGTGGAAATCATACGCAAATATAGGCAATTGGTTGGAATCTCTATATCTTTATATTCTTATAAATTTTAAATTTATTGTTTCCTCTTATGCAAGCAAATCAATTACCGAAGTAATAGATCAATTGGTTGGAATCAAAAATATTCTTATAATTAGTGTAATTATGGTTACATTTTTATTTTTAATAGGTACATTAAAGATACGACATTGAAGATATTCTGTTTTGATTAATAGAAGATATTGGATTTTGAGTTTGTATTTATTGATTTGTTTTTTATAAAGCTTAGAAAATCAATGGGATGATTGGTTGGTTGATACATCCTATAAAGAAAACGAAAACTATAGGTGGTTTGAATATTGTACATCGATCGATGCATGATCGATGTAAACTGACTATGTAAAACTTGAGCATGATCATTTCAAACTAAAGTATAGGTAGGTTATATGCATTTGTTAAATATTACATAAGTCAAGTGATTCACGCTTTCGTAAAAATAAAATTCAAGTTCATTATTGGGCCGTACTCGTATGTAATAAGCTACGTTAAATATGATGTATTTTTAGGTTCATTTAATGACATTAAGTTTAAATTTGATTAAGGAAAACTCATTAATTTAACTGGAAAAGATAAGCATTAAAATAGATAGTTTAATTTAATTCTCACTAACATGGAAGTGTAAATAAATTAGAAAATTTAAAGGTATTTTTTAATGGATACTTCTCTTTTAATAATAGAGATATTTAAGAAATAGATAATTCCGCGTCAAAATCTAGTAACTTCTTGAAACATAGATTTTCATTATAGAGATGATTAACAATTACCTTAGGAAACGAAACTGAGAAACAAAGTTAGTGCTCAACATAATTAGGGATTATAGCATGTCAAGTCTCGGAACTATGTCGATCATCGACAAGGTGGGAGTTGTAAATCACATGGCTTCAACAATGACATTAAATTCTTAGGAGAATGAAGAGAGCCAATAAAATTTAACAACTTGATAGTTACGCAATGAGATGTAAAGGAAAGAGTTTTTCAGTATTACATAGTATATTAATATTTATAATATAACTAATATAATTAAATTTTAATTTATAACGAATAACTAAATCATTCATAAAATGTTTTGTGTGAAAACAAAAATCTAAAAAATATTTAAAAAATTATTATTAACTAACAAAAATGTATAAAACATAAAAATGTATATATTAAAAATAATTTATATGCTAATATTTATTATTTATAATAGAAATGTTTAAAGGTTTATTGACGAAAACCATCGTTAAAAAAAAGAGAGTTAGACGCTTCTTTGTTGAAAAAAAAAGAGTTAGGCATTAGACTGAAGCTGACTCAATATCTAACAATTATAATGTTTAATCAGATATTTAAATTATCATTTTTGACGTCATTTAAATTATCATTTACATGATCTGTATGTTTACAAATAATATACTAAATATATATGATTTATTAGATTAAATAGTATAGTTTATCAATTATAAGATTTATATTATTTTGTTTTTGTAAGATTTTATATTATAATATATTAATTTTATAATAAATATTATTGAGGCAATACAATTTTATTAGTGGGTTAGAAAATAATTGCCACAATTTTAGAGGATCTTAAAATGACTACCTACAATGCTTTTTAGAGCAGTGACGAAAACTATGGAAAATGCCAGCTGTGAAAGATATACGCTCCGCTGAAGAGGAATTGAGTCAATCAATGGAAAACAAAAGAAAAACGGTAATAAGGAATTGACTGGAGGGGCACTTGTGGGATACGAAGAAATTTCTCATGACAGACGCACAGCAATACAGGGTAGCTTTGATAAGTCCGAAGTCAAAACCTGAACCACTTTTCTCATTTCTCTCGTCCATTTATTCTTATTCTGGTATCCGTCGCTTTGAATTGAATTTTATTTCTCTCGCATAAATAAATCATACAGCTTTTCTTCATCTTCTTTCTCTGTCACCGACTCTCCCACCAAGCCTACCTTCTGTCCAGGTAATATCTCCGATCACGAGTGATGATTTTCATTAAGCGATGCTTTGCTACTTTTTTATTTATTTGATTCGATCGGTATTAGCTAGTAACGCTTAAACTCTCTAGTTTCTGATTAAGAACACAACTAAGTAACTGACTGCTTTTTCCATCTTCGTTACTAGTGAGTTTATATATGCTGAATCAAATTATGCTCTATATGATGTATCGGTTTTCGTGATTTTTGGCTATCCACAAATAAAGAAGTTCTCATGACCCTATTTTTCGGTGGATTAATAATAGATTTGTAACCATCGGATCTTCGTTTCAAAAATGCTAATTGTTTTTAACTCTCGCTAGCCTCTAGCCTCTATTATTGTTTGATATCAACCCAACCCTAATGGAAGCTTACATAAAAGAAAAAAAACAAAACAACTCATTAGCTGTCTTTTTAATCATTCTGTGTTGCTGTCTGGTTCCCATTCCCCAAAAGTTGCTCTGATGGCTCCACTTTCCCTACCCATTACTTTTTCTGCATTCAGTTAGCTAGTATGAAATCATCTCTAATGTACTAGTAGTATATTATTCTATTTTCGTAACTTAAAATAAGGGGAATATATATGAATTTTACTTCCACCATACTCAATTTGGAATAGAATAATGAATAAAAATGGTGTAATGAATACAGCCACATATTTTTTTGAAGTAATCCCTGTTTTTTAGAGTTTGAAATGGAGTAGAAGTGATGAATATTTTACTTTAAAATGGAGTTTGTAATGAGAAATAAAGTGTAATAACTCTAGGACTTAATCATTTCTATATAGTTGAGTATTAGTATTGCAATTAGTAGAAAAAAAGTTATCAAATTTTTATTATTAAGATAATTGTCCAAATAGAGAGTGCCAACTTTAGATCTTTTCATCTAAAATTTGACTCATTGCTAAAATTGATTAGCAGTTCTAGATATTTAAGTTTTATACTCAGTAAAAACATATTACAGATCACTTTCTATTCTTGTGTGATACAGTAATTTTTTATATTATTGTTTCATTGGTGGTGGATTGAGAGTATCTACTTGGATTTTTGAGGATATGTTGCTTTTTAGTTTCTTCTGCCTCAAAACATGATTCTTGCCATTTAATTAGCAGATGAGCATGCATATCCATCTGTAGTTAAACGAATCACATTTCTCTGGCATAATATATTATTTACTACTGTAAATTTTTAAATATTATAGTCTCTATTTTGTTTGGTCATGTCAGGCTCCAACTGAGTGAGTCATCTAACTTTGTTTATTTCATTTTTCTGTTACCACCCAATTGACTATCAGGCCAAAATAATATTAGTTTACAAAGTTTACTTTTGATATTTTTCCTTTACATGAAAGTGAATGGTACCTTCTTTAAATTTAAAAAATATACATAGTTTTTCATCTGTTTTGAACAAGTTAAAGAGTCTCTCTTCTCACATGTCTTCTCTTTGTGAAATTGTGCAAAACAGAGATCGTGCTTGAGGGAGTTCCACATGTCTCAGAGATGACTTTTCAGTTCTAAATCTCAAAAAAATTGTGTTTGAAGTGCCATTTTTGATTGGAGTGGAAATGAGAAAGCATAGCATCAGAGAATCCTTGAAATCTTTCTTTGAGCCTCATCTTCATCCTGATAATGCTGAATTGCTCAAAGGAACCAAAACTGGTAATTTCCCTTCTACATACACTTTTTTTTTTACATTTTTTTTTCAAATCCAATAGGCCTCTTTCGGTTGTTAGACATGTTTAACATGAAAAAAAAAATCTTAAAATCAACAATGCAGAAATAGATGAAAAAGTGAAGAGAATCTTGGGAATTGTTGAGAGTGGTGACATTGAGGAAGATGAATCCAAAAGAGAAGTGGTCGCAGAGCTAGTGAAGGAATTCTACAGAGACTATGAGTCCTTGTATAACCAATACGGTGATCTCACGGGAGAGATCAGGAACAGAGTTCATGGTAAAGGTGAGAACGAGAGCTCTTCTTCAAGCTCAGACTCAGACTCTGACTCAGATAAGAAGAGCAAGAGAAACGGGCGTGCTGACAATGACATGAAACAGATGGAAGCTGCTAATCTTGAAATTGCTGATCTGAAAAGAAAGTTAGAAACAACTCTCGAAGAGAAGGAAGCAGAGCACCAAGAAACCTTGAAGAAGCTGAAGGAATCAGAAGACATCATTGGAGATCTGAGACTTGAAACCGACAAGCTAGCGACTGAGAACAAAGAACTAAACCAGAAACTGGAAGCTACTGGCGAGGCCGAATCCGATCTGAATCAGAAGCTAGAGAGAGAGAAGCAAGAGAAAGCGGCGCTGCTGAACCAGCTAAACGACGTGCAGAACGCATTGCTAGAGCAAGAAGCTGGCTACAACACGCTAAGCCAAGAGCACAAACAGGTCAACGGTCTGTTCCAAGAACGCGAAGCGACGATCAAGAAGCTGACGGATGATTACAAACAAGCCAGGGAGATGCTGGAAGAGTACATGTCGAAGCTGGAGGAGACGGAGAGGAGAATGCAAGAGACGGGCAAAGACGTAACATCGAGGGAGGCCGAGATCGAGGAGCTGCAAGAGACGGTGGAGAGGCTGCGCAACCAAGTGGAGATGAAAGGGGAAGAGGTCGAGAATCTGATGGAGAAGATGAATAACATCGAGGTGAAACTGCGTTTGTCGAACCAGAAACTGAGAGTGACGGAGCAAGTGCTGAGGGAGAGAGAAGAAGAGCTGAAGAGCGTAGAAGCTAAGCATTTGGAGAAACAAGCGTTGCTCCAGGAGAAGATCGCGATGACGCATGAAACGTATGGAGGTTTGGTCAAGGAGATGTCAGAGAGATTGAATTATCGGTTCCAGGCTCTGTCTGAAAAGGTTGAGGAGAAGCACGGAAGCTTTGAGGAGACGGTGGTTGAAGCGATAAAGATGGTTTTGAAGGCGAAGGAATGTGTGGGAGAGATGAAGAAGGAAAAGGAGGAGATGGAGAAGGGCAAAGAAGAGATGGAGAAGAAGCTTGAAGGTCAAGCAAGAGAAGGAGAACGAGAGAAGGAAGAGTTGAAAGAGTCATTGTTGGGGTTAGGGGAAGAGAAGAGGGAAGCGATAAGACAGTTATGTGTATGGACCGAACACCATAGAGACCGGTGTGAGTATCTTGAAGAGGTTTTGTCTAAAATGGTTGTGGCAAGAGGACAAAGACGGTCACAACGAGCTTAAAAGTGAATTCTTCTGTCCACCTATCTGTAAGTCAGAGATAAGCTGTGTTCATTAGTTTTTGTTTTCTGAATTTGAATTTTTTTCTTTAATTGTTTGTTTTTTTTTTCAATTTGAAATTGTTTTGTTGGTGGGGTGTGATAATTGTTTTCTAAGATCATAAAGATGGATTTGGATGTGTGGTGAGGTTTGTCATTTATCTTACCTGTATTTTATTTTGTTGCCAATGCTCTATTTTTATTTTTTTTCATATTGATTGACAATTTAGATAAGAATCTAACCTTTTATAAATTTAGTTCTTACACTTTTTGAATCTTACAGTGATCTGTACTCGAACTATCATCTACTTCAAAATACCATTTCAGGTTCATTTTCAGTTATATAACTTAGATTTATTGAGCTTATTCTCAATACCCAAACCCATTAGCCTTATATCTCATTTCACACGAAATTAGTGTATGGCCGAGATATAGGGAACCTCACATCGAAATCCTGAACTCATTAGTTCTCTGTGTTCATCGTTTCTAGATTGCATTGCTTTTACGTTTCAGAATAACTCTGAATTTTTTTGTGAGCGAGAGATTATAAGCTTGATTAGTGAGTGTTGAAATTGTGTCGATCAAATCCGTGTGTATTTTGGTTGGGATAGATCGTAACATGCTTGCGAAATCATTACTGTAAACGTTAACTTTACCATGTACACACATAAAACATGATTTTGAGGAGAAAATAGAAAATGTATCTCAGCTAAGCGAGTCTTTAACAAAACGTGAAACAATTATTTGGAACGATATATAGTCTTTAGCAAAACGTGAAACAATTATTTGGAATGAATGAAAGAGAAAAAAAACTTCTGAACAGTAGAGATTTTATTCGTGGTTCATATTTAAACGTTGCTGTCTCTTGGACGGAGATTACTAATTAACACCCGGAGGTCTTGAAATCCTACAGAGCCTGTTCATTATTCCTGTAACTTCACTTCTTCTAGGAGCAGCTCCACATGGAATGGAGGGTATTGCGCCAATCCGTTCCTCGCCTTTTAACACACGAGTCAATATGTTAAACAGGAAGGCCAAAAAAAAAGAACACGCACCGAAGCTATAACTAGAGAGTATAGTAAATTGCTAATCAGTTATAACTGTGGCAACGATTTTCGAAATAAGAAGACACTGACCTAGGTGGCGGAATCTAGCCTCTGTGACACGAACCTGAAAGACTAGGCATATAAGAAGCATCAAACGTAAAAGAAGAAGAAACACTTGTGTTGTTTTCTTCATTGTCACTTTGTTATTCTCTCAAGTGTCATCGACCATAACTGTATTTATAGATCGAAGCACACAAAATCACATTTGTATACTGAATTGATTCACCCGGATTCATTTGAAGTGTCAACCTCGTCGCCTTCTTTCTTTTCTACAAAAACGCGGTTTTGTAGAAATAAAATGGTGGCATCTTCTGATTTTGAATAAATTAATTAATTAACAACTTTACTACAATTCCGAATGTTTGCTGTCAGAAAAAAATAAAATAATAATAATAATAATAATAATAACTTTACTACAATCCAATTTTAAGAACCTAGCTAGGTAACTACGGATATCAAACTTTTGGAGGTTTATAGCAGTTTGTAAGATCATAAAGATGGATTTGGATGTGTGGTGAGGGGGAAAACGGCTTATTCATGCCCGCACTATGAAGCCAGAGAAAATATATACTCAAACAATATTAACGTGCCAAAATATTCCTAAAATTAAATAGGAATTTGAATTACATACCTAAACTTATAATAAATAGCTAAAACATACCTCGTAACTGGTGTCAGTTCATTTTAAAATATATTGATTTATTTTTTTAATTATTATCTTTTAGTTTTTGTCATTTTATTTGTTTGTAAAGTATCACAAATAATTAAAATCATCAAATTGGCCTTATTTATAATTTCAAAATTGGAAATAAATTTTAATATATGGTGATATATAAAATAGAAATATTTTTTTATCAAATAAAATATATTTAATAATATAAATATATTATTTTTATTATTATTTCATATTGAAAGTGTGTGCTTGACCCTAACCTAGCGCCGAATCAATTATTCGGTAATTATACGAGAATTAATCGGGAAATAGTTTTGTAAACTTTTGTGTATTATTAATATTACATACTAGTTTTGTAGCAAAATAAAAATAATGTAATATGGTCTAGTGGTTTTGTGCGATATTTGCTTTCTTGAGATGCTGCGTTCGAAACTATTTTTGGTTAACTAGTCATTCTTTTCTTTTTATTAAGTAAGGGTAATATTATTAAAGATATCTACTGTAAAATCAAATTTCTAAAGAGTATTTTTAGTTATGTTGATTAAAATTTGAATGACTATATTTGTAAAGAAAAACTGTAAAATCAAATTTCTAAAGAGTATTTTTAGTTATGTTGATTAAAATTTGAATGACTATATTTGTAAGGAAAATTTTATATAAATATAAATTGAGTGGTATTTCTTGTAAATATTACATATGAGTAAGATTATTTATAATTAATTCACATGTTTTAATAAGGTAGATAACATACTTTGATAACTAAATTAATTAATATATTGTATAAGATAACTATCTAAATTTCTGATAAATAATTAAATTTATTATTTAAATTTAATTAAAATCTGGTAAAAAAAATAAAATTGTACTTTTCAAATTAAAATTATAAATACGATAAATTTGATTATTTAAGTTATTTAAGGCATATTAACAAAAAATAGTATTATAGGGACTAAACTACAAAAAATTTAAAAAACAATAGTCCAAATCATCATATAACCGGCTATAGGCATGTTTTAGCTATTTATTATGAGTTTAGGTATGCAATTTAAATTATTATTTAATTTAGGAATGTTTTGGCACGTTAATATTGTTTGGGTATGTATTTTCTCTGTTTTCGTAGCGCGGACACGAATAAGCCGTTTTCCCTGTGGTGAGGTTTGTAACCCATTTATCTTACCTGTATTTTATTTTGTTGCCAGTGCCATGCTCTGTTTATTATTTCATATTGATTGACAATTTAGATCAGAACCTAAACACTTGTGTTGTTTTCTTCATTGTCACTTTGTTATTCTCTCAAGTGTCATCGACCACAACTGTATTTATAGATCGAAGCACACAAAATCACATTTGTATACTGAATTGATTCACCCGGATTCATTTGAAGTGTAAACCTCGTCGCCTTCTTTCTTTTCTACAAAAACGCGGTTTTGTAGATATAAAATGGTGGCATCTTCTGATTTTGAATAAATTAATTAATTAATAACTTTACTACAATCCGAATGTTTGCTTTCAGAAAAAAAAAATAATAATAATAATAATAATTTTACTGCAATCCAATTTTAAGAACCTAGCTGGGTAACTACGGATATTAAACTTTTGGAGGTTTATAGAGGTTTGTAAGATCGTAAAGATGATTTGGATGTGTGGTGAGGTTTGTAACCCATTTATCTTACCTGTATTTTATTTTGTTGCCAGTGCCATGCTCTGTTATTTGATAAAAAACATTTCGATTTTATATATCACCATTATTTTATATGGTGATATATAAAATAGAAATATTTTATTTTGTTGCCAGTGCCATGCTTTATAAATTGAATTTAGTTCTTAGACTTTTTTGGATCTTATACTGATATGTAGTCAAACTAATTTCTTCACTTCATCTACTTAAAAATACCATTTTCGGTTCATTTTCAGTTATATATTTGCATTAAAAATATTATACCATAGAAGATGTACTATACATCGAAAATATTAGATTACTAGTGGATTTTATTAACATCAAAATGATTATATATTTATAGTAACGATTCGTTTTTTATTTCATTCTTAACTAGTATATAGTCTGTTTCGTCCAAAAAAAAAAAAACTAGTATATAGTCTGTAGACTAGTTGACAAAATATGAAAGAAGAGGACTACTTGTAGGAGCTCTTCTCCTCCATGCTAACGTCTAAGCGATCCAATTGATGTGTAATTGCTTCAACAGCGAGGATAAGGATCTTGCGGTTGCACTGTGTTTCTTCAAACGACATGCAGTTTCTCTTCCTTTTGTTGCTCCATTGAACATGTCTTCTTACCCCTCTGGACGTACGAGGTCGAGTTTTGAAATTCCACCACTGGTTGCACCTAGATGCATTAGAAACAACACCCTCCTCTTCTGTTTCAGTCTCTTCGAGAAGAGGAAGAAATTCTTCAGACTCGGAAGCAATCATCTCTTCACCAAGAATATCAGATTCCAATACGGCTCGGTTCAAACCAGCTTCAGAGATGGTGTTTCCTTCTTCTTGATCATCATCTCCCTTGAACTTGTTTTTTATTCCACTGCAACGGCCTTGTCCATCTGCTGCTGCTTCTTCTTGCTCAGATGTTGAATGAGTTTCACCATTGTTATATAGCCCTTGTTCCCTCTGTGCATCATCCATAGTAATTAATAAGCTCGAAGATTTTTGGAGATTAAAAGTTGATGTAGGTTCCATGTGCTCCTTGCTGCTCACCCATTTCTTCCGGACATACTTCTTCTCAAACCGTTTTTCCTCTCGACAACCATTAGAAGGGTGTTTAGCTTGTTCAACTTGTGCTGCTTGTTGCACCTGCTCTAGCTTTCTCCACAGGTTTCTAAGTATCTCAAAGCAATTTCCTTTACCACTAGCTTCTCGCGCTTCCCTGAAATTCCATCCCAAATATATTTTTACTTAAAATTGACATATGGCTGCAATTGCATCTCTATGATGATACCTCAAGACATAAATTCAAGGCTTACATGCATGTTTTTCAACTCCGCCCGTCAAAGAATCCTCTGGCGCCACCACCTTTTCTCCGAATAATGCGACTGATGCTTGGTTGGCCAGAAACAGCAAATCGATGTGTTTTGAGATCAGACACTAACCCAATCCTGCTCTCCAGTATCCATTGTTAATTTCAGTATATAATCAAAATACTCAAAAACATTTCATTTCTGAAAATTAAGCAAAATCTTAAACCCTCTACCAAGACTAATTACCTCTCCAGGGTTAGCCTCGCTTGTTCCACCGTTTTTGGCAAGATAATCGCTGGTTTTGGCTGTGAAGCTAGAGTGTTACTGCTCCTCTCTTTCATTTCTTTCCCCATTTTCACTTTTACCCTAAGATAAATGTGAAATTTACAAATTTTGAGGAGACTAATTGATTTAACCGGTAATTTTGGTAAGTCTAAAACAATCAAAGAATGAAAATCTAAAAACCTTACCGGCTTTATCAGAACTGTGGCGGTGGAAGCTGAGCTTGATAGGCTTACGGACAATTTCAGCCGTCTGAAACGATGTAAATGTGAAAATATTAACCCCCACCCACCCATTTAATACCTTTGTTTACCAAAAAAAATATATTAAACCCCCATCCCCCAGTAAAAAATAGTGAAAATTAAAATTAACGTAGCTATGCGAATGACGCGCGTTTACTTCGTCTTCACGTGGCAAAAGCGATTCAACTTCTTTTTTTTTCTTGCATCTCATTTATATCATACGCTATCGCTGCTTAGCTATTGAACCATCGACAACTAAGATCATCATTACCGGTGAAACCCTTTTTGGGTTTCTACATTTTCTTATTTTTTATCTGATTTAAAAAATTAAAAATTAAAAAGGTAACTAATCGCGGACCGTCACGTGTCGGTGGAACCCGCGAACAGTTGAAAAAACCCACCACGATCGTTTCTTCTTTCACGCCTTTTGCAACCGGTTATTGTCATTTTGTGGGATCCAAGCCATTAAAACTTCCTTTGTAACCTCTTTTGTAACTTGGGATAATTGTGTCATAAGGACTATTTCTCAAAGTTAAAATTTAGTATTTACAAAATAATAAATTGTCACAAGATGACATGTGTAACATGAAACTGGTTTACCTAGTGATAATAAGACAAATGTAAAACTGTTTCTTTCATGTGGATTTTTAATACTCCCTCCGTTCGGGAATAGTTGACGTTTTAGTGGTTCTTTTTTGTGTCAATATAATTGACGTCTGCGGAGTCCAATGCAAATAATGACAGAAGATAATTTTTTTACCTCTGTATTATTAACGTGATTTTTGGCATCATTTTAACTAAATAAATAATCTAAATCAATTGAAAAGGTTAAAATAGAGATTGCGACAGCTTTCTTAATTGTCGTGTAAGGCATGTAAAACGTAAGATAAAAAAATACGGAGGGAGTACTAATTAGTTTAATTACTCTTCTTTTTTTAAACAACAATTTTAGCTTGATCTTCCTTGTGTGTCATTGTTTTCATAATATATAGAAATTTCGTAGTAAATATATGTTTTCATGTGTTTCTTTGTCTTTTTTCGCTAGCTGATTTTAGAATTCTCATGGAAAAAATATTTTGATCCAAAATCCAACCGACTCGAAACAAAATTTTCAACATGCAATCCAACGATCAGTCTCACGATCCCAATTCTAATCTTTACCAACAAGCGGATCCAACAAAGGTCATATGGAAAACATTACAAGATTTAAGCCTTAGAGCAAATATATCGAATTGGTCGGTGCATCACGATGCCCACGAAAAATTCATGAAGGACCCTAAACTATGCTTGGTTGCGAAAGGGATCAATCCAGACCACCAATAGCTCTCCTAAAATTTGGCAGTTCATTGGGAATGTTGTCAACAACAACAATACTCTGTCAATTTTTATCTACTGAACATCACCTTGTTATGGTCTTCGATAAGCAGCCTTATACCTAAAGAGGTTGGATTGTCTCCCTTAATAAATAGAGTTACAGAGGTTATCCTACATATCTCAAGCATATACTGTTTAAGGTTCGTATCTATAAGCTCCCAAACATCTATCAAAGGCATGGGATTGTTAGGAGTATTGGATCAAAGCTAGACAAGTTGAGGAAATTTCTATCGTAGTGTCGACCATAAATAAAGAAGCATAAGTGTGGATTAATGTCCAATTTGATGTCGATGATGTGATAACTGTTACCAAAACTGTGGAGATAATGAAGAACAAGGATCATGTGGAGTTGGATTTCAATTACACTGGTTTGCAAAAAAAAATTGTATCATCTATGAAAGCTTGAAGCATGAATTCGAGATGTGTAAGGAATCATCCCTTCTACAACAACGACAATATGAGCTACTGGATATAGGGACCAATCATTATATGATTGTTCAAGAGCAATCTCCTGCCATAGGAGAATACCTCAGTACAATGGAGAAAGGTGAATCATCTGGAACAACAAACGTGATGCGGTAGATCAAAATCAAGAGGACAGAAAAGAAGCAATACCAGTGCAGTAAAATAAGGAAGATCATCATGTAGTACCCAATTTAGTACCTAGTGAGCAAGGCGTTAAAATAAAGAATCCAGAGAACCCACAAGAAGATGCTTCATCTTCACTAAAACAAAATTGAGATAGAGCAACCTGGCCAAGGTTTGGTGGTTCTCCTCAAATAACCAAAACAATCATGAAGCTTTTGCACTAGAATTGTCAGGGATTGGGAAACTCTTTGACAATTCCACACTTCAAAGATATTAGAAAGCCTTATACTCCTGATATCATGCTTCTCACAGAAACTAAACATGTAGATAGTTATGTACATAACTTAGCTAAAGAATTAGGATAATCATACTCTTTTGTTGTGTACGCTTATGGTAGTAGTAGAGGCTATGCAGTTTTTTCTGGAATGACAAGGTTAAGGTATTGTTGTTAGATAACCCTAATATGTATTGTATAAACATGTCAGTTGAAAATGGTGCCAAATTTTTTTGGCAGACATATATATATGGAAATCATGTTGGCAAGCATAGATAGGAGTAGTGGCATCAATTAAGTCAATCTGAATATGCAGGTTTTGTTAGAAACAAGTTTCGAATGATGATTGGTAACTTCAATGATACAAAAAGCAAATAACAAAAGCAAAAGACTAATTTTTAAGCCAAACAATCTCTCTCTCTCTCTCTCTCTCTCTCTCTCTCTCTAATAGAATGCTTACTGTTTTTGGTTTTCATGATATTAGAACCTTAGGAGAAAAGTTTACATGGATGGGAAAACGATCAAAATACACTATTATGTCTAGGATTGATAGCGCAGTTGCAAATTTGATTAGTTAGATATATATCCTACGACATCAGTGTTTACCTTGGATAGGTTTTGATAATAGACTTTTACTTTTGAGCACTAAAGAAACCAAATGGAAGAAGACTAAGATGTTTTGATATGACACCAGATGGAGAATGTATCCTGAATCGATTCAAGTGATGGAACAAGTATGGAAGCAAGAATGTGCCACTATTCAGGAAAAAGATACTCACTCAATCATCAAAGCTTGAGAAAAGCATTAGCTCTCTCGAGAAGTAAAGAAAACACTAATTCAAAAAACTTCATCAATAACACTAAACAAGATATCTAGAAAACTTATTAAGCGCCTAGTATTGATTATAACCATATGAAAAACTTAAAACTCAGTTGCCATTTTAGTATTGGTTGGAAAACGAGTACTAAAACTATGTAATTCGATATGTTGATCAGCTTGCAAAAATGGCCAGGTATACAAATTAAAGCTATGTAATAGCCTAGCCAACTAATTAGTTATTGTATTCAGTAGTCAATTCTTCAAATAATGAAACAACTAGACAAAAAAGTGTAAAATTGTTTGATATGAAAGGAATGGAAGAAGGCATGGTGAAAAACCAAACACCACAACCGAATTGATCAAGCGCATTGATAAGTTGGTCAAGAACCGAATCTCCAGTACGAGAATGACGAATGCTAGAAAGAATTCGAAAGCCATGGAAACATGGTCTCTTATAGATGATTTCTAGATTTCAGTTTAAATTATTTGCTCCAAACACTCAGCAATAGTTATAGTTACAAAAAAAAAATGAATTTAACATTATTTCAAAAAAAAAAATGTAAAACTGATTTTAAAGAATTTAATTTGAAATAAGTGCATATCTCCCCTCAGAAACTACATTCTTTTTATCTTTCTTACTTTTGATACTAGGGATCGTTACCCGCGCCAAGGCGCGGAGTTTTTGCATTTTAATCTATTTTTGTCTCTTGCTTACTAATCTAGCATTCAGTTTTTCAATGCATTTTATCTCCTCTTCCTCTTGTCTTGTTTACATTTGTTTTCACGTTCTGTCGTTTGATTTGTCTTAGTTTTGGCTTGTGTAATAACTTAACTATGCTCATACTTCTTTCATTCTTTATTGATTGATATTTTTATCTCGCTTAGCTCTGTGTTGCCACTAATTTGCTCGAATCATTTTTCATCATCTGCTTCGCATTCTTTTCATATTCATTAACTATTGTCTCCAATTTCTTTAAATGCTAAAAATCCTACATGTTCTTTTGTTTATTAAATCACATATTAAATATTGTTGAAACTGTTTATTTATTCTAATAAATCCTTACGATTATAACTAAGATGATATGGATAAAAGACTCATTATAATTTAGTTGAAATTAAAGTCTAAAGTAGAAGTTATTAAACTTGTAATCCTTCTTTTTGTCATCCAAGATAGATTTAGTCAAATCAATTATATAGATTTAGAAAACTCATAAGCTATTTCAATCCCAAACAACAAAAAAACAGACACATTTGTTATTGACGCTGCAGCGGGTTTCCTTTACTATAAACATAATTGCTTGTCACAACTGTTAATAAACCCCAAATGTGTTTACAAAAGCTACCCATATAAGAGTTTCATACTCATTTCTCTTTCTCTAGTCATCTCATATGTTAGTAGCGATCATAATACAATCATCAAACAAAAGACATATCTTTTGGTTCCATATAGAATATGCAAAAGGACTGTTTTCTGCAGACTCCATGATCACTGAGTATTATAAATATCAAACTCTGTCTATGGTCTATTTATATGTTGAGGAAATGCCTCGAAATGTAGCTTCCAAATAATGATTTCCAGGTCAACACATTGCATGTTAACCTCCACAATGGGATCAGCGGATCTGCAGATACCGCTACATGTCGAGTCGAACGCAGCTACACATATGTTCTCTGCTTGTGCATTTCATTCACAATCTGCAATTCTCCCAAGAACCAGAATCAATGTTAAATGAGGTAAAAGTTTTAGAGTCACAACAGACTTTGTATAGCC
>NC_027756.1:11245979-11246293 GCF_000695525.1 Brassica oleracea var. oleracea | reverse complement strand
AGACAGAAAATGTCAAACACTCACTGGCTTCTTCTTCTTTTACTTCTTGGCTCCCGTGAATGAACTGTCAAAGCCATCATTATTTGCAGGAAAAAAAAGATTAAACAAAGCAACTGATGAAAAAAATAAAATATGTTTCACATCACATAAACTCTTCTTGAACAATCATGCAACATATAGTATGTCTCCCATGTGACTCAGCTGAGTCCTTGATGGCATCCTGAATGACAAATGTCTTCTTCTTCTTCTTGGTTAGATCAAAGGGTGCAAGCTAAGGATGACCAAAGAAAATTAAAACCACACAATCATGATTT
>NC_027756.1:11242572-11245956 GCF_000695525.1 Brassica oleracea var. oleracea | reverse complement strand
GATGATGAATTTATTAAAGATGGGGAGAAGTAGAGACTAAAGAAGAAAAACTGATTCATGAAACTCAAAGAGCCAATATGTGTTTCTTAGATGAGTCATGAACCGATGATTAAAAATTGAAAGCTCTAAACTTCCATTGAAGAGAACGCTTACAGACCAAAAATGTTTATTGGGCTTTTTTTTAACGAATCCCATTTCAAAACGTGAGTTATAAAGTATTTATTAAATTATTAGATAAAATAAATAAGTGTGGGTCCAACAGAAAAAACCGAAGAAGCAAAGGTTTCCGACCTTCATAAATATATATTTGTTTCAGCCATCAATGTACAAAGAATCTTTTATCTCAGTGGTATAAATGTTGCTGTTTAAATCTCAATAACCCGAGTTCGAATCACAGACTTGACATTTTTTCACACTTTTTAAAAGTGGAACCCATATATCGGAGTGATGCAACTTTCATATTATAATGTAGATTATTGAGAGGCCTCGTAACCTAGTGCGTATGTATATATAATACAGACATGACCCACGAACTTAAAACGGCCCGATTAAAAGAAGAATAGGCCCAATATACAGTTTCTGCGATCTGGAAATCTCTCCGAACCACCGACCGGTGCGATTCTCTGAGTCAGTGTGCACGACGGAGAGAGACGGACATGGCGACGAAATCGATGGCGACGCTAGATTCTGGCACCACCTGTTCCTCCTGGAACTACTCAGGCCACCGATTAGCCGGCGGATCCGTAGACGGAACCCTCTCCGTTTACGACTCTCCTGTTCCCTCTTCTTATTCCTCTTTCACTCGCAGTTCCAAAGTTAGGGTTAGCGAATCGAGTCTTGTAAAGATCGTCTGGCTGCCTTCGGAATACGGAGATGCAGTCGCCTGCGTTTGCGAAGACGGCAGCTTATCCATTTGGGAAGAGGTTTCCGAAGGTAAACCCTATTACTCTTGCTGAGTGTTTCAGTTGTTAGGTTGAGAAATCAATTTGTGTTTGCTTTGATTGACAGACACGCATGCTCTTGAGTGGAAACTGTGTAAGAGTTTGATGAGCAAGTCTAGTCAAGTCCTCGATGTTCAGTTTGGGGTCTCCAGAAAGAGTCTAAAGATGGTTAAGAGCTTTGGCTTTTTTCCATCTTTGAACAATCTCTTCTGCTTTCCATTTAAACATTTTGTAACTCATTTTGCAGGTTGCAGCATATTCTGATGGCTTCCTTAGGGTTTTTGAGCTCTTGAATCCTTTGGAATTAAAAAACTGGCAACTTCAGGTTGCTTATTCGTTTCCCGAGTATACATTGGTCTCTACTTGATTTCTTATGTCTTATTTATTTTAACATTCTGTGCAGGCTGAGTTTCAGAATGTTATTGATTCTCTGTCGGCTCTCGGGAAACCATCAACGCTGTCTGCATCTGTTTCTTGGAATCCAATGAGGAGTGGAGAGCAAGAGCCCAGCTTTGTTTTAGCTTTCAACTCTGATTCTCCTCACCTTAATTCTTCCAAGGTAAGAGACATTACTTCACTTTCTTTTGAACTGGGGAAACCAAGGGAATAGTGAGAGACTTGTTTGTTGTTGCAGATATGGGAGTTTGACGAAGCTCATAACAGATGGCTGGCTGTAGCGGAATTAGCCTCACCAGAAGACAAAGGTGATCCTGTTTATGCTGTCTCATGGGCCCCAAATATTGGCCGGTAATCTCAATCAATCTTTGCTCTCCTCTTTCGTTAGTACTGTCTTGAAACGCGCGAACTAATCCTTCTTTTGATACAAGACCATACGAGGTTGTTGCTGTTGCAACACATAAAGGCATAGGGATATGGCAAGTTGGTCTAGCTCCTGACCTTGATGGAAGGCTTCCTGTAAAGAAGGCCGCATCGCTTTCTGGTCATCAAGGCGAGGTATCCAGTTTTCAAAGCTCCTTTTTACCTTCCGTTTGTGTTAAACATAACTAAATTATACTGCTTTGATGTTTTATGTTCAGGTTTGGGAGATGGAATGGGACATGAGTGGCATGTCTTTAGCTACCACTGGAAGCGATGGGATGGTCAGATTGTGGCAGTCTAACTTGAATGGTGAGTGGCACGAACAGGCCATGCTCGAACCAGTTTCCTCCTGAAGATTCCGTACTCACTTATTTAGAGTTTTGTTCGAGGATTCATATATTTCAATGCGAGTTAAAAGTGTCTAAGCTTTCTGTTGTATAACAGATCATATCATACAATGGCTTGAATTTCATTTCGGTTTGACGTATTTAGGCCAAGATAGACGATTGAACCATCTTTGACAAAAAAAGTCAAGCTATCCTTAAACCGAAATAAAACCACTTCTCAAAATTAAATTAAATAAAACCGATACCAAACTAAGATTTGAATAAAAATCAAAACATGAACAGAAACCAAACCAAACCAAATGTTTGTTCAAAAAAAAAAGAACACAAACCAAATAACTGGCTCTCTAGTTTTAAAACCAGATCATACAAAAGCAAAATTCAGATTAAATTTTGAAAACAGAACCGTTTATGAATTTATATTTGGTTAAGCTAATGAGTTTCGGTTTAATCAAAGATCTTGAGAAACTCTAAGGGGGTGTTATTGGTTTGTATATTTTGATTGATTTAGAAATCCATATAGTATTTATAAATCCAAGTAAAATATGCAAATCCAGAGGCTTTCCCTCGGATTTGAGTCTTTGTATTTTTAACTAAAAAATCCAAACAAATCCATTCAAATCCATTATAAAATCAAATATATTAGTAAATCCGTACGATTGAATAACACATGATTTGATATAGAATTTATGAATCATTAAACCAATAACACATGATTTTAATACAGATTTGAAAATCATAAAACCAATAACACTAGATTTAGTTAGGATTTTCAAATCTATTAAAATTCAACAACCAATAACCCCTACTAAGACTTGATCTCATACCAAAAAAAGCTTTGAAGAAAATATTTAAAGACTTTTATGTTAAGGAATCCTTACCAAACTCTTTTTGATTTAAGAAATGGATTTAATAGTAACTAGACCCTGATCCGCGCGCAGCGCTGGTTTGAATTTTCGGTTTTTGGTTATTTTTTTAACTAAATAATGTATTTGTAATATTTGATGTATTATATTCACCAAGTAAATAATTTTTTTGGCATCTTAAACCATCTATTTACGATGAATATTCGATATCATATAAAAAATTGAACAAATAGACGTAATTAGAGAATTGTAGACGATATATAAAAACAATGGTTATTAATGTAAAATATGAAGAAATATTATATTATGACTTAGTATGGCATAAAAGATTATAAATTAGTTATACATGTTTAAAGAAAATAAAATGATTTTTAAACTTCTATGAAAAATTTAACATATAAAAAAGGGCGATGA
>NC_027756.1:11241316-11241700 GCF_000695525.1 Brassica oleracea var. oleracea | reverse complement strand
AAAACTCATTAATTTAACTGGAAAAGACAAGCATTAAAATAGGTAGGTTCATTTAATGACATTAAATTTAAATTTGATTAAGGAAAACTCATTAATTTAACTGGAAAAGACAAGCATTAAAATATGTAGTTTAATTTAATTCTCAATGGCATGGAAGTGTAAATAAGTTAGAAAACTTAGAGGTATTTTTTAATGGGTACTTCTCTTTTAATAATAGAGATGTTTTTAATATCTTTACCTTTTTATTTGAAATGCAACTCAATATTTTTTAAAAAATTATAACAAAATATGATAAGTTTTGATGTAAACGAAAACTCAAATTATGCCAAAAATAATCATATTCAATGATAATAACAATTTAAATTGATTATTTTTTAAAAAATA
>NC_027756.1:11231805-11241188 GCF_000695525.1 Brassica oleracea var. oleracea | reverse complement strand
TGACAAATGAGTTATGAAGAAATAATACCATATAATTTTTAAAAACATAGCAATTCTTAAATATTTTTTGAATAAATGATTATTTTTAAATTTAATCAATTGAAATTAATATCCGTACAATTGTGTGAGTCAAATTCTAGTTTTATTGATGCATGTTATATATTAGTGCGGCATATTTTAGGTAACATTTTAATGATGCACATTTTTTAAAATCTTCATTATTAAAATTATGCACGTAAGGATAACTCATGAGTTTTTTTTTTTTGATTAAATGACATTATGTCCAAATTTATTTAAGGATATTTCATTAAGGTAACTGAAAAGACAAACAATAAAATAAGAAGTTTAAATTCATTTAAGCATATTTCATTAATGTTACTGAAAAAACAAGTAATAAATTAGACAATTTTATTCATTTTAGGATACTGAAAAAGACAAGCAAAAAAATAGAGAGTTTAATTAATGAAGTAAGAACATTTTCAAATGTGTACTTCTCTTTTAATAATATAGATGTTCGAGCTAAGAACATCCTAAAAAATAAACAAATACAGGAAGATCGAAACAAGAAGAGATCAAAGGAGTTCAGTTTTTTCCTCAGAACCTGCTAGTTAACGCAAACGACTCGATTTTTAGCGGCTGAAATGACGCAAGGGGGTTTGGATTTAAAGTTAGGAGTTTAGGGTCTTGTTTTTTTATTTTCGTTTCACGTGCTCTCCTAGTCCTATGCACCGCTCAGATATTTCATGCAAAGTCGTTGAATTGACGTTGTTTGAGGCGGTGCCAAGATGAACGATGGATGTTCGTACTTTTGACTTGATAGATTTTAAAGATGGCAACCTCTTAGAGTCAAACTGTTACTAAGAATTGGCTTGATAAAATCAGACGCTCATCTGCATGTTTCATAGCTTCTTGCAATAAAAAACATGTTTGGTTTGTCAATGAATTGTATTTTTTGTATATTCAAAACAATGCTGAAGTTAAGATAAAAAAAAAAGAAAAAGAAAAGGAAGCAAATAAATATATAGGCTGGATCTATTTATAAAAACAAACAAACAAAAATATCTGCCATAGTTAGTATTGATATTTATAAAAAGAAATAGGACAATTTAAAAAAAATTATACTCGTAGCAGATCGCAATGAGATCAATACGAACAAAAGAATCTGAATATTGGACAAATATAATTGAGAACCAGTTCTGATAAAGACATCCATATTAGGTAAAAAGAAAATGCCATTCGAATTGATTCAGTTTAGATAAGTTTAAACTAAAGAATAAGTTCAAGATAAAGACAGGCGCACTCTATAACAAATAGAGTTTATTCGAATTCAGTAGATCTTAAGCTAATTCTCATCGTATATATAGACATCTAAGGCTCATTCCAAAACCCACACACAACACAAATACAAACCATAAAACTCGCTTCTTCTCTACCATGATGCAGTACTACGAAACACGTGAAAAAGAATACTACGATGTGGCTCAAGGCAAGAGTCGCCAGGGTTATGGTCAGAACCATCACCAGGGATATGACCAGAGCCATACCCGCCCAGTATATGGGCATAGTCCGACTATGAATCACCGTAGCCACGGTGGGTTTCTTGATGGACTATTCAAGAGTAAAAATGGTCAGAACGGCTTAGGGACGTTTCTAGAGCACAAGAGCCACGAGGCTAACAAGGGCCATGGACATGGGAAGCTCTTAGGACAGCACCAGAAGAAAACTCATGAGACAGACAAAGGTGTTAATGGCCTAGGAACGTTCATTAACAATGGAGAGAAGAAACATAAGAAGCAAAATGAGCACAAGAAGAAGAAGAACAAGGATGGGCATGGCAGTGGCAATGAGAGTGGAAGCAGCAGCGGTAGCGACAGCGACTAAATGAAATGATTTCATAAGCCTAATGCTTCCAAGAGAGACTGTATAAAGTAAGTAGACGTAATACTTGGAATAAAAACCACTTAGGTGGTTGTGTCTCTCTGCATGTGGACGTACCATTATGAGCTTCACTACTATGAATCTACTTTTTTACTTTTGTTTCAAAACCAATGGAGAAAACAAGAGATATCAATGCCTATAACGCTTATCAGTCGGCCAGCGAATAAGTAATCCATATCTACTACATTAATATAAATTTTATTCCCAAAAATAGTTGAACCAGTAAGACCATTCCTAAATCATATCCTCTTGTCTAAATAAATATTGTGAGAAACTGTCAATCTCTGGTCAGAAGACAATATTCTTTTTTTAAATTACAGTAGACAATATTCATCTTCAAATTATTTATACAAAGAGATAGAACCCTGTCATGTTTTGACACAAAATAAAAATATAATGACAAGATGGATGATGTTGGCATTTTCCGGTTTAGTCTTTGCAAAGATGGTCTAATGTGGGCTGGATATCAAAATTTATACAAAGCTTATATATCGGGAAATTTTGGGACTGAAATTTATCTTCAAAACATTATCACCTTTTTCCATTTTTCAAACACTGTAAAAAAGTCATCGTAGACAAGGATAGAAAAACAGAGGATAGCAATGATGGATTTTCAGGATTCAAAAGAGAGAAAAAATAATGATTTGAGGCATTGAGAGATCGATTATGAAAAGTAGAATTATGTAAAACTGGATTTATATGATGGACCAAATCAAGTGTTCTTACGGTGGTCTGATCCGTTATTGCTTGGTCCACAGACTCCATACTATAAAGGTGTATATGATAAAAATTGTTAATAAGAACAACAATAAGTCGTGCTTCAAAAAAAAAAAAGAACAACAATAAGTCTTTGACTTATCACATGGAAGGGGAGACTAAAAGGGACCACTTTAAAAGCATTGAGCATGGTAGAGAGAGTCTGTGACATGTGCTCAACTCTACCTTCCCCACCGGTCTTATTAAATTGTGTTCTTACAAACATTATGTTTTAACTTCACACCTGTGATAAATCTCCAGAAGATTTTGCTACAATAAAACTGTTACATATAATAATGGTTAATTTTACAAAAATAAAAAATAATCATGGTTCAAAGTACAATAAGAAAGTCCTTCGATGATTATAATATAAATTCAAAAAAGGAGCTTTCACAACCTCTCTCAAAAACAACGAGGCTTAAATTTTAATTAAAAACCCTAATATATCCATTACTTAAAACAACTTTCGAACGAATTTGACAAAAGATCGGGTTTACTTTAATAAACCCTAATTCACACCTAAAACCCTAATATTCTCATCATTTTCTTGAACCCCAAGTTTTCTTTTTACTCTCCATATGATTGATGTGATCAAAATTCACGGTTTTGTGAATTAAATAGCGAGAACTTCCCAAATAAGCTCTGGATCGAACGATGGCATCCTCGCAAGCAGAAACCCATCAGTATCCATCATCGTATCTTCCTCTGCCGCCGCCGATGTCGTCGCTGGAATTTCATCGGAGATAGAAACAGACGCCGGGGAACTATTCTTGCTGTTCCAGTAGCTATCCTCTGAATCCACCGCAGTGGCAGTTGCCGCCGGATAAGACAGAGTTCCCGGCGAGGATGATGAATCCGCCGTCGCCGCCGAAGAATTTTTACTCTCTTTTCCGCTCTTCTTGGCTCTCTCTCTTCTGACTCTCTGGCAAATAGATTGAATCTTCCCGTCGACGGCGTTTTTGAGAGCTATTAGCTTAGAGGAATCACCGAGCCCGAGCAGCTCACTCGGGTCCTTGAGATTTGGGAAGTTGAGACGAGCGTATTCTCCGCGGAGCTTATAGGCGGCGCGATCGTAAGCGTAGGCGGCGGCTTCCGCCGTCTCGTAAGTACCCTCATTCTGTTTTGCGGCAATCTTATCTCGGCGACCCATTTTCCCCAGTGTCTCTGCCTCACTCCCCGGTAAAGCTTCTTCTTTTTCGCCGCCCTCCCAGCCGCTAACGCTGCGGCGAAAGCTGCGGCGGGAGAAGATTGATGATCGAACGATGAAGGAAACAGAGGAGGAGTGGAGATCGCTCTGTTTTGAAGGTGGAAGCTCTCGATAAGATCTCGCTGGTGGAGATAGACGGAGGAGCCGAGCTGCGGTGGCGGAGGATTGAGAGTGTCGAGGGATGTTGTGGCGGAGGAAGTAGCGAGGAATGAGAAGACTGAGTCGAGTGTGTTTGGTCCGCCTGCTAATATGATCTGAGAGAGAGAAGCTCTGATTTCTGAGACTTTGGGACTCAAGTTTGTCTGAAACTGATAGTTATGTTCTTCCATTTTTTCAAAATTAGAACGCCAAATCGTCCTGCTTTCTTGTAGTGTTACAACAAGAAGAAGAAAAATAACTACTAATTGTGTTTGAACAAAAATAGGGATTAAATAACGAAAGTTTGAAACAGAGGATGGATGGTGATGGTGGATTTCTAGGCTCAGACAGAGTTTTATTATGAAAGAAAAAAGTAGAATTTATTTTGTTTTTTTAGAGATGTAGTTAATGGGTTTTGGGGTTTCAAAGTTTAGAAACAGCTTGTACATATTTATAGACTTTATTTAGTAGAGGAAAGGAAAAAAAAACCCCAGAAAGGTTGCTTTACAGATTTCACATGGAGCTCTTTGACTTTTTTTTAGTTGAACTTTTTTTCTTTATTTTAAAGTTTTGCCTAACTATTTTCATCATGATTTTAATAGAATGTATCTAGTTTGATAAATATACATACGACATTTTATTTTTCTAATAATCAGTGCATGACATTTATAAGCAGTTAAGCACTAGACTCAAGATAGCCAGTCCTCGGCATAACACATCTATTAAAGTTTGAAGTTACATTCACAAGCTTGCATACAATTCAATTTTATTCTATCCAAGCTTTGGGAATTTTAAATATTTTGAAATTTTGAGTTCTGATTTGTTGATGGTAAAATTAGACCAGTACTTAAAAAAAAAAAACTACTTCTTAATGTTTTGATAGGTGCAGAAAGATGGACAAGTGAGAATTTAGAACTTTTTCTATTACAATTCTCTATCATATTACTATTTTTAAATGAAGTGGACAAAATATCTGTGAATTTTGATTTGGCATATTATTAAAAGTGGGAAAAAAATTGTAAAATTTAATTTCCACATATTAACCTTTTCGATTCGAACGGGGAAAATCAGATATTATTCTACGAAACAAGACAAATATTAATATCTAATATCCAAAAAAATGAAGCAACTCAGAAATACTAATATTTTAGAAAGGGATATATGCTCCAATCCGCTATATGCATCTATAAACATATATTTAAGGAATTATACATAAAAGTTATATAGTTATCTTGTCTGTAACTTTTACAATATTTTTATTTATTAAATTGGTTATTTTAGTTATTAGAGTTTTTTAAAACAAAAATTGATATAATTTCTTATTTAAATTTAGTTTTTTTAAAACGATCAAATCGAATATCCACTTAAAAATGTATACTTTTCTGTATATCCGGATACTGAATATCCAGATGGTTACGGATTGAATCGGTTTGGAAAATTTATGATCTGGACAAAACGGATCAGATCACGGATACCTTGATATTTGATCCATGTTCACCCCTCTCTTCTAATACATAAGCCGTAGCATAAAAAGTATTCTTGTTCTACCATTTGATTGGTGGTAATAACAACATTAAAATTTAATCTCGATTTGTATATTATACTGAAGGTAATCGTTTAACATTCACACCTCTTTTCTGGAATACATTCACACTATTGGTAGAACATTTATACCATTTTTCAAGTAAGACTGGAAATGTAGTGATTTATATTTTGGGCGCAAATGACAAAGAAAGTTTGAGCATTCGACTGCTCTAGTTACTATGCATTCATACAAAATGCGGTAACGGATATATGATTAGTCAGAATACATCTCCATCTAAATGATGCGATCAGTGATAGATGTGAATTGTAAATTTTTTTACCAAAAAAAATAAGAAGGAACGATTAACACTATCTTTTCTTCAAATTAGTCATATAAAAAAAATTAGTCATATACTATTATATTCGTTTTTATATAAAATAAATCTGAAACAACATCATTTGTGGATTTTGGAATACGGTGTTAAAACTTAGTTAGTATCGTCGTTGGAATTTGGAAGCTGTTATGTCGACACTGTTTGACCATTATGTATTTGACTCTAATACAGTAATACTCATATATATACCTGGTAAACAATGTTTGATGCAGAAACAGCTGAGATTAAAATTACATCTCCACATTTTTGGCCAACACAAAGACGAATCCGTGTGGTCTCCACAAGAAACTTTTAAAATTTATGAGGCAAGAGAAAGATAGGTAGAGAAGAGTCAAAACTTCTTCTGTTTAAGAAAGGTGTCATAAATTCTCTGACACGCCTTCGTTTTCTTGCCATCTTCTCTTCTCCTCCACGAACTACAATCTCATTTTTAATCTGTGCATAAAAATGGTATAAATCCCTTTACATAATTTAATGATCTAATCAATTAGATTAAAGTTCTTTTCAAAGAATGTATTTGTCAAAAAATATTTGAATAACGTAAACTGTACTTTTGCTTTGTAAAATTACTCGATTAAAATCTTCACAAGACAAAATATTTTTCAGGTTCAAAAATGGTAGATGATAAAAATTTATATCGCCTAATGTGTCATTTTTTAACTATTACATAATTTATGGAATTAGTTTGAGACTCGGATCTTCCTATCCAAGGAGCAAACAAAAACAAAACCCATAGATTTTCTCTTCTGTTTTTTCAAAGAGAAATTATTGTTCAATTGAAACATATGTTTAAAGATATTAAAAATTTACATTCAAATTCTTACTTGTGCACAAACGACGACCCTATACTTGAACCCCTTGTTCGGAAACTCGCTAGGCGCTACGCGTACGGCGAACCTGGGCCTAGCGATTTATTGGAAAAGCGGAAATAAATCAGAGAGTATACGGAGAGGAATTTTCTGGATTTTATATGTATAATACTCTATTTGTACGTATAATACAAGATAATACATGTTTATGTTGCAGACTTCTACCTTGATTTTATAACATAAACTATTATATTATGTATATCGTTCAATTAATCAAAAGTTACCGTGTTGGTTCAGTGGCCCTGCCAGTTTTTGAGAGATCAAAGGGTCATGAGTTCGAATGGTTTCTAAATTCATTCTTTTTTTTTCATTAAAGTGAAGGATAATACGATCTTTGCAAATTCATCTTCTTCATGTACCTTCATGTAACCCTAATAACGCAACCACTCAGTTTTTTTCATCTTTTTTGTTTGAGTTTTTTGATCTTTAATCAACAAAATCAAAGATGTATCATAAATACATTGGATTTGAATAAATATCGGTTTCAGCTTTCGTTTTTCATGGTTTAAGAAAGAACCGATTTTATATATAATCGTAAAAACACGCCGATTTAATACAGTTCCACGGTCAACTCGACATGAACTCGTCTTGCCGCGTTTTGCTTCCGATAAGAGACACATCGCCGCGCTCTGTCACCGATGTGATTGTACTCGGCCGATTACACGGACAAATAGCCTCGTTTTTGAACAGAGCTTGAACCTATATACGGCACCTTTTGCAAAAACCATTTGATAACTCTTAAACATGGACAAACCCAATTAATTTGCATCAAGTATCTGAAAGTCATCTAACTACATACTCAAGATTGTTACAATATCTTTTTCACTAAAAGGTGTAATTTTGGGGGTCACGAGTTGTATATGACCATACGTTTATAAGTAAAAAATTTCTAGTACGTGAAGTGTTAGCCAAAATCGGGGATCTCAATTCTACATTTGAAGTGTACATATATATCTGTAGGCATATAATATAGGTGTATGTGATCAATGACACGTACAATCAACAAATTGCTTTTAGAACATATCTCGGGGCCGGTCCATTCCTAATAAATCCAAAAAGTTATCATTAAATCCAATCACATGTAAGCTTTCGGTGATTTTTCGTGTTTTGTTATTTTGTAAGGAAGAAAAAAATAGAAACTACAGCTAACTTTTTCTCAAACTATTATGTTAGTAATAGTATTATAGTAATAGTATTACATGTTAACAAACTATCTTTCAAATGAAATAACTAACGTTGACAAAAAAAAATGAAATAACTAACATGCATGTTAAACCAACTGGATATGCCTTATCCGGTTGATGAATTGGTGCTTTTGTGTGTAAGTTTTTGAGCGTTAACACTCGTAGTTCAAGTATATCTAATTTTAAAACCTGAAGAACCAGTTTTATGTTGGTTTGGTACAATTTTCTAATTAATTTTATTTTCAAGATAATAATATACAGCCAACCATTTTTACCAAAAAAATATACATCCAACCAGCTAAAACAAAAGTCTACAAGAAGAAAAATAAGTTTATCATAAAATATTTCACACTGAAAGCAGTTAGGCAAGTTTAACTCCACAATAAAGAAATTCGGGTAGAATCCCCATGTGGAGTACTTGAGGTCACTTAAAGACGACATAGGTCTCTTGGTATTGAAATTTCACAGTTGAATTAAGAGCATGTGCAATGGTGAGACCAACCCATGAATCCTTAGCATTTTTTTAATAATTTTTTTTTTTTTTGTTGTTGTTTGAATAGTTAAGGATTCGAATCAAAATTGCTCGTCTAATGGTGTTACCGAAGTAGGAGTCCTTAGGAATAATTTTTTTCTTTTTAAATTGAAATTGAAATTTTATTAATTGCATGATTAAAAATAAAGATACAAAAAAAGAGAAGTTTTAAAATGTATAAGTTTAAAAACTATAAGTTTTACAGTGTCAATTTTTTTAAAAAAAATTTATAAGCTATAAGGTAAAGAATTTCTATTAGTTTTTCTTATCTTATGTATAAGTTTATCTTCTTAAAACTATAAGTTTCATTTAGTATGGTTTCTATAAGTGTGATAGAAGTTTAAAAATATCTACGTTTGATACAAGTTTAAAAATGTTTACAAGCCAAATTCAAGCCAAATTCAAGTTTAACACAGTAGCCTTAGCCGAAAATAACATAAGAGAAGCATATAAGATAAGAAACAAGATTACACTTGTGGCAACTTCGAGTTGTAGCAACAAGATTTTACAGTAGTACCAAAAGGAAAGAAAAGGAAACAAGTTCTGATAGAGACGAAACAAACCGAAAGAGATAACTAGCAAGAGAGGAAACAAGTTTGATAGAGAGGAAACACATCAAAAGAGATATCTATTTCCGGTCACAATCACTCCTAAATCATCCGTGAGCTAGAAGCAATGTGAGCTGCAGAACAAGACAAAACAAGTTAAAGCAGAAGCAATGTAGTAAAAGAGGAAACAAGTTTGATTGAAACTTACTAATCTCATTGTCATCAGCATCACCCGCGTCGGCTTCTTCCTTGTTGATGTCAGGATCTGTATACTGAATCTCACAACAGCTAG
>NC_027756.1:11223151-11231207 GCF_000695525.1 Brassica oleracea var. oleracea | reverse complement strand
CTAACTACAAACGACCTAAACCCCAAATCGATTGAAAACCTAGTTTTTCGAAAACCTAATTTCAAACGTAAATGACCCCAAATCGATTGAAAACACAAAACCGAACACTAAATTGACAGGAAAACAACATCGAACCTAATCTAAATCCCTAAATCGGCAAGAGAAGGGTTCGATTTTACCTTCGTAGCGGGACGGTTCCAATTCGTCTTTCCTCGAGAGCTTTTTTTTTTTCTCCGCTTCGATCGAAAATGATTTTTTTTTTTGGTATACGAAAGACGAAAGCCGACCAACGAATCACCCGCTGCCACGTCTCTAAGGATCAAATCCTTTAAATCCTTATGTAAGGATTAATCCTTAGCTTATTTAGCTCAAATAATATTATTATAATCCCAAAAGCATATGATTATGCGCTAAGGACCATCAACGATCTCCCGTTGCAGCTGCTCTAAGGGCCTTCAATAATATATATGACAAAAGAAAAAGTTTAGCATGACTATAGTCCCTATATATATAGGAATTAATTATTTAGAATATCATTTAAAGCAACTTTGTAAAATTGTTTATGTTGGTTACAGCAAATTTTTGAGCTCTAAACTCATAATCTCTTCGAACAAAGAATCAAATACATTTTTTTTGGTGCACAATCAAATAGATATACATGAATATGTTATATATAGTCCATTCCTGTTTACCGATACTGATATATAAAGTTTGATTGAAGGGCAATAAGTGCTAAAAAAATTGATATGTTTAGGGTGTAACGGATAAAACCAGGGCCGGCTCATTGGGGAGAACAAGCGGTGCGACCGTCCCGGACCCAAGTCCGTGTCCCTTCGTATAATACTAATTAAGGGGTCTAATTTTTTTATAAATTTATATTTTTATATATAAAAATATTATAAATATAATAAATAAAATTGAAAAGGGCCCAAAATTATTTGATATGTATATAGTTTTATTTTCATTACAAAATATACAAAATATTACTGATTAAATTTTAAAAATATTTTAAACATTATCTGTATATAAATTTTAAAGGGTAAAAATTTTTTTTTTTGTCCTAGAACCTCTAACAGTGTTGAGCCGGCTCTGGGTAAAACAATAAGAAATAGATAGAATGAAAATAAATGGAATGATAGGAATGGAATATAGCAAAAAATGGAATAAAATTAATTCCATTCATTCATAACCAAATTTGTTTTGGAATTATTCATCTTTGTATTTATCTATTTTTTGTGGAATTGATGGAATGAGTATTCATGTCAAATGGTGAATAATTTTTTTGGAATTAATGGAACAAGGCATTCCACATCATTCCATTCCAATGCTTGTTTTTCAAATATGAAAGAAAATATTTATAAGCAAAGATTTTATTTTTTAACATAAAATTTATAACCAAAGATGTATATAAATTATAAAATATAAATTATAAAATACATACGCATGATTTATTTGTTTCTTGCACGTAAACGTCAACCTTTAGTAGCTTTCGTATGAACAGTAGAAGCCGCGGAGCATTACAGCTAACGGATGCATGGGCGATATGGTAAATTCAACAACATTGAGAATCTTATCCGGATCGAGCGACAGACACCGTGTGAAAGTAACTGGGTCGTCGTCGTTTTTAGTCGAAAAACTGTGGCATAAACGAGTAAATATTAGGAAACGTTAGGGGTAGGAACGACATTATGAACACCGAAAAAGTAGTGTTTTGTCGTTATTAGCGTATGTTTGGAAAGGCGACGCCGACAGAACAGGGTTTACTGCTCCTGAAGACGACACGTCACCGAACTTTGTCTCCTTGTGGGGTCCCATAAAATGGATCGCTTTCTCCAGATCAATTAAATGCAAGATCGTTTTTCTTTCAGCTAGCTAGTTATGTAATTTCGATGGGAAATGACGTCACACTGGCGCCACTATTATACCTCTGATATTTGATAATATGTTGTTGGAAACTTGGAGTGGCTTTTAATTAGACCTAATTCCAACCTTTTTGTTTTCATTCACGTGGTTCCTTCAGTAACGTTGAGAATATAAATAAATATCTTTATCAACTCATTTTTATTTGCTAAAGAAACACACATATGTTCAAATGAACATTGTCAATGCAAGTGTGTTGCTAATATGATATGACATGGTGTCAAGAAGTCTCAGCAGTATGTAACTGATACTTCTTATTCATCAAGTAACGCAGATAAACTGCTTATGTACACAAGAGTTGTTTACCATAATCCCGTTATACTAACCGGGTTACATACATAATTACATCGGCCCATTACGGCCCAATACAAATGATCTTGCAACTGTCAGCCTATATGGTTATACATATCTAAGTTAGAACTATTATAGTAAGAAACCACATCAACATAGGATATATTCGTTTGTATTATTACCTCCTAGTTGAGATTTTTCCTTTAATGATCTCGTCTCGTATAAAATGACAATCATTGCCAACATGTTTAGTACGAGCATGATACACTGGGTTTGCTGCAAGGTTAATCGCAGACAAACTGTCCGAATGTAGAGTGACGGGAGCAGTACAGTCAATACCCATTTCTGGAAGCAACTCGCGAAACCAGAGTATTTCACTAACAGTATCTGCCATGGCGCGATATTCCGCCTCAGCCGACGAGCGTGAAACAACGTCGTGCTTATGTGTTTTCTAAGATGCCGGTGAACCACCAAGTTGAATGAACTAGCCAGTTAGTGAACAGTTAGTAATCAGACAAGCGCCCCAGTCCGAATCACACCAGGCTACCAGCTTTAACTCTGTGTTTGCACGAAGTAGAATTCCTTGTCCAGGGCTATTTTTCAGATAACGCACAACACGTAGAGCAGCGTTCCAATGTTCTTCTTGCGGATCGTTCATAAACTGCGACAGTATATGAATAACATAAGATAGTTCTGGTCTTGTTACTCCAAGATAGATCAGACGCCCAACGAGTCTACGGTACCGAGATGGTGTAGAGATCGGATTATCTTTAGCAAGAGCTAGCTTATGATTTTGTTCCAAAGGAAATGAAACCGGTTTAACACCTAGAAGACCAATTTCAGTGATGATATCCAGTGCATACTTTCGTTGGCACAAGTAAATACCTGTGGGACTGCGAGCAACCTCGATTCCCAAAAAATATCGCAAAATACCCAGATCCTTCATATGAAACTTTGTGCTTAAGTACTGCTTGAATTCAGAAATAACGCCCACAAAATTCCCTGTAATAATCAAGTCATCAACGTAGACAAGGACATGTAACCAAACTCCCTTGGTCACACATATGAATAGCGAGTAGTCTGATCGATTTTGGTGAAAACCATATTCCGTCAAAGCAGCTGTGAGTTTAGCAAACCAACATCGAGGAACATGTTTCAAACCATATAATGACTTTCTCAATCGATAGACCTTGGTTTTATCATTAGTACGAAAACCAGGTGGGAATTGCATATACACTTCTTCCTCAAGATCTCCATGAAGAAATGCATTATGAACATCCATCTGATACACTTCCCAATCCAAAGCTGCTGCTTGCTCAAGAAAAGTTCGTACTGTAACCATTTTAGCTACAGGTGCAAACGTCTCATTATAATCTATTCCTTCGGTTTGATTATTTCCAAGAACCACCAAACGAGCCTTGTATCGTTCAATTGTACTATCAGCTCGGAATTTAATTTTAAAAACCCATTTGCAGCCAAGTCCTTTCTTCCCAGGAGGAAGAGCTTTGACCGTCCACGTTCCTTGTTCTTCAAGAGAATCTATTTCAATGGTGACAGCAAATCGCCAATGCTCATCCGAGATTGCTTCTGCATAGCTTCGAGGTTCAACAACAGAAGTTATCAGTGCAAGAAATGCCTGATATGAAGGAGAGAATTGCTCAGTGGAGAGGTAATCATCCAAGGAATATCTGGTAGCTGACGGCGTCGGGTTGTGTAGCAGTCTCGCGATGTAGTCAGCAAGACGTGTAGGTAGCTTCTTCTGTCGCAAGCCTCTACCGAGTAATTCAGGTTCGGGTTCAGGGATAGCTTCTTCAGATATTTGAGTAGTAGATATATCAGTAGAAACTTCCAGTACAGGTTCCAAAGACATAACAGGCGGAGCTAAGGTTTCCGTAACGTCTCTGTTTTCAACCAAAACAGAGTCAGTAATGACATGTGATGGAACACCCTCTGTTGGTGCTTCATTGTCTGCAGTCGTATTAGAAGACAATATCAACTCCTGAGGAAGAGGCTCAGGGTCTGACTGACCAGCAGAAGTAGGCTGAACAAAATCTTCATCCAATGTAATAGGAGACGATGACAACGGGTATGTGAATTTTGTTTCGAGGAATGCCACATCCCGAGAGACCGAAACAACACCAGTTTCTATATTGTATACACGCCATCCTTTCTTGGCAAATAGATACCCAATAAAAATTGAACGATTGCTTCTACTTGCGAACTTATCACCGCCATGCTTCTAGTTGCGAGCATAGCATATACACCCAAATACACGAAGATGATCCATCGGTGGTGGTGTGTTATAGATCATCTCAAATGGAGTTTTGCCTTTGAGGTGCATAGTTGGTGTTCGGTTTATGAGATAACCAGCAGTAAGAGCACAAAAACTCCAAAATTCAATCGGAAGATTCACTTGAAAACGTAAGGCACGTGCAGTATTGAGTATATGCCTATGTTTCCGTTCGACACGATCGTTTTGCTGTGGTGTGCCCACACAACTGGTTTCATGAATAATACCACGGTTCGCAAAAAAATCTGAAAGACAAATGAATTCAGAACCATTGTCGCTACGAATCGTTTTTACTTGGCTCGAAAATTGTCGTTCAACCAAAGCAATGAAGTTTTTGAGATGGTTCGGTGCATCCTTTTTAGAGGGTAAGAGATATATCCACACAGCCCTTGAGTAATCATCGAGAATAGTAAGAAAATAACGAGAACCACACATAGCTGTAGTCCTATACGGACCCCATAAATCACAATGAACCTGTTCGAAAGGAAAACTCGTCTTATTGATGCTCAAAGGAAAATAATCTCTTGTTTGTTTTGCTCGAATACAAATCTCACACCGCTTTGAATCAAAATTACTACTACTGAAATCAGAAAACTGCAACATCTTTAAAGCCTTAGAGGAGGCGTGTCTGAGGCGACAATGCCACACATCAGCCGAGAGTGAGACAGACCTTTGTATTGCTGCCGCCATGTCCATACCTCTAAAAAAATATAGCTCATTCTCCTGTTCACCCACACCAATCAGCGTCCTCGTGATGCGGTCCTGGAGAATACAAAGTCTGTTAGTAACCTGAGCAACACAACCACTGTCTCGAGTCAACTGTGATACATATATTAAATGACAGTGAAGTCCGTCTAAAAAGAAAACTTCCTGAAGACACAAAGAAGAACCCAATCTAACACATCCTTGTTTAGTCACAGTAGTGAAACGACCATCAGGGAGTTTAATCAGAACCAAAGCCATATCACCAATATCAACCAAATAATCATACGATCCAGTCATATGGTTAGTCGCACTCGAATCAATAATCCAGGATTCAATAAATTGCTTACCAGAACGATGCTCCATATGAGTAGTTTTCCTCTCCTCGAGCATGGGTACCAACATTTTCCATTGAGCATCGCTCAAACCGCTTATTCCCACTCGATCAGCAGCAGTCAAAGGAGATGAGAAAGAGCTAGCAGCAAGAACATGATTTGATTGAGCAACAACGTGATTCGGTTGAGCAGATTCTCGACTAGAACCATTACCTCTCCCGTGTGTAACAGTTCGCTGCCCAGTTGAACCGCAACCAGCACCGGAAGCAGAATTTCCACGAGAAGATCCCATTCTGTTCTTTTGTTTTTCTCATACCATTCAGGATATCCAATCAGCCGAAAACAATTCTCCGACGTATGTCCCTTGCGGCCACAGTTTGAACAACCTATGTTATCATACGATCCTCTGTTTTCGTTAGACGAACGCGGTCGCGAGCTGGTTTGAACAGCAAAGCTCGCAGTATCATTCCTCTCTTCATTCATTCTTCCCAACAGTTTTGATTCTTCATCTTGAATCAAAGTATTATACGCTTCTTCAAGCGTTGGTAAAGGAACCCATGACAAAAGTGATGATTTAACTGCTCCATACATTGTTTCATCAAGACCCATGAGAAATTGATGCAGTTTATCTTCCTCACGTTCTTTTCTCACTTCTTCCATGGTTTTAGCTTTCTGATAATCAGCCAAGCTTCTCCAGAGTTGAGACAATTTTCCATAATAAGTCTCAATAGCTACTCCTTTCTGGCGACAATTAGCCAAATCAGTCTTAAGCCGTTGGACACGCTGTCCGTTCTTAACACCAAAACGTTTCTGGATCCAGAGTTCATGTGAATCATCGATATGAGACATAGAGGTTGAGATGTTACATAGAGGTTGAGATGTTCTCATCAATGGTTAACTTCATCCAGGAGACCACAAGAGCATTATTTGCAATCCAATCCTCATTAGGTTGCGGTATTGTGCCATCCGCAAAACCAAAAATTTTTCTTGCCTTCAACGCCAACCGAAGATTTGTGGACCATTCATCGTAGTTCGAGCCACGCAGTGACGGTTTGGAGATGAGTGTGCCAGGGTTATCACTTGAAGTGAGATCATATGGTGAAATCTTTCGACGCGCCGGCATCGTTGTAGTGACGAGCGACGAACCTGTTTCAGCCATGTCTTGTAAAGGTTTATCGTGAACTTAGAAGACCTCGCAGCGGAGAGAGATCTCAGAATCGATTAGCCAAAAACAGTGTAGTATTCAGGCTTGAGGCTCTGATACCATGTCAAGAAGTCTCAGCTGTATGTAATTGATACTTCTTATTCATCAAGTAACGCAGCTCAACTGCTTATGTACACAAGAGTTGTTTACCCTAATCTCGTTATACTAACCGGGTTACATACATAATTACATCGGTCTATTACAGCCCAATACATGGAACAGCTAAAATCTTCAAATCCAAAATTAGAACACGTAAGAGAAGGTTCAAATAATTGAACCAATACTCAGCAAATTTAATATATTAAATAAAAACGCAATCAAAATGTCTTGGAATTAGAATGAATATCATGATACTACCGAATATTTATAATTGATAACTGACACCATGATTATAGGGTGACGTGAAAAGATACAAAACTCAAAAGGTTATGTGAAATCGTACGGATACGTGCTAACATGGTGAATTATGAAAGTACATATATATTTTTAAGGTGACTCTACAAAAAAGGGTTATTTGCCGCCCGCACTTGTCCTAATACGAGTGGATAACTACTACACGCATCGACGGGCATCTATAAACATATAATAACATAGACATCATTTTCCTTATAAGAAAACTAGATAAAAACTAGATAAAATCTAGCTACAGATAAAAGTGCAGGTTTAGGCGTATGCCTTTTGCAAACTATAATTTAGATACTCTCGGAAGTATCTATTCAATTGATTTACCGACCAAACCATATATATATGAAAATCTATACTTTTGTTGTAATAAGCATCTACTTTATTAAAATAGAAGTACAAATAAAAAATAACCGTAAGACTTACAACTTAATTACAACTAGACCCTGATCCGCGCGCCAGCGCGGATATGAATTTTCAGTTTTTAATTATTTATTTTATTTGTAATATTCGTTCATATTATATTCATTAAGTAAATATTTTTTTTTTGCATCTTAAACTATCTATTTTTTTACGAATGTGTGATATCATATAAAAAATATAAAAAATGAGTATAGAGTTAATTAGATAATTTTAAAAACGGAAATTTTTCTTTCGTGTGCGATATCATATAAATAATGATCCGTCCAGTTAACAAAAATCATGATTATTTTATGTGTAATTTTTTTTTTTGACAATTTCCTTAAAACTATATTAAATTTTACATATTTTAATTAGAATATTTTTAATATCTTTACCTTTTTATTTGAAATGCAACTCAATATTTTTTTAACAATTATAACAAAATATTTAAAAAATATTTTTAGAATTTGTTTGAAAAATATGAAAATTACATTTTAAATTAAAATTATC
>NC_027756.1:11221927-11222980 GCF_000695525.1 Brassica oleracea var. oleracea | reverse complement strand
TAAAATTTTCTTTCTAACAATTTATCAAATGACAAATAAGTTATGAGAAAATAATACCATATAATTTTTAAAAACAAAGCCATTCTTAAATATTCTTTGAATAAATAATTATTTTTAAATTTAATCAACTGAAAATAATATCCGTACAATTGTGTGAGTCAAATTCTAGTTTTATTGATGCATGTTATATATTAGTGCTGCATGTTTTAGGTAACATTTTAATGATGCACGTTTTTAAAAATCTCCATTATTAAAATTATGCACGTAAGGATAACTCATGAGTTTTTTTGGTTGATTAAATGACACTATGTCCAAATTTATTTAAGGATATTTCTTTAAGGTAACTGAAAAAGACAAACAATAAAATAGGAAGGTTAAATTCATTTAAGCATATTTCATTAATGTAACTGAAAAGACAAGTAATAAATTAGGCAGTTTAATTCGTTTTAGGATATTTCATAAATGCAACTGAAAAAGACAAGCAAAAAAAAAAGGGAGTTTAATTAATGAAGTAATAACATTTTCAAATGGGTACTTCTCTTTTAATAATATAGATACAATTCCATTGAAGTAATTAATAAACTTAAATTTAAAATAATTTTTTACCTAAATCTATTTCACGACAAATTCATGATAAATATTACACTTAATGCACATTAATATTATAAACTTTAATATTTAAATTAGAAAACTTATTTCCATAAATTTGTGGGTATTATCCTGTATTAAATAATGTTTGTTACATTTTTCAAAATTTTATTGTTAATGAAATCAATTAACAATATTTTAACTTCTTAAAGGATATGCCGTTTTTGGAAATAAAAACTTAATAATGAGAATATATTCAAAAAGATCCATTTTACTTGATAATTCTAAATTTGTACCTAATTAAACTTTTCAAATAACCAATTTGACTAATCTATTTAATTGACGATATTGTTTTAGATATATATAACTAAAATGCTATTAGAAAATTATTTTTAAATTATGTATGATATTACATATGTTCAATTGAATTTTACCTTAAATTATTTTTCTTTAGTAAGGATTTGA
>NC_027756.1:11206697-11221803 GCF_000695525.1 Brassica oleracea var. oleracea | reverse complement strand
CATGTAAAGAAAAACATTTAGACAAGATAACAATGTTCTTAAAATAAAAAGTTCATATAAAATAAAAATCCTACATATAATAAAATGTTAAAGTCAATAAGTTAAAATAAAATTCATTTGATAATAATATAAATACAAGAAATGCAATTACTCATTCTAATAAATTACTCATTTTAATAAAGTAGATATTATAAATATTTTAGTGTCGAAAATGGATGACGAATATTTATATATCGGGTTGAGAAATTAAAAATTAAGACTACTTATATAACAAGTTGGAAATTTAAATATAGTTATAATTTATGACCAAAAACCTATCAAACCATCTGAAATATTATTTTCGCATATATATGTTAGTTTATGGAAAACACACACATAAACTAAAAATAAACTAAAAATATATATTTTAATTATTATGCATAATGTCATAATAAAAATACATAATACGTGAAAAAATAAATAAATATTATATTATTTATAGTAAACAAAAGTATATTTCTAAAAAAATGAAAAAGTGGTTTTCTTATTTACTGGAAACCCAAATGTTGTAAATAATTATTTCCAACGTGTATCAAACCCGACCAATGAAATGCTAAAGGCTACTAGCATTTCTTTTACCACTAGCCAACTCGATATCGGATAAATAAAAATGATATCGGTCAAATAAAACCAAATATTCGCGTGATATTTACATCTACAGTTATATAAATTATTTTACTTTTACTATTAGTGGAATTATGTAACAGCAGTATATGTATTATGCGATGTATTTTTATCACCATTTTATTATAATTTTTATAGATTATATAACGGTGTATAAAATGTTTTGTTACATTACGTAAACAAAAAAAACACCCACCCGGTCGGACGGGTCCAGCTCTAGTACTTGTTACGACACATGAAAAAATACAAATAATACAAATAATACATATGGGAGGTACTTAATTACACTAATTTCTGTATATATGGTTTCCATAGTACTTGATGGGATAAAAATTGAAAGAATTACACTGAGAGGCGGTTTTAAGTTTCTTATAACACAATAAGTCACTTTCAACTACCAGAACACTTTTTTCTAACTTTTTTCCTTTTTTGGTTACGTTTACTGGTTCAAATCAAAATAAGCTGTAACTGGTAAGTCTCACTTCCTCTCTTTCCTTGTTTTCTCTTTTCTCAAAATTAAATATATTTTTCTTTCAGAGATCAAAAAGACATTGAAATTTACAGAACGAGATTATTACGATAAAAAGAACTAATCCTTAGTAACAAAATATAGACAATTCCTCCAATGATTTCAAACAAGAATTTCTTTTATGATGAACAATCGTTCATGAAAATAGAACAAAAAAGAATCCAGATCATTTTTGGAGTGGTGAAAAACCTTGTGGTTTCTTCTCCAACGAACAACCGTCGTTTCTTCGCCAACATAAATTTCATTGTCGGCGACCTCAAACCCTAAGCTCCATTCCGACATAGCTCTACCGCAATCCACGTCAAGGTCAAATCTTCTCCTCCTCGCCGTGGTCTTCATGCTCGGGACCAGAGTTGTGGACATTGGAATCGTCGACACTTTAGTCGCAGATCGAAGAGAAAACTTCACTGGAGCAACAATGGTCAAGTTTTAATTATTTGCACATCTGGTCTTCCAACTCTTGTTTATTCTCAAATTTGTCTAAAAATTCTATTATGTTCATGAATATTTTCCGAAACTTTTAATTGTGCAATCCAGACCAAGCAAATATTCTGATTTTGGAACATTGGTCCACGCCGTTTTGTTTCATTTCGTTTATGCCCTAGATGTTTCTGATTGGAAAATAAATCCTTTTGATTTGATCCCATAATTTATATGTTCACACTGATAAATTGTCTATGTTACTTTGTACACAAAATATCATTGATGTTGTCTATAGTAGAAGCAAACATAAACTCCAAAAGAATATCAATGATTTTGGGTGTCCATGTGGACACCAACTATATTATAGATGACCGGTATAAAAGATTTAAATGAAGTTCCAAATTTTCATTTTTACATTATATCATAACTTGAGCAATTTCTACATGTACACATGTGATTTGTTTTTTTTTTCTTAACAACTATACTAAAAACTATTAAAATCACCATCATAACTTGATCAATGTATAAATAAATCGATGTACATATTTTTTGCTCTAAGTTGGAAAACCTACATGTTTCATGTCTATGTATACGAGGATAGTGAAATTATATGGCGTTCATGTATTATTGTACAAGTTAATTTGTGTACATGTGAATCATTGTACATGTGGATAATAAAACACTTGTGTACGTGGTATAGTGTACACGTCAAATGGCTTTAAAACTTATATGTTCATTCCTTTTGTGCATTTTGTTAAATCTTAGTAATATATTTGTGATATTTTTACAGGTGATTACTTGTCTTTTGCCTGAAAATATACATGCTAATTCATTATATGAGAGGTCTATGAATTAATGAATTATTGTACAAGTAAATTTGCGTATATGTGAATCAATCTACATGTGATAATAATAAAAAATTTGTACATGTGAATCAATGTACATGTGGATAATAAAAAAATTGTGTACATGGTATAGTGTACACATCAAATGGCTTCAAAAGTTATAGTTTCATTTTTTTTGTGGACAAGTTTGAGTGAACACAAGTACATGATTGATTAGAAACTGTGTACAATTTGTAGGTTGTGTACGTAAATGTATCTAGTATACATGACACATACTAATAAAGAAGTCCACTGGTACATGTATCGTTTAACAAATGACAAGGGGTGTGATGGCCAATGTAATGAACATATAATAGAATCGAAGAGTGGTTTCGTGGGAAATTGTGTACATTTGTTGTGTAGTATACATAACTGTGTACATATATTTCTGTGTATTGGTGTACATGTATTTCTGTGTATCGGTGTACATGGTTATGTGTTAAACGATGTACAGTATAACCGATGTATATCTATGATCTGTGTACATAAATTTTTGGGACATATTAGTGAATACATTATTAATTTTTGGGACATATTATTTTAACATATGTGAAGAAGTTGTACACGTATAGGTGACTGACAGTTGCTTACTAAAGGAATTCCCAATATACATAACAAAAGTCAAACTGAAGTTGTACACATGGTTTTGTGTGTTAATCATATCTAATGATTTTAGCCTTTGATTTTTGTTCGTTTAATTCATTTTATAATGCATTTAAATATGTGCATATATGTGTTCAATTGCTTTAGCATGGGGTTGTAGTACATAATCAATTTTTTTGCTAAATAAAATAGACAATTGCTTACTTTTGAAAGTTCGGAGAAAAAAATTAAATCAATCAAAAGACCAAGTATCATTTGTGCAATTATGATGATGTACTAGAATGAAGAATCAAAAAGTTTGTGGGTGATTTTGTGTACATTTTGAGACATGTACACGTGTACAACCAAAATGAACCAATATATATAAAAAGGTTGTACACATATAGGTGAAAAAATTGTTTAGTTCATTTAATTTATTTTTCAATACATTTAATTATGTGCATATATGTGTTCAATTTCATTACTAGAGGGGTGACACATAATTGGTTACTTTTTAGCTAAATCAAAGAGACAATTGTTTATTTTTAAAGTTTGGAGGTAAAACAGAAAACAAAAAAAAAACAAGGATCATTCGTGCAATTATAAAAATATACTGGAATAAACAATCAAGAAGTTTGTTGGTTATTTTGTGTACAGTTTGTGACATGTACACATGTACATCAAAAATGCACCAATATATGTGACGAAATTGTACACAAATAGGTGGATTAGCGGTTGTCTACTAAAGAATACCAAAATACATAACAAAATAGATCAACTCAAACTGAATATGGTGTACATGACAATAGTTGTACACATGATAATTTTGAAATACATCAAAGAAACAAGTGTTTATTTTTAAAAGTTCAGAGGCAAAAATGAACAATCAAGAGTTTATGGGTTGATTTGAGTAGATATATGCACAATTAATAAGTTTAGGGTTAAAAACACTATACAAAACATTGAGGACCAAAAAAAAACAAGAGTGGCCATTGATGTTCCCGAGCTTTTACAGTGCCGTGATGGCGAGAGAGATAAGGTCACGACGCTGGAAAAATTGTTACAACGCAATGGAAGAGATGCCAAGGTGAATCAACGCGTCTGAGGAGATGACAAAGAAGATTACAACAGATCAGGGCCTTCGACAAAGTAAAAGACGACGATATGTGTTTACGGCAACAGCTTTGCTCATATCAACATCGTATTCAAGTGACTACCGCTCAGCTTCTTTCTCTTCTTCTTCCTCTTCATCCTTTTTTGCTTTTAAAATCATTGTTTTCAGATTTTTTATTGGGATTTCTCTACCGTTAAAAGTTATTTCTTTTTTACAGGGAGAGAAAGAAAACAAAATTAAAAGAAAAGTTGTGGGATCCATTTAGTTTCAATAAAGAACGTAGTTAGCTTGTAGTTGTGAAAAATTGATTAGGAACAATAACTGTTTTATGGTGTAATAAAAACTTATAAACTGTCCTATAGTGTAAATCTAATAAATAGATGGGACATTATTCAACAGATCGTAGACAACTTGACATTGTGACGAATATCGTTTCTTTGACGGCTTGTGGACCATCATACATTTAGACTTTTTGTTTCCGAGTGTAAGCATTATCATGTATAGTTAGGAGACAATATGTGAGATACTTAACACTATATATGTTATAGAACTCTGTTTTTGTTTACAAATTTGAGTTTTTCGTGATATATATTTACTTATGGGTTCACTAAAGCATTATCAAATGCTAATTTTAAACTAAGAAACAAAATGCAAAATATATCTGAACTTTCTTAGTGCATGTAAGAAATCACCAGCACATAAAGATGAATACAATTATTTCTTGTGTAGCAAACAATAGTATTGGACAAGAATTGTTTTCGTATGGATATTAATTAATTGGAAACAAAACATAATATATATTAAACGAAGTTACGAATGTACTGTAGCGGTTGCCGTTAACAAATCAGTCTCCTGGTTAATCAGAGTTTTGTTTACAGTTCCTATAAGTCTTAGGCAAAGTCACTAAGTCAGGAATCATCAGCAGAACTAATAGTAAACGGGTTTTATAGAAACGAATTGGATATATATTTTCTTCCTATTCACATATTCTCCCTAGTTATTGATGTGGGTTGTGTAAATATTTAATACAACTATCTCTCTCCAACATAACTATTGCTTGGCTATTATGCATATATATGCTCGACTACGTGTGCTTATATATGAGGTCCCCTCTCATCCCAAATGTAGAATTTCAACTTTTGTAAAGCATGTATGATATATGGCCATACTTTTCTGGACCTACCAGTCTTCTTATTCTCAGTATTTTATTTTGATTATAAATTAATTAATTATGCGCGATAACACAGCTAAGAAACTGTTAAAAGGAATAGATTTCATGCACCCTATGACACATATTAATGATTAGATTTAGTTGGATACGTAATTTTCTTAAAACGAGTATTTCAATCTAACAAATTTTAAGAATATTAGAGCATGATTATTGGAGGGTTCTTAAAGTGGTATTATTAGCAGAATATAAGAAACTGTTTCTTAACTTTTAATTAAAAAAGCTAAGAACTGGCTCTTAAAACTCTTATTTAAGAGCCGGTTCCTAGCTTTTTTAGTTAAAAGTTAAGAGACAAATTTTTATATTCCGATAAAAATCTCACTTTAACAAACCCGCAATAATCATCTTCTTAACTTCAATATATGCAATGAATAGCGTGTGAGGCTACGTAAATCGACAAAATGCTGTAATAAATTTATCGCAATATAATCTAAGAAGTAAGAACTATCGACGAGTATTAAAATGAGAGTCCCAAGACCCAAGTAGAATATTCATCATAGGCGTGTAGAAAATCTAAAACAACTTGAATATATAGTTTCATGTAGCTGACGACTTAGTCTTCCTGCTACACAGAATGTAATTTATTAATAACCAAAACTTCAATAGTTAAAGATAAAACGGAGCTGGATGTGGACCCGGTCGGTTTGACCTCCTTCAATTAATTTTATTTTAATATACGTGCTTTGAAATGATTGAAACTATTTTATTATATTTGTTTCTAAGAAATTATTGAAACTTTAGAGTGACGATGCATTGTAAAGGCGTTTCTCTTATAGGCTCACAATACTGTTTTTTTTTTTTGATTGTTAATAATTATATGCACTCTATTTTTTTTAACTCTGAGTTTCATTCTAAATAAGGAGGTTTTTTTAGATATCACTGTTATTAACATACAAAAGACACATAATATAAAAGACAGTAAAGAATGACAATACTCTCTCCGTTTCATATTAAGTGTCGTTGTAGAAAAAAATTTTCGTTACAAAATAAGTATCGTTTTCGATTTTCAATGCAAAATTTATTAATTTTATGCAGTAATTTATTTTTTTATTGATTGAAATATGGTTAGGTGTATAGGTAATTGTGTTTTTATATAAAAAATATACAAAATTAATTGTTTTCTTAATCTGTGTGCACAAGGTCAAAATGACATTTAATATGAAACAGAGGGAGTATATATTATACTCAAAAGTTTTGTCTCCGAAGAAATACTATAATGATCTGAACATAACATCAATCGATAAAAGAATTAAATATATCATAAAAGCTTCAAGAATAAGTTTCATATGAGAATAAAGATGAAGCCAAGTAGGGTCTTTGGATTAGTAACGATGTCTAGACATATATAACCAAAGATGCTACCGTGGTCGCAAGTCGCAACAATGTTACTACTCGGTGAAACATGTTGTCCTAAACGACATATCTCAATTTCGACGAACAGAATATTGATTGTAGTGACGAGATGATCGAGTTATGAAAATTGAAAAGAAGACGACAACACCTTTTTTAGCTCGATCGGTTCAATTCACAATACCAAAACTACAAGAAGGCTATGCATATTTCTATGGTATAAGAAGTAAAACAATTCATGCACATCAGTATAAGTAGAGATTATGGTATATTGCATCAACAAATAACCAAAACATTATCATCAGGTGAGAAGAATATGTCACGAAGCAAAATGTAACCAAACTTCCAAATAAAGTATATAGACTTTATCTATATCATTATTCTAACACTACCCTATAATTAAGGTAATTTGACTTTCCCCGTTGACAAAACACGTGGCGAGTTCAGTACCGACGCCAAGTGGAGCTTTGACTTTTTGTCTGTTTAATTGGTTTTTCTTCTTACTATGCAGGTATTAGTTGTCTAGTTGTTGGTTTTCGTTTCGTTTTCGTCTCAATTATTATTCGAATAATAATTTAGAAAATAAAACTTAAACCGTTGAATATATACATATGAGCCGATCAATTGTAGTGTTAAACACGATAAATATTACATAATTTTTATATTATTAAAGAGATGTCCTTCCAAATTCTAATCATATGAGCCGATCAATTGTAGTGTTAAACACGATAAATACTACATAATGATAGTAATCGTATTGTGCAGGAAAACTCTATTTACCTCTATAATCACAATATGCGAGAAACTCCATTTACTTCTACTTAATTACTAGCTAATTATCTTCTCATTCATACCGCAAAAAGTTAGTAGTTCGAAAGTTGAACTTAAATATATTGCGAATGTTTCCCACATCCTCCTTCTCACTATTGTGGGGTTTTTATGTATTCAGTTTGGTTCTTATCATCTGAAGAGATGTCCCCTAAAAAGTAAGAGAGCCATGTTTAATATGCAACTGAAAAATTTATCCATAGGTTTTCGTTTTTGGAGAATTGGCTATGTGAATTTGAACTAAATTATAAGCCCATCTGCCCCAAAAATGGTTAGACGTGGAAAATAGCAAAACCCCAAGCCGGCAGGTGTTGTATAGTTCTCGTCATTAAGTCTGGCCCAAAAACCATTAGCGGGATGGGGGTGGCCGAAAAGATAACGAACTCCAAAGATTTTACGCGCTGAAGTCGCGAGGGATATTTATAATCATCCCGATAGAATCCAATGCAGTGTCCGTAGGAAGAAACTAGGTTAAGTCAAATATAGAAATGTGAAAACTGAAAAAGGTTGGAGATCCGCGAGCCAAGTCCAATAAGGTTTGCTATTGCCTATTGGACGGGTGTAGACATACCGTCACTATTTGGTTATTGTGGTGTAAACAAACCAAAAACGTTTTATTTATACCTTTGGCCCATTCTTGTTTCGAGTTTGAGCTTCTTGTTTATGGTCCTAATTTGTCCTCATAAACCTCTGCCCGAACCTTTTTCAAATTTTCAGTTGATAAAAAGAACCTCTGCGTGAACCTATGAAGATGATATCCTCCTTTCAAATTTACCCGGACCCGAAGACCAGATCCGAAACTGAGCCGAAAAATCCTGGTTCGGGTAGGAACCGAACCGATCTTTTGGGTTTTGTTGTGGAGGACCCGCGGGTCTTGGACCCAACCCGACCCGATGGGGTACATGGAATACCCGGAACTTCTAGTATATATTAGGTATACATAGGTGGCGTTTCAATTTTTTGGTATCATGGATATTTTTTAAGTTTCAGATTTGGGTTTTCGGGTATGATTTTGGGATTTGAGTAAACTTTTAGATTTTCGAAAATATAATTTGGATAATCATATAAAAGTTTGGGCATTTTTCATGTCTTTAGGTCAGATTTTGGGTAAAATTTCAGATATTTTCCGAGTATTTAAGTATTTTCAGGTTTTTTTGTCTTTCGATTTGTTTTTGAACCCGATCCGAACCGAACCCGATCCGAAACCGAACCGAACCCGATCCGGAACCGAACCGAAAAATCTAATTGCCTTACTAGAACCAACTATCTAAGACCCGAACCGATCCGGACCCGACCAATCGACAAATTTTAATTACCCTATTGGATCTAAATAGTTAAAACCCAAAGAACCCAAACTCGACAAGATATGATCCAAATCCGATCCAAGGACCTGGATACTCAGCCTAATTGATTGTTTATTTATTTTTTTATTTTTATAAATAGGGTGTAAATCTAGACAACTAAATTGAAACAGTATAAAACTGACATGGGCTTCATTAGCAAAATTTTGAGAAGAATATTTAAAATAATTTTAAAACTGCAAATGCTTATTAAATTTTTTTTATATATATTTTGCATAATTTTATAGTAAAAATCTTAAAATTACTAAATTTATAAAACAGTCTTATACACTAAACTTCTTCTATTAAATAATTTCAAAATATGTTTATATATAACAATGTGTAAATTATATTTTCACTAATAGTATTCATAAATAGTTTAGCGTAATTCTCTTTAAATATTACAAAATAGGTTTTTTACCAAAAAAACGATAAAAAAAAAGTTTCATTAAAGAGGTAACTTTTCTACCCTTACTTTATAAATATTTAGATAAGAAATTCCTTCGGATAACTCTAAAAAACTTTTAATCATAAATATAGCACACAATGGTCAAAATGACCAAAATATTTTATTAAAGAGATAAATAAACATTTGTATCTATAAAATTAACTAATTTAGACTATGGTTTAGATTTGAGTGATGGAGTTTTGCGGCGGAGTTTAAGATTTTTAAAAATAAATAAATATTTATGATAAAATAAAAAAATTTAAAATAATTTCAAAACGAATTTTTGTATTTCAAAATAATTTTTTTAATCAAATTTTAAAATCATAAAATAAATTATAAAAATTACAAATTCAAAAACAAACTATTCAAAAAAAAATTTAAATTTATTATTTATTTAAATAATTATTTATATTAATCTATATTATAAAGTTAACATTTTCTCCTTTCTTCTGACAAGTGGCATGGAGATTTGTTGTCACATGTCTTCTTTATTTTCTCTCTGAAAATTAACGTGTTTGTGAATTGAAAAACAACAATATTGATGGAACTTGAATAATAAAAAATCAGAAATTTAGGATAAATAAACAGATAACAAGAAAACAAAAAAAATACATTTTTGGATCTAATAAAATTTCTGAAAGTTTTAGTTATATAATATTTCTCATACTAAGCATCATTATATGAAGTTTGATAAACTATTTTATTGGTCACTAAAATTCAAAATGAATAAAAAAATAAATAATATAATTTAATTTATTTTAAATATTATTTTTTTCTCAACCAAAAATTACATAAACTAAAATTACATAAACTTTCATTATTTTATTATCTTTAACTATTTTCTATTATTTTATTTATAAATTATATATTTATTTTACTTAAAGATCATAAAATAACCAAACTAAGGAAAAAAAAATAGAGCACAACACATGATCTAAACCTAAAACCTAAACAATCATAGAAAAAAATGTCATAATAACACTAATTCAATAAAGATCTAGAGCTGAAAGAGATTAAGAACGAAAACTAACTTACCTCACATTACCATAGAGTGTCTTGGCCAGAACAAGCAGAAACCAAAAAATGATAGAAAGATAAAATCTAAGACAAAGCAATCCCCGAACACAAATGTGTGTGACCAAGCACCAACGCAAAAAAATCAAGAAAACGAGACAGAGAAAGAATAATCACCGAAATGTCAAAATAAACACAAATAGGAAGACACATGTCTAAAGCACCGAAAACTCAGCCACCATCTAAGAGGTAAAAAGCATCTCACAAACTAAACAAGCACATATACGACGTACATGCCAGCGAAGAACCACAAAGCTCTAGATAAAAGGGAACAAAGCTCCAAGAGACTAACTCCGTACAGTACACTTATACCAAGGGAAGCATGAGAAGACGAGAAACAACCTGAGGGAATAAGAATTGAAGCCAACCACCGAGAAACTAGAGCCCAAGCTTGAGACCAGAAACATCCTTCCAATCCCACTAAGCATACACAGAGGAAAACACTATCCAAACCTAGAGTGCAAACATGGCAAAAGGGTAAGCCACCAGAGACACGAACAACAATGAAAATTGCAAAGAGATGAGAGAACATAGAGAGAAGGGGAGACAAAATGAAATCACTAAACCTTAGAGCCATCCTCGAACTATGAAATAGAACATAGAAGTTAGATCAACAAAAACCAAATCTTGAAAACCAAGACGAAGATGGACTATTAACGACAAGCCAACGACGAGGAAGACAACATCAAGAATGCCAAAACTCTGACACAACCCAAGGAGATGATGTCTCTAACATCAGAAGAAGAGGAGCGGTCAATATTGACCGGAACAGCCTACAACACCGTGAGAAACAACCGCACAACTTTAAACTCATAAACCCAATCTACAACATATACCAGATAATCTCACATGAGAAGAAGGGGAGGAAGAACTTTATTTCAAAACATAACAATCATTCATGGGAGAAGCACGGTACACTGGAAAGGTAAACGAAATACATAAATGGTGACAGGTCAAGGTCAAGGTGGGAGATGGCAAAAAAACATCTTAAAGAATAATGTTCCAAATTTTGAAAAAATAAAATAAAATACAATTATGACGCTGAAACCGTTAATCTTAGAATCAACAAATGCCCAAATGCAAAGTTATTGAAATTCAATATGCTTTATATGAGAGACTCACTAGACCAGTAACAATTACAACTATACACACAACAATAAATTATTGAAATAGCACACAAAATATATTAACCTATCACCTACTCCTACATAATACAATAAAAACATCAAATAATGTTCTTAACAAATAAAGATAACCACATAATTACATCATCCTAAAAATTCATATTTAACAACAATAAAAAAATAATCCGCACGAAGCGTGGACATGCCCCTAATATATCTATAAAGTAGAGTTAAAAAGTTTGTTTACCTCTTTAGAACATCTTAAACTCATTGCTATTTTTACCTTTATAATAACATTTAGTGGTAAAATAGTTCTAACCCACCTCTACTTATTGGAAAATTGCTAAAAATGTCACATTCTTAATACCAAAAATAATATTATTTTTTAAAAAATAATTTATTTATTATATATATAGAGAACAAAGGTATAAGAGTCTTTTGCCTCTTAATAAAGAATATATTTTTGAAAATATCTTTTTACGGTGGTAAACATGAATAATGGTACCAACAAAGTGGTAAACATGAAAATTCACCTATTTCATCATTTATGGTAGAGATTGTTATTTTTTCTATTTATATAGAGGAAAATTTCCGTTGTTTTTTTTCTACAGAGGAAAATTTTCCCTATTTCATCCTCTATGAAAATTTTCTATTTATATAGAGGAAAACTTTCTCTGTTTCCTCTATTTTTTATGTAGGTAGTTTTAGTTGAATGCACAAATGTTAAGAAAGTCATTATTTTTTCAAAAAAAACAATTGATATATAAATTAGATGTAATTAAACCACTCAAAAATAAGTCTATATTATTTGATTGGTCACACTATTCCCAATAGAAGTAAAAATTGGAAAATCGCCACAAATACCACATTCATAGTATCATTTTTCATGTTTACACTAACCACTTTTACCTTCACTTCTAATGAATGGTTAAAGACACTTATACCCCTAAGGTTAACTAATCTAAACTTAGGGTTTAGAGTTGTAGGGTGAGATAGGGTTTTTGGAATGTGAAATTTAGAATTCTAATAAATATATAAATAAATACTTAAAATTTTGTTAAAAAATTTAAAAAATAGTTTCAAACATAATTTTCGATTTTCAAAAAAAAAATTTGGAAAAAAAATAAAATAAAAATTTCGAAAAAAAATTCAAAAAAAAAATTATAAAAAAGTTAGAGTTTGAAAAAATATAATTCGAAAACATAAAAAAAAAAAAAAAAATTATTGTTTTTTATTTTTTTATTTAAATAATAATTTATTATATATATAGATAACAAAGGTATATGAGTCTTTTGCCACTTATTTAAGAAGATATTTTTGAAAATGTTCTTTTAGTAGTGGTAAAGATGAAAATTGGTACCATGAAAGTGGTAAACATAAAAAAAATTCCGTAAAAGTTACCTAGAGCTATGAAACTACTTATATTTTGAAACAAACAAATTTTACTTAAACTACTTATGATATGAAACAGAGGAAGTATTTTTTTACTCTATATTTAGAGATTACTATTTTAGAGAAATACATTGAAGCATGTCTCACCTCTGTTATAGAGTTCTTTTATTTTAGAGGAGAAATAGCAAAATATATTGGAGATGATCTTAATGAAACTTCTTTTGATCATTTTTTCTTTGTGTGTTATTTTGGTGAAAAATATGTTAGAGGATCTTCTGAGAGAATTGCTCTATTTAAATATGCATAAATATTTAAATATACGATAAAAAGTAAAAAATAATATTTTTTTTTATTTTTGAATAATATTTTATTGAATTAAATTTTCCTTTCTTTTTAATATATTCATTTTTTAGAAACAATTATATGAAATCCAAAAATATTTTTGAAACTATTTTTAAAAAAATTATGTAAATTTTTACTATTTATTTTTAAAATTTAAACTCACCCCTAAAACTCCACTCACAAAACCACGTCTCTCAAATCTAAATCACATGTCTATATTAGTTAACTGTAAGGCTGTAAATTTCTATTTACTATTCAAATGAAACATTTTGGTCATTTTTATTTTTGTGAGCAATATTTATGATACTTTTTTTATGGTCATCTTAGAGAGTTTTTCAATATTTTTAACTTGAATTTTCTATTTTTAAATACGTTTTAAATAAAAAAAAAACTATTTTTATAAATATAATTTAAACATAAAAGAGGATCACAATATTATATGATAACTTTATAAGTATAAATATATATGATGAGTATAAGTAATGTTTTGTAATTTAACATATAATCTTCTACAATTCAGGTAGAGTTATTGTAGAAAATTAGTGTTGAGAAATTTGCAAAAAGAAAAACGCTTAGGATATAATCATGGGTATATAAAAAAAAAAAAAAAAAACATGGGTATATACGAATGAAGACTTTACTTCAATATTAGGCCGATAAAAAATAAAGTACGGTATAAAAAGAATAATCGAAAGTTTTTTTTTTTTTTTTTTTTACAGCAAACATTCATAGACTCATAAAGACTCTGTAAACCAAGGTGGCAACTCTGCATCCATGTGTACGACGAAAGACGGTTATATCCGAACACTGCGTTACAAGCGATTTTCCTTTATGTTTTCCGTCCTGGGAATATGAACGATATCTAAGTTGATAAAGCTTCTTCTCAAAAGCTTAATATCTTCCAGGTAACTTTCAAATGTGGATCATTCTTCTGGTTCCGAAACCATCTTCACCAATTGAGAACAATCCGTCGCAAACGTAATCCTAAACTGTCTTAGATTTTTCATGATTTCCATCGCCCAAATGAGTGCCTCCATCTCTGCATGAAGAGGTGAGAGACATGCCCTTACATTCCTGACTCCTAATAAACTCTCAAACTCCGGTAGCGTGCTGAACCAGTCTTGTCCTGAAAATAAATCTTTATCCCTCCAAAAACCGTCTGTGTAATACCATCTGCCTGTAGTCCTTGAATTCGGTATGTTGCGTGCCTCGTGTACCAACCTACCGTTCAGTTTTAGTCATACATACATAGGAGACACGAGGCCGTCAAAATAACCTCCCGGTTAAGTTAATGTTAACGTCAAGTGAGGCGCCATACAAAAATCGACGTTCACGACGTTCGTCACTAAGCTCACATGGTGGGGACCACTTTTCTGCTGTCAGCTGGCACGTGCGTTCATGTGCACAACAGAAGAAACGCTCGGCTTCTAAACTCGGCACGAGTCCTTCTTGTCTCGCTGAACAAGGAACGTTCGATGCAAACTCGACGGTCGTGGGACCCCCAGTTATGGAACGGTCCAGATCGAACAACTCACCGAACTTTGTTATCGGGATAGTGTCGGTCAGTAAAATCCAGACGGAACCATTTATTAACTGGGGTAACTTATGCCGACCGACAAAGTTTGTTTACGTCAACGTGAATTTCAAAACTAATTCGGTGGATTGTAGTTGCATGAGTGTCTCGTGGCGTTTAAACCACTTTTAACCAGGGATTATATAACGATTTGCGGATAAATAGAGAGAAAAAGACAAAAATAGCACTAAATCAAGTTTATGTTCTCAAAC